>NC_092015.1:6555957-6859899 GCF_042242105.1 Pempheris klunzingeri | reverse complement strand
ATGTTGGCTTTCAAGAGTTTGTGAGCATGAGGCAGCCATGTTCCAGACTAATCTGCTTGCCTCATCCTGTGTTTTTTTTTTCTTTTCTTTTTTACAGTAGAACACGACAAGACAATTGTGCAAAGACGATCACACCTTACTACCACTGACTCACCGCCTGAATTGCTTTAGGAAAATTCCAATGTTCATGCTCCTCTTGGAGCTGAGGATGGAAACCTGGGAGTAGAAACAGACACAGGCCAGGATATAATCAGCTTGTCAGTTGCTAAGATAATTTCACTATTGACTTGAGCAGTGTCTTCTGTATAACAGATACCTCAGCTTTACAAACACATAGTCACTTCCAAAGGTTAAGAATTTGTTGAGTTGATCGTATTGAACAATCACAGAAAAGATAACATGTTGCATTAGTGATACATTTTCTCAGTGTCTCTCTTGGAAATGCAGACATAGGACAGAGTATAAGTTTAGCAGCAGATTTGAACCCACTTTTCTTAGACCATCAACCTCAACTGATCTACCAAAGAAATGACAGTGAAGATTATAAATAGATCTACAAAAAAAGTTATTGCCAGTTGTTTAAGACCTGCCTTTAAAGTAATGGAAATAAATCCACGAACAGGCTGCTATACAGAGTAGTGCTGTATGAGGACACAATTATACCTTCCTTTAGCAAACAGATATTAATAGTGAGACTCCACCCTTGTATTGAGTGAATCTAAATCAAAACAAAATGTTCTTAAGGCAGACATTACATTATATTTCTTACCACTATTCTGTCAACGTAGACATAAATTGACTATTTTCTTCAGGAAGATATGAAAAAAGTGGCGTTTCTAAAATGTCACTCTAGACCCATTACCTATAAAAGACATTGATTGATTTATGGCAACGAGGAGATCATTATCCAGATCCAATACAGAGTTTGCTGCAGTTGTCCTTTTAGGTTTTAGCCGAGGGAATCATTGTAAGAATGCTTCCTGTTTATCTTAACTGCATACATAGGAAAGCAATCAATCCAGTTCCAAAGAAGTCTCGATGTCTCAGGATTACACAACAAATAAAACCCCAAACATCTCAATCTATTGCTACAAACCCTTGGGGTTAAAGTGTCACTCTGATTCAGCAAAGGCATAGACCTGTATCCTGTGGCTGGTTGTACTCACCATTCCCCCTCCTGAGGTGGCAGTTGGCAGGTTCCTCAGACTCTGGCGGTTCAGGGCCTTGAGTTGCCTCTGACCCTGCTTGTGGCTAAACAGCTCCTCTATGTGATCAGTATCCAGTTCATATTCCCCATCAGTCATATCTGCAGTCCAGATGTTGTGCTTTCCTATCACTCTGTGTTTGGGAAGGGTTTCCCAGTTAAAATTGCGCATCCTAGAGGTCTGGCGGCTGCCCTTGGCAATGAGGCCGCCATGTAGGGACACAGGGAGGCCAGGGGCTGGAGGTGGAGGTGGAGGTGGAGGTGGAGGTGGAGGTGGCGGTGGCGGAGGTGGTGGAGCAGGAGGTCCTCCTGGTTGCATTTTTTGTCAAGGGGCTCTCAACAGATTTGGGATGCTGTCATGGTCTCAGTCACACTATCAGGAATGATTAATGACTTTGCAGTGAAATATAAGCTGATCTGACAGACTGTTTGTATAGGACTGTGCTGCAGCTGTTGTGCTGGAAGGACTTCTCCGCAATGTTGTCAGTTAGGATGATGTATTCAGACTGAAAGACACAGAACAGGGTGGGAACAGTTACAAAAATGCACATGCACACTATGACTTTAAGCACCGTTTTGCAATGGACTTTCTCCACTGTGCCTAAAATCATTGACAGTTATGCTGTAAAAGGCTATCAACACTTATGAAAAACAATATAATAATCTATGATAAACTTTGGAATCATAATACTCAAGTTACTTCAAATCTATCATCATACTCACACGTGTTATGGGAAAATAACTGGCACTAACGGAGGAACTATAAAGAAATATTCCGCACTCCACCATCAATTAGGTTGTGCAATGTCGTAGATTAACAAATAAATGAACTTTGTGCCTCATAATATTCAATTGAGGTCAGTTACTGAGGTAATCTCTCATGAAGCTGGCAAAACATTATGAGAATAATACATAATTCTAAATAATAATAATAATAATAATAATAAGTCCTGTTTTTTCTCTGCCAACTCAGTTTATCCACCTTAATCCAAAACCTGCTAAAACAACCAAGTTACTGTGTTGGTTAATAAACGAACAGTATTGTCAGGTACAGACCAGGAGGGAAAAAGTCAACATACCTTTGATTTTCATTCAGCTGCTGACATATTGTCCTTGTTTCCTTGTCTTCTCTCTGCTCCCTCCGCTGTCTTGCTAAAACTTCCACCATCAAAAGTTGAGAGTGACAACAAGTTGAATGTGTCGAAACTACCTGCGTGGAAATGACACGCCCAGGTCTCCCATTTATGCGCCTGGCAGCCCACGCCTTCCCTGCAAGAGGAACTCTGGGATTTACTGCTTTTAGCTTGTTGGCTGCAGTTTGTGTTTTTAGTCCAGCTGTCATGACTGTCTGTGAGCGGTCCACTGGATTCATGGACTCCTCCAACGTGATCACCGACCCGCCACCGATAGGGGAAGAAAATTGATCTCTGCGAATGTGTTTGCAGCAGTTAAAGTTAAACTACATGCTCTGGTTAAATATTAAACCACTTGACCAGCTCACACGATGTGGCCTGGGGGAGAGAAACAAACAGATTAGTCGATTAGCTGCAAGCACTTCACCTCTGTCCCCCAAATGATAAACCCTTAGAATGATAGATTCTAATAGATTTAAGAAATATCATGAGCTATGTCTTGCAAAGTTATGCAAGAGCAAGCAATTTTAAACTTTACTTATGTTAAGATTCCCTGCTTTTCAGATTTATGTTTCGGAAGTTGCAATAATAGTTAAGAACTAGCCATTCCTCTACTCCAACACTTCACATGAGAATCATAATTAGACATAAGATACATAATAATTCAGCCTAAGGCCACTGCAACTTTTTCCACACCAGATATGTTATTTTCAAACGTGCAGGCCTTTTCCCTGCATATGAGCCTTGAAAGTAAA
Organism: Pempheris klunzingeri; assembly: GCF_042242105.1. Lineage (NCBI taxonomy): Eukaryota > Metazoa > Chordata > Actinopteri > Acropomatiformes > Pempheridae > Pempheris > Pempheris klunzingeri. Next base: position 6,856,807 of record NC_092015.1, on the reverse strand, counting down.
ATGAATCTTAAGTGGGAAGTCTCAGGGAATGTTAAGATCCATTCAGAGAAACCTGAAGGGAGAATTAATTCAGGACTCCAGATAGTCCACTCTGAGCTGTGTGTCACTTCAAGATAAGAACTCTGACACTTATACTAAGGTACAGTGTAACAAGAGAGGGGATTAGGCGTGTGTTTGCAGGATCAATTCTGTGTTTTAATCTGATTTTATGCTTTTGATCTTTGAGCGTTCATACACCCTACTCAGATAGGATTAGGTTCACTGGGAGCGAAGCTGGAATCATCAAGAGAACGTGTGTGATCTAAATATCGTTCTATTGCAGTGATCATAGGTTTTACCAGCTGCACACCTACACAAATAACACACCCAGCTTGTTCAAGTTAGTCATTGTGGAAATAACATCAGGCCAAACTAGTTCAGCCTTATTTGACATCCCTCAAATCCACCTAAGCTCACTCAACATCAGCAGGCCTACAATGTGATACAATGTGTATTGTAATCTGAGGTTTCTCATGTATCCATTATTCACATACACTGTATTGTACATAATTAATAGTGTCTTACGTATGAATAAGAACGTACTGAAACTAAATCAGTGATGGATACACACAGCAGGTAAATACAGTAAATGAATACAGAAGGCCAAAGGATGTGATGTGTATTTGTCCAACCCATCACAGAGTTTAAAATTTGTTTCTTCTAAGCTTGTATACTGTAGTATATAATAAATCCCTCATGTAGTAAATCACTTAAATAAGCTAAGTATGACTATACTTGTTATCTACACAGTCTTATCTCCAGATTGTGTGTCTGACTTTATTTCACTCAGTATTTGTAGTGAGTAAACTTTGGTGATGACTTCTAATACCAAGAAGATTAATCATCTTGTGCAAAAAAAGAAGTTTCCCAAAGCAACAAAAACAAGAAATTACAATTAAAAAAAACCACTGTTTAGTGATCAATGTGCTCCAATGTGCTTTTCTACAGTAACCTGAGTGTAATTTGATGATTATGAAGTAAGACAGAGATATATCAGATTGTAATATGATGTACATAATTACTGGTGCCATACATATTACACATATTGTGATTTTTTTCGGTAACAATCGTGACAACAATGTGAGAGCTTCCCATATGTGTCAACTGCACAGTTAAGTGAATCAAAACATCAAGAAGATTTTATTGGAAATGCAGGACAAGACAAAGACAAACAGCTGGCTAGAACTTACAAGAAATGTACATAACACACAATGTTATGTTACAGATTGGTAAATAAATAAAACAAAATAAGAAACATGAACTCATACATTCATCTTTGAAGAGATACTGGAACTTGAATTATATCCTAGAATTCATGTGGTAGCACATGTACCCAGTGTTCCCATTCGCTGTTGGTGTTGTAAAATGTGAAACTTCGAATGAGTCTCAAATGCTGATTTTTTTTGTTGCACACTGGTGCAATGATGGTTGTAGATGATGATATGATGGTTGAAGTGTTTGTATTCATCAAGTATCTGATGTATTGATTGACTCTGAGTTACTCCTAAACATATTTGAGCCTTGAGGCTTGTTTCCATGTGTAAACTCTGGAGTAAACAAGACAGACACTTGTAAGTGTGCTGGATTCATAAGTACATATCTGAAGGTATCCAAACTTTAGGGGATCAAACTAATTATGGATTGTACTGTATATTAGGTTAGAGAAAATCCCTATATTCAATATATATATTTATGAATATATACATTTTTCCTACTGTGCATGTAACCTGACCATTCAGGTAGTTATTCCACAAAGCTGTATTAGAGACATGGTGGGATAAATTTCAAAATCAAGCCACATCCTGATGTGTTTCATTTCAATCTGTAGAACAAATTTGGAAGAATAGGATTCAGTCATGCATACTCAAGAAAAAGAAATATAATTTCAGAGAAAATTTGCTTACATTTCTGACATTATCCATACTTGCTGATTTGTGGAATTCCTCCCATGTGATATACTCAACAATAAAAAGCAACAAAATAATGCATGTGCAAAACTGCCCAGGGGTATCTCCACAATAAAAGTCTATACTGCACAGAATAAGTGATATACATTTAAATGATTGTGCCCCCTAATGAATAAGAAAGTAACAAAAGGTAACAAAAGAATCTAAATATAACTGAAATCGTTGTTCCATCTATGTGATATGCGATACTGAAAAATATTACAAAAGAGATATCTCATGTTTTTCTCTCATCACCAGCAGCTATTATCTCTACAATACACTCCTTTATGCAATTAATTCTTTACCATCTAACCACAATGTCAAGTCCTTCACTGACCTGCGTGTCACTGTACATATCAAACAGCTGAACCCTGAGCGCTCTTTACTGTTCCTCCAACCAGGACGGCTTGTCTGATCCTGGGGGCTTTAACTTTACATTGAACTGTATTAGAGTTTGTTCCAACTGCTGCTGGTTGCCAGCAAAATATGCTGAGATAGCATTATGGAAGAGAAGCAACTGCTTGTGCATCACCTTCACCTAGAAGAAAAAAAAAGAAGAGGTAATGGCTGCCATTACTAACACAGTTTTAAGTGTTAATAATAACTAGAATGTACAGCCAGTGGACATCTGTTAAGATGACATTTACTAGCTGCTCACATTAGTGTCAGAGAAATCAACAAAAAAAGCAACTAGTACATAACATTCCTCTAAGATGTATTCTGAAGTAACAGATCGGCTTGTTTGGTTATTTTAGGCATTAATGTCATACACGCAACAGTGACATTTTTCATTAACGTTGCAAAAACAGCCAAAATACAAACAGACTCATGTGTTTCTGTGTTTATCAGTGCGAATCGCAAGTCTGTATTCAATTTGACCAAATTGAGGCAGTCTCTCCACAACAGCATGAATATGCATGTGTCTGTGCACATTTAACAAATCAAAACAATTTGATGTGAGAAAGCAATGACAGATTAGAATGCGTCATTTACCAATTGGTTTAGATTTTACATTGAAAAAGCATTGTGACCTTTTTTTAAAGGATTATAACATTGAAAAACAGTACGCAGTAACTAATGCTGGCTTCTGACCACACCCTGCATCACAGGTGCCAGTGGTTGGGTGTGGTCAAAAGTGTGCACTGTTGCACCTGTAACCACACCAAACAGTGATGTCACAGGGTCCTGGGATATACCTGTACTTCACTGGAATGAGGTTAAGTCTTTTTATAGATGGGCATTTCAAAGAAAAAAGAAAATTGGAGACTACAAACCTTGTTTTCCTCCAAGAACTTGAGCTTGATGGTGACATCACTACGCAGCCTTTCATATTTGTCTCTGTGGATCTGGTAATCATTCTGAGCCAATTCAATGCGGACCATGGTAGCTGCATCCCTGGGCCCCAAACTCATCTCCTCCAGATCAGACCGATACGCGTCAAACTCAAGTCTGTAATCAAAAACAGTTAAGGCTGTCACAGGCTCTCATTATTTGTTTCAGATTAAATTTCTGACATCCTAAACGGGATGTCAAGGTTTGTTACCTTGCATTTTCGTAGTGCTTAATAGTCATCAGAGTATCCTCCATTGTTTTGTTGACCAGGGTGTTGATACTGGCCACAAAGAAGTTGATGGCACCGAGGAGAGACTCGCCATTCTTACACAACAGCTTTTGTGTTTCCGCATTATACCCAAACTCATCCTGCAGACAAACACAGAGGTTTTACCAGCAAGCCTTTTTTCTATGTCATGTCACGGGGAGCTTTGGCAATACTGTACCTGCAACTCTGGGGACTTCTGGCTGAGATCGGTGAAGGTGTCTCCTAGAGCCTGTTGTGTCTCCACCATGCTTTGAAAATGACTGATGAGTGCAGTGGCCAGTCTTAGGATGTTCTCATACTTGCTCTTGGTCTCTCTCAACACGTCAATCTGAGCCTCCAGTTCCAGATCTACTGTTCGTGAACCCCGTCCAAACCTCTCAGAGAACATCTGCTTTGTACACTGCATAGTGGTAATGGAAAGACATTACATTAAACCCAGAACACAGAAAATGAAGAACTGATTGAGGGATGAATAGGACTAACATAATGCATTTTATCAGCTTTTGGAAACAAAGTATCTCAACACAGTACACAATACCTTGTAGGTGTTTATGCCCCATTTTTTTACACTGTCCAATTTCTCCACTGCTACACCACGAGAAACTTCTTCAGCTGAATTATTAGGATTATGGTTCGACGAACCTAACAGAGAAAAAAAATGATGTGCACTGTAATACATTTTTACCAGTAATCAGAGTTTACAAGGCAGAGATTTAGAGAAATTGCATGGAACATGACAATGAGTGAGGAGAGTGTGGACATGGCGATGAGCCTGGTGATACCTGGATGCAGGTTTGTGTGCTGGGCAAGTCGACTGGCTGCAGACTGGCTTTTAGGTAAGCTAACACCCCTGGATTTCATGCGAATGTCTGAAATGAACATGGTAGTGATAAAGAGTGAGGATGAGAGGAAGGCATGGGATGAAATATGTGACAGATGAGCTTGGCAGTGAGATATGCAGCTGAACAGCAGTGTATGTAGACTGAAAGAAAAGCATTAGGCTCTCTGATGGAGGATGCGTAATAATAAGCTGTAGTTAAAAGGGCTTTGAAATAATCCACCATGCAGGTTTCTCATGCAGAATAAAGGGATTTATAAAAAGATGAAAATGGACTTGATGGGATGAAAGGTAAGTACTACACGATGACAAGAGTCATCCAAAGTGCATTTTACAGTACAAAAGAGGACATTCTTATTAGACAACAATACAACATTTTAAGTGACAGACGTGTAATCTCAGGTTAGTGCATCCCTAATTTTGAAAACGGCCAAAACACTTCTTGTTGCTGTGAGTTGAAGAGGTACAAGCAAGGTTGCATACAACTCCTTTGGTCAAGCAATACCAAACCCTGTTATAAAGGGGCCAAAACAGACCAAAATAAAGGTTAACTTAGAAACCAAAAAAGGGTTGTCAGAATACACGGCCACCTGGTCCTGGTGCAGGGGCTCGTCTTCTGTCCAGATACTCAGGGTTGAAGCGAATTGCAGGCCCTATGGGATATGGATGTTTGTAATATGAACCAGGAGCCTAAAGGTCAGCAGCTATCCAGTGAAACATCAAAATAAAAGAAAGACAAGAACTCAGTATGGTCTCTTAAAGGGGTATTACATATCTACCTCTTTCATTGATTTAAGGATTGCAAGAACAGTGACAAATCTCTGGCACAGCGCATGGCAGCCTGCCATCGACTATAGGCAGAGTGTGTCTGTGCGTATGTGTGTATGCTGGTACGGGGACCATTCAACACGGCCAGATGTGTCAGCAACTGGCAAAGTAATTGCAGGGTCTTTGTATTGATCGACTATCCTCATAAACTGATGTAAAGTAATTAGCATAATTTTATGCTATGGTACAGCGAAATGCACCTTTGAATTCGTGACACATTTGACTGCATCTGTACTGTAAAGAATAAACCAAAGATTTAAAAAAATCTGTAAGGGATGGCAGTCAGGTTTTCTAGCAGTACCTTTGATAGTGCTGGTAGGAATGATGCCCCCTGCAGGTCCTCCATAACCCCCTGAGACAATGCTGGTTTCATTCAGGTTGGGTCCAGAGACCATCACCTGCTGCAAATCCTGTTGGATTTACAACAAAATAGTGGCAATTCAAATGATTTAGAAGGCAAGAAATACAATCACTTGGTCATATTTTCCACATCATCTGCAGTTTATAAACAGTGTAAAAAGAAAACTGAGCACCCTTGATAATGTTATGTAAAGATTGTCTTTATATTGTTAACACATCAATCCTAGTAGCAGGTATTGATGGTGACAGTGGTCTATAGCTGCTATACATAGCTGCAGGCCTGTGCATGGTTAGGTAACAGTTGGACCCAACACCACAGTCCAAGATTGTGCTGTCATGAGAAAAAGGCCAGATAACCACAGTGGAGATAGTATCATAGGCAGCAAAAGGCTACTGACGGTGAGGTGACTGACTGACCTGCTCCAGGCTGTCATCCTCTGGCAAAGTCCCTGTGTCTCCATTGCTGTTAATGGGGATCTCCATGGTAGCAGCCTTACTCATGATACTGTCTGCCATGATGAAGTCTCTGCAAGGCAGCAGCAAACACTGACACACAAAGATGGGATCATGATTGTAGTTTAACAAAGCCATAATCGCACAGTAGACACAAAACAGCAGCACTTACATTGATGCTAACGTGGCTGGCTAATGTGAGCGGTGCTGATGGGGCTTGGCTAGTGGGCTGCTACTTGACAGCTAGCTTTCTCACCACTGTAGCAGCCTGGTGTTGGAGCCAAGTGCAGTCGTCCGCAGGACAAACAAGCCGTTGTTTGCACTATGTGAACTAATTTCAACTTGAAAGCACCGTTGTCTTCAATTATCAGTCACTGCTACATCCATGATTTTTTTCTTTTTTCTTGCAGCGCTCACGTTATCTGCCTGCTTCCATATAAGTCTGCCTGAAAATCCCTGCATCCAGCAAGCTATCAGCTTTAGTAGTATCACTTCGAAATAAAAGTTTGAGAGATTTTTATTCCGTTTTAGATCACATGACTTTGCTTTAGAACCAATGCACTTGGAGTAAAACCTCTAATCGATACTGTTTAGGGTGTGTTAATAAACAAATGGGAGTCTGGGGGCGTAAACTGTTAATACATGCTCTTAATTTGAAGGATAATACCTTCAACGTAGCATCATCGTCAAGCCTCCTCCCCCGCTCCATCTTCCACGTCGTACAGTGCTGACGTAGCTTTATCCCCAAGCTGCAGTGCTATCCTGCTCCTGAAGATGTCACTAAGAGCCCACAGACCAGTGAAAACTAAACCTGACATCCTGCACATACAGTATCTCTGCATCAGTTGCTCCATTAGGCGTCTTCCCCTCAAAAATTGTGGGTATTAATCATTCGAAGGAAGTTTGTTGCATCCTGTCTGTTACATTGATTGCAATATTTCATGAACTCAAACTGTATAAATACGGTCGTTTGTTTTGAGATGTGAAAGGCCTCGAGATAGGCCTCGCCCCAGTAAACTGACCACACTTCCAATTATTTGCCTCATTTGTTTCAATCAGGGATGCAGGAGAGGTGCACATGGTTTCCAAATGTTTTTTTTTTTCCTGTGATTTCTCTGATCCAGTTCTGAGCAGTGAACCAACCACTCACACACACACACACATTGTATTCCCACAGTAAAATGGTTAATTTTTCATTGATGATGTGCTGATTTCCTGCGTGACATATTTTCCAAACACCTAAAATCTCATGTTGAGAAAACTTTTCTCCTTGTTGCGTTTTCCTCATTATTATCATCCTCCTTCTGCTTTTGATTCTGCATATGATCAAATAAGACTTCTCCATCCCCAAGATCAAAGACAACAAAATAGCAAATGATGAAGTTGGGTTATTCATGTCAGTATGTCAAAGGCAATCTGACTGGCATGCTATGTGTTCCACTTTTGATCCTCCTGGAAGAATTCATAGATTTCTGAGCATCATCATCAAGGCATGTGCTGCATCCTATACAAGCATAAGTGTATGTGAACATGTCTGTAAGCATTCTCAGTCATTCAATTCACAAGTTAAGATATGTAGAAGCATTAAAGGTAGCGTTAAACAGAATTAAATATGGTAATGAAACACATATACAGCATACAATAATACAGTATATTCTTAATTCTCGGCCTTGTACATCAAAGTTGGACAAAGGTGACTCTGACCTGCAAAGTCAGAGCTGTCTGAAGTTTTGGCTGAAATAGAAAATGCATGCTTGAATTCACTCATTGTGTGATCTTCTGCAGAAATGAATGGGGGAGAGAGCAAATTCTTAGGACGAAGGAGTAATGTGACCAGACCTTTAACTTTAATGGGCTGTTCATTTCTTGATTTCACATGTAAGTTTTACACCTGATCTGCGTATAGTATATGTGATAATGCGTATTATCTCTGCATTTCCTTGTTGCAAATAGTTTCTTTTGTTGAGTCCACTTTGTGACTGACTGAAAAGGTGATTTTAAATTAGTTAGGCATAAGAAAATATCTATCACTTCTCTCCTGGAGCAAATATACAAGGCTACAATTGATACTGTCAACAGACTGACCCAATATAGTAATATGCTTTGCGTCATAATATATACAAGTCTTGTCAATCAATGACTATAGTCTATTAATGTATTTTTACAGAGGGCAGGTACTAAGGTCACAGAAATGGAAAGCAAATGAGGCTGCTGCTGGTACCATCATCTCAAATCTAAATATTTCAGGGTTGGCCAGCTGCTTTAATTCCACTTTGGTGAGAGAATAATTGAAAGGGTATGTTTTGACTTACCATTTGAAGAGAGTGACTGACTCAACATCCTTTAGCTCCGGTACCTTTGACCTCCACATTATTCTTGGGCCACAAAAAGCCTGCTGTTACTGAGACTTGAATTTTAAAACCAGTTGTTTTGTTTCTTTGGAGTGAAAGTAAAGGAAATGATGTGCAGCAGTTGGTTACCAGCATTGTACAAGATTTCAAGCTGCAATTACTGTAGGTATTTAGGATAATTAAAGTAGAGTTTAATCACAAATTCTCATGTTTCAGCATGTTAATGAGGGAAATTTCACAGATGCTTCATAACAGTCAACAGATTTATGTTTTAACATGGGCAGCTGTTGGGGGTTTATACCAGTTGTCAAGCTCTCTCTACTCTCACCCTTGGATAGACATTTTAAGACACCAGTTTCTCACACAGGAGAATGTAAATTTAGTGTCGCCTATAAATTTAGAACAAGACCAAATTAAATTTTAAGGGGCTCAGGCGGGGTCTCCTATGAGACTGTGATGCATGTCACAAAGCTAGCGTATGTATGTGAGGGGAGCGTGAGACCTAAACCACAGTGTACCCCTCCCCCTGTCATTTTGGAGAATAGTTCATCTTGGTTTTAATGATCATTAAGCACGCTTCCAGATGTTGGGAGGGAAATTCATCCTCACACAGTCCCCTGTGCTCTGCAGCAGCAAACAAGAGTACTGGAGTGAGACAGAGGGATCCAGAAAAACATAGCAAAACAGTGCTGCCTGCATCCTTACTCCATGGGAATTACAAACAGCGCACAGTTTTTACAGTTTAGACCACATGGAAGTAATTTTTTTATGGTGTCTTTAATGTGCCATTTAAAACAATCTTTCAACCTTTTTCCCAGTTGGTGGTTCAATCAATACTCTCTCAGTGAAACAGCAATTCATCATCATAATGGATCCTTGGATGCTTTGAATGTCAGTTGTAGAATATCTGAACAGACAACACACACTGAGGAACAATACATATTTATATGCTTTTGTTTTGCTGACTATTTTTCTAAGAGTAATTATGAATTCTCCCTTTGAGCAGGTTAGATTACAGAGAAATTATAGATAGTATATGGGTCTGTGTGGAATTATGCATGATTTAGAGGGGTTAATTAAATTTCAAACAACAAGAAACATTTTTGATTGACAGATGTGTTTTCAAATGAATCTCTGCTGAGATGAAGTCTTTTCCATTTTTTCTGCTATCTTCTTTAATTTGAAGGCTTTCATTTAAGAATAAACACAGAGCTGTCAAAAGTATTTCTATTATTTAAATCAAGTCCCAAAGCAACCAAGGAAAGCAATATTTTAACACATAAAAGAAAAACAAACTTCAGGGTATATTTTAGTCAGAGTGACATATCAAGCATTTTAAAAGTAGATGTTCTTTTTGTTTTCAAGGCAGATTTTCTCCACTACACAAACTACCTCTGTGGCAGTGAGCTCAGTGACCATGGGTGTATGGCGTGAGAACAATGGCCCCCAGAAAATATAGGCTTTGCTATGGCTCTGATGTTTCCAATTAAATTCACCTGCATAATCAGAGGGACAACCAGTCAGAGGCCACAAATAAACTGAGGGGGCAATTAAAGAATCATAAAAAGGGCTTGTTGGCATTTTCACTGAAGTGTTAAAGCAGTTGTTAATTCTGTTTTCATGAACACTACCTTTGGTTGGCACACAGAGGCTGCGGTCGGGATATGCACGAAAGGGCAGTTGTTTACTTTCTTTACACTGTTTACTTACTTTGTCATGCAATTTTCCGCAGGTCTCCAATTTTGCAGTCTCATTCATTTTAGTTTCCTGCATTTTCTCAAACCATGAATTAGGACTGCTATATGAAGAGATTTGAACACCATGTTAAATATAACTATATATTACTATAGTATAAACACAACTCATACACAACAACTTTCTAAAAGATGTATATTCACCAGTATTTCTTAGGTCTTTGGCAGGTTTGCTTCAAATCGCCCATGCCCTGTACGTAATAAGGAGGCCACTTCAGATGACTACTTATACCTCCATTCTCTTTTCTGTTCATTATTTAAAGCCTGTCCTTGGCACATGGGCTAAGAATTACAAATGACTTTGTGCAGCAGCTTCTCTTTAACCAGCATGCCATGTCAAGTTGACTTGTATTGCCTAGAATTACACTTATCTTTTCATTATGCTCACGAGGAGGAAAAAACGTCAGTAAAGGCAAGTTGTAACAATAATAGAAATGGAGTTTAAAGGCGGGTTAGGTTATTTCTAAGTCCAGTTTAGAAACAATAAGGCTAATGTTACAATTCCATAAGTAAGTCCAATACGTAAGTCAATCAGAACACTCAAAAGCTGTTCTTCACATCATTTCAGTCAGTGGACAGGGCAGTTTGGAGGTTGTGTGTGGGGAGTGTACAAGAGATAGCACTTTGGTGGGCTGGGGGCATGATAGCTTGAAAGCCCTTTAATCCTCTCTACTTTCACTCGAGAACATCTTAGATGCATGACTTCCTCCACCTACAGCAGTTGCTCAAACCTCAGTGGGCAACTAATGAGACATCTGTATCGGCTAGTTTTCTTCAAGGCCCATTCAAGGCTCATGATCCTTCACTTATACATAGCATATATCCTTGCTGACTTTGTAGATAAACATGAAGTGATGTCAAAAGGAATATGTCATCTGCAAAGAGAGTAATACCGCTCTAGTGACACTAGTTTGGATGCCTTATAGACTCATGCTGAGCAATGATATCTTACCCATAAATGTATTATAAGTAAAGGAGTGGACACAGCATCCCTGTGTTGAACAGGCTCGTAAAAACGCTCAGAGAACCATCACAGCTCTGATTCTAAATGTACAGGAACCAAATGGCTCATACTCCTGCAGTTCTTCACGCAAGATACTTTGAGGAACTTGGTTGGAAGCTTTTTCGAAACTCACAAAACACATGTAGCCAGGATTAGCAGACTCTCATGATGCCTACGTTAGCTGAGAGGATAAAAAGGACACCATTCTGCAATAAAGACTGAATCTAAATTGTTCTTTTGAATAGGTTTGACAATTGGCTCGAGCCTCACTTCCAGCACCTTGGCAATCACTTTCCAAGAAGGTGTGACTCCTGGTAAAAACTTAATCACATCCATCTATCCACTTGAAGTGGGCATTCATATATATGTTTGCTGCTGTGTCACACTGCTGAGAGATTTACAACATCCAACAATATCCAGAGCATTCAGCATTCCAGGTCAGCTTGCATCTACCAGTGTAGGTTTTTTTTGAGTACATCTGGGATACCTGCCAAGGATACATGTTCAGAACCTCCTGAATCTTCCTGCCCTGCCTCCTGAGGAGAGAGCATGCTGATTGCATCGACTATTAAGGATAAGAATAAGCTTGTTGTCTTATCACGTGACATAACATTGTAAATCTACTTTATGTGAATTTGTTTTGTAAGTTTTATTGCATTTATTCTGAAAAATTCCACAGCAAATATCACACAAAGAAGCACAAGTTGTAGCAATAGTCCTGCACAGTAGTATATCTGACCTCTGTTATTCTTTCTTTTCTTTGTCACATGGGATAAGATTCCTCTGGCATGCAGTAAGTGGAACAGCACCTGTAGGCGTCTTGCCTTTTAAATCACAGCAACAAGCGAGATGTGATAAAGCAGATGTGGACCTGAGTGACGTATGTTGATTAAGATCTGTTTTCACCCTCTGTCACTGTCAGCTCCGACCTGTGAGCCCCTCCAACCTGGTACCCTTTCCAAAGGCCTACACGCCAGTACTAACTCTGTCACTCATTAAGGTACAAGCTGCTTCACAGATGTGCCTGTGTTGGTTAATGGAACAACTACAGACCTTATCTGCACTGCATGAACAGCTAAATTACGACTTTTGCCAGACTTCTACTTTTTTATGAGGTACAGTACATTCTGACTGGTGTCTTGCAGTGTTCAAAGTGATATGTAAATCTGTTTGAAATTAGGAATCTGAGGCCTGAAACATTTACAAAGAACGTACTGCGGAGGAGATGTTTTAAAATATTACTGGGACTGGTGCAATAAGTGCAGTAAGCTACCATGTTACTATAGTAACCTAACAAGTAGTTTAGCAAGGAATAACGGATTGTAAGATGTTCATCAATGACTAGACCCTTTTTGTCGGTGTACTGTAGCATACTAGCAAAACAAATAACGAAAGAACCAACCTGATCTAGGTAAGCTGTTTGTTGCTCTGCTTTGTATTCTCAAAGTCTGAATTGCATGTGTGAAGGGCGGCTACTTGAATAAGAAAGTTGTTAGTTTATTGATGTCCGTTGGCAAGGACATAAATAATGTCACAAATAATGAAAAATAATTGATGCTATGATCCCTTTCACTGTGTATGATCTTGACCAATGCACTGAACACCAAACGGCTCCTGCTGAGTAGGCCAACACAAAGAATGGCAGCTCTATCGCCATTAGTCTGGGTGAAGAAGCATTGGGTTCATGGGCTGCTGCCATGACATAAAAATGTTTAACCATGTATGCACTTACGCTGAAGTAGATTACATTTTGACTCTAAAATGACTAATAATTTAAACTTGGACAGAAAGAAGACTTGTCAGCTTGTCTCTTCTGGTATCATTTTGTGACGTGCCATTCAGCAGTGTGTCCAAATTTCTGGACATGTATTTCCAAACAACTGTTCAATGTGACTGACATGGTGGGTTGGACAACGATGGTCAGTTTAAACAGAAAATGTCTTTAGGGTGTGTTTTGATGCTCTTTGGAGGCTTCAGGAGCTGTGTGGTTTTTTTCACTTTGAATTAAAAGTTTCTCACAAGGCAGAAGATGGAATTGCTGTCAAAAAGAGGTTGCTAACCCTTGGAAATGGCCAAAACCTTGGTTAGGAGAGATTGAGACTATTAGGTTTTTTCCAGTGGCTTTAAGGGGAAAATCATGATTCGCTTTCCTCTCTTTGAATACTAAAGAATACTCTTTGATGTTTTAAACCAGACTTGCAAATCAGGGCACCATTTTCTCATCAACACAATCCAGGAGAGGATCACCGAGGCCCATAAAAACTTATGGTAGTTCAACTCTAACTCTAAAATCCACAAAATGTATATTACACTGACATTGCATCAAGATTGATTTAAATGTACATCATTTTTCGATCTTGGACTTCTTTCAAAGCAAGAAGGGTTACATATGATTTAAAAATCCAATTTAACAGAAATAACTGTATTTTCAAACCCTTGTTCATGAGTTGCACCTAAATGTTGAAAGACGTCAACTGGAATTTCATTACAATTGCACATTGAATTTCAGATCTATATCTGCATTAGCTTTTGACCACAACCGAAATCCTTAAACCTGTTGCAATGGCTGGCTGTGTGAAGATTTGAATTTAACCCCATTTCATAGTAGACATAGACATTTAAATCGTGGTGGACTGAAGAAGAGTTGTGCAACATGTTTTGATTTTGATGCATTCCATATTAACATGAGTGATTAAGAGCTAAACAAAATAGAAGGCAGACAAAGAGCAGAAGCAGTGACAGAAAAGAGCAGAGTGTACTGCAATACAGTGTTCGTGTGATAGTGATATTTCTGCAGCCATTGCACTATTCCAACTGAACAATTAAGCTTCCTCTGCAAAGAATAAGAAAATAGCCTAATCAGCACATGGGAAATATAAGCAAAAATAATAAATAATGAAAATTATTATATCTATATAATATGAGCCAGAAAAAAATCTCCAATCTCAACACTGATCTCATAATGACCAGAAATAGCTGACTGTGCAGACTACAGTATTTTGCATGGTCAAAGTTCAGGCAGACCCTTCAACCAACATCCTGTACAGTAATTTAGCAGAGCTCAGCTGAGATCTTGAATCTCTGAATGTCGATAGCTTTTCAAGTCTTCCATCATCAAATCTTTATTCCTGTTTTAAATTTAATAAACATAACATTACATTATTTATCATTTTATTACATTATTTTGCCCACATATGCCTTTGATCTGTATCTTGCAGCATCTGGGTCTTGGGCGGAACAGTACCAACACAGTGGACTCCTTTCTACTCTTGCCAAATAGATATCATAATAATCAAACCTGACCCTGTAGGTAGCAGCCATCCCACATGTACTGTGCAACCTTAAATCTTACAAGTCACCTGCAAAACTGAGGTTGGTTGGCTGATAGTGGTTTGTAGATGTATTGTAAGGGTGGAAAAATGAGTCAAGTAGAGTGACAGACTAATTTTGTTCAGAAGCAGAAGAGAGGGGCATTCCACTTTCCACAGTGCACAGTATTTGGCAGTATGTGCTTAGCTACATTTTATATGCATAGATTTGTATTGATGTTTGCATGGATTGTCTGATGTAGATAAACCAACTACCTGTAACTACAACGTGGGAAAAGCGGTAGGTTTCAGAGCCATGAGCAGGCAAATTACACGGGCACAACTTTTTCCTTTGCAGTGTGTTGGTGTGGTCAAAGATGTTGCCGACCTTTCTCACCTTAGTCATATGTGGAAGGTTTCTAGCTGCTGACTTAATCATAGCAATCAATTTTCTTCGCAGTATTGGTGTGAACAACAGCGTTGTGTGTCATTCTTTTTTTTATTAGTTTTGTAGTTGTGATGCATAAATATTGGGACTCTTAGAATACCTGTCTCCATGACAAGTAGTGTGTGACACACTATATTAATTCATTTTCAGTCAAGAGTATTATATATGAGAAGCTAATTCCATTCTTGCCTCAATATGGTATTCTATTTTCAACACCTGTAATTCAATGTTTGCTTTCATTTGCATATTAGTGGTTGTCATTGTTAAGACTACAGATTGCGATAAGAAGAAGAATGCAGATCCTTCCCTGGGTTAATGGTTTGTTCTGATGTTGATCTGGTGGTAATGTCTCAGGGCTCCTTTAGAGGGATGGCGCTCCTCTCCCTCACTTACTACAGCTGAGTGAAAGCCAGAGCTGGGTGTTGACTCATCACCCTTCTCCAGTTACTGTTCCCCAGTTTGAGGTAATTACTGTACACAAAGCACTATGAATTCATGACTATATATAAATAATAGTCTTTCCTCATGTTACTGTTGTTTTATGTGAAAGCCAGATGCATGTTTTGTCTATATTTTGTTGAGAGTTTCTGGCTGACTCATATGATGTTTAAGCTAGGACTGTGTTACAGTAAGGTAGTTTATATGGCAGCAAAAGTAGATTAAATTGCTAAAAGCATATCACAATTTCACAATTTGTGAATTAGATGATTTAAATAATCCAAAGAAAGATACTAGTCATAGTACCTGTGGTCCTGGGACTGTGTTCACGCTTGTGGAATGTATGGAAAAATGTTTTGTTTGCATTGCTAAAAT
Source organism: Pempheris klunzingeri (assembly GCF_042242105.1). NCBI lineage: Eukaryota > Metazoa > Chordata > Actinopteri > Acropomatiformes > Pempheridae > Pempheris > Pempheris klunzingeri. The sequence goes on along the minus strand of NC_092015.1, from coordinate 6,841,066 downwards.
ATAACTTAATACAGACGAGTGAAGGTGAGAGCTGCATGTTGACTCTTCATACTTCTCCCGTTACTATTCTCCTGTTTAAGGGCCCAATGTCTCTCTCATCGCTTATACATGACAACACATTGGTTGGCTGTGACGACATGGCTCTGTTGAGGTGGGGTTTGCAGGCCTGCTTTGCCTTGCTGGTAAGCAGGACCACAGCAGTGTTGTATGGCTTCCTTGTGCTGTGATGAAGTGTCATCACCCATGTCATCATGACTTGCTTGGTATGGTGCTGCTAAAGCGGACAGCCCCAGCTTGAAAATCCCTCTAGAACATTTCTTAAGACTTAAGACAGTTTTGCATCGGTTTTTGTATAGTCAACCATTTCCATCTACTATTTGCTGCATGTCTTACATCTCCATTATTTAACTTTTTTAACAAGTAAAAAGAGGCAAACAGAAAGGTTTTAGTGTCTTGCTCTATGTACACTATGGCAGCAAAAAGTGTTAAGTGAACATTAATCAGCGGTTGAAAAAAATGGATGCTGTGAGCTATAATGATAACTGCTACCATAATACACCAGAATAGACACACACAAATTACAATGTTTAGCATTATCCATATGTACAGGTAATATGTGTCAGATTAAACTTCAGTACTCATGTGGTTAACTTTTCTGGTAACACTAAAGTCTGTATTTATGTAGCAGACTCAAAGGAACGAGCAGGCAATGTCTGAGGATATCAATGACATTCTTGTCTGAGTTAAAAGTTTCAAACTTAATAATTTCCTACGAGCAGTAAAAAGTTTTGCAATTATGAGCCCTAAGTTTTATGATATGCTGAGTGTGTAACTCCAAGATCTAAGGAGACCCTGGGTAGTGAATAGCTTATAATGATGAGAGAAAATCTCCATAACATCAATATTTTTTAAGTGAATAGCAGTGTAAAACACATAATCTTCCACACACTGTAGACACTATCTATTTAGATTGGGAATCAAAGTGAAAGCAGATGCGACTGTAGGCTAAAATACTTTCCACTTGAAGCAGACTGCTCTTGTTCAGAGCTCTCTCAGTAACTGGGCTCGTTCCAGACGCCCGGCTGGAGAAGTGCAGTTCAAACTACTTGGCTCCCACCACTCTCACCACACTGTCGTTCTGTAGAGCGCTGATTTACGACAGAAGTCCTCCTGCTGGACTGGACAAACCCAGGGCAGAGATGAAGAATAGCACCCAAGAATCCAGACACAACAGTCTATTTTTGTGGTATTTAAGTATTGTTGCCATGTTGAACACATACACATCTGCTACAACTGAAACAGAAAGAAAAAAATTTATCAAGAAGGACGTTCACACTGAGAGACAAATTACATGACCTATAGTGAACGCTGTTCCGTTTTATGTAAGATTTCAATTTCTGCAAATGTTTATCCAAATGTATTACATATTACATATAGTATTGCATATGTATGGCTTTTCTTTACTGTGGTTTTTCTGGCTAATTAGACCTCTGCATAAGTCAGGCAGAGCTATTTATTGAATTGAAAACATAAAAGTTTTACTTATTCATCTAACGTAAAAAATTAAGTTTGATTACCCTTGGTCAGCTCCTGTTCAGAATTAAGTAACAAGGATAACAAAGTTGTCCAAAGTAGGGAGATGTCAGTCAAGCACAGTCTGCCCACACACTCATAGGCAATAATTGAGGTCTAATCAGACAAAATAAATCAAATTACCTGTTACGGCGTACCAAGAGTGTATAGGGGCTTTCACAGTGTAATCCGTTCTATGTCTTCCAGACATTGCATTAAAGCTACAGTCCATGTATTAAGATAGAATTAACAGCATTGCTTTCACTTGACCTATTGAGTTTCTGCAGGCGTGTGGCTGGAAGAGTTTAATACAACACTCTACTATTATGAGAATACTCAAAAAAAGGAAAAAAAAGTTTTCATTGCAAAAAGTACCATGTTCATACTACAGCTGTGCATTTGTTTTTTCTTAACATTCATTAATTTGCTGTCATTGGAATGATGTGTCTCTTTTCAGCAGATTTTTCATATCAAAGCAATAGGTTATGTTTACCAGTCTATAAAATCCACAACACTCCACCACAGTATACTTTGATCTTTAAAGTAAGCAAAGCAGCTCACAGACAAATGGAGTGCACCAAGTATGTGGTGTGTGTGATTGTAAATGGAAACTGGAGAGGCTCTTTCACGCCTGCCTGTGACACCCACATGTAAACACTTATAAGTAAAAAAGATCATAGTTTCTGTCCCATCCACAAAGTGATTGTGTAGAGAGAAGTGCAGTCTAGATTGGGTAAATTATTGAGATGCTGTTTATAGCTTAAAATAATTGATAACTTAGACAGAAAAGGCTTTAAAATGCTTTCAGATTTGCTTTTGATGTATTTGAGCTTTTCTGTTCAGTGGCTAACTTTGTGTTTTCTGCTAGGTCATCATGTCAATAGACTTCATTTAAAATAATTATACATACAACATTCTACTGTATGTTGTATACCATATGCTGTATCATTACCAATCTTTCGCCTTCACTGTCTGATTTATATCGTTTTAGTGATGTTTAATTATTCAGCTACTTATTTTATAAGACTTGTGGCTTCCAAAGCCATTTGCGAGACCACTGACAAATAACCAGCAGCATGCTGGTCATAAAAACTTTCCATGTTCCCATATGGTGACAAAATTAACACTGAGCTTTTTACACAACTCAGCACAAAGTCAGGAATCAGACAAAATGCTGCGGAAGATTGAAACTAGTTTTTATTTAATTCAAGATAATTCAAGTTAAATAAGCAATTATCATAAGCAATTCACCAAGTGGCCATCTTCTGCTCATGTTCTACAGAAAATAACCGATCACCTGAATCTAAGCTCTTCTGATGCTGTAGACCAGGGGTCCCCAAACTTTTTCCTGTGAGGGCCACATAACTTTTCCCTTCTCTGATGGGGGGCCTGCGGGCCGTAGTTTTGAGGACCACTGCTGTAGACCTTTTTCACAGTAGATATTTTGACTTGGTATGGCAGGCAAAGCATAGGTGAAACACATTTTGTTAAAAACGGCTCAGTTCCATCAAGTGGTCATTGGTCAGCTCACACAACACCAGGAACCTGGAACTGTCTCACCTAAATGGAATGCATTTAATGTTATCAGTTACACATGAAGTTTTTTTCTGCTATGGCATCCCAAAATGTCTGTTGTGAAAAAGGTTTATGCAGGTTTGTCAATTGTGACAGAAACAAGGAACTAGAAACCAAAAAAGTCAAAAGAACATGTAAAAAAAAAAGTCATCAAGCATGTGACAAAGTTGCAGCAAAGGAGACATTGATATGAAATACTCAGCAAGCTCTTATTCTAGAGAGATTCTCACAGTATCAATGTGTGGTTGTGAGAGTGGTAGTAGGTTACAGTGTGGAGCCTTTATTTCCATTGTTGTAAACTTGATGGTTTGAGTGGAGAAGAGTTGGCTGAGAGAGCTCATATTGCAGTGGTTTTCAGTGGAGGTCCTCGGGGTCTAGAGTACTGCCTTTTTGAATAATAAAAGGTTGTTAATTGCAGTTACTTGCATTCATGTATCCCAGGTGTAGCTCTGGCTTGTTCTTGATTAAAAGGAAAATGAACAAAGGTCTTGTTTCCCAGGACCAGGAGGATAAAGACTCCACTGCCAAAGTATTGTGTCTGTTTCTCTGTTCAGTAAGGTTACAGGAGTCATTTTGCAGTTTTATGTGAAAGTTTAAATATGGAAAGTTGAATGGATTTTTTTTTCAGCTAAAATATTTGATCTGCATTTTTGGTGTCTACTGAATAAAAATGATAATGACAATGAGGGATATTTAAGAGCTTTAGCTAGAGAAAGCACACGAGTCACTAACTCCTCTGTGACTGTGCACGTTTGTGCTAACATCCCCATTCAATGTTAGCAATCTCACCACTCTTCATTGAGCAGTGAGGATAGTGAGCCTTAGAGAAAAAAAAACACTTGGCAGCTAAGCACTGCCATATGTTCTCGATTCATTGTGTGTGCCACAATAAATCCTCAAAGCAGTAGAGAGTGTGTGCATTTGATATAAACATCATCGGGGATCATCATAAATTATAGTTGCCCCTTTGGCTGCAACTTTATTATTGTACCCCACCTTTTTCCCACAGCCAAGTATCATATGCAAATGTAAGAAGTGTGCAGTGACTGATGAGGTTAAGCATGTCAGTCCACTGTTCAAACCTCATGGCTGGCAGCTACGCTCATGTCTGTTGGGACCATGCTGGAATCCCTGCGGCTCAAAGAAAACACACTGCCATACATTACTGTTCTCAATGCCATCAACATAGAGCAGAAACACTATTATTAAAAGCCAGACCCTAAAAGGCAATGGGTCTAAACAAAGATCCAGAAATCTTTTTATCAGTCTACACGCCAGGTTTAAATCCAAATTGCCTGGAAGTCCGTTGCAGGATGTCAGGAGGTTAATAAGTATCAGGGATTAGATATTTCTTAATGCTTTTAATCAGCTGGTCAAGGGGAAATGTTCAGCCTTAAATAATTGTGTTAGCCAGTGGAGCCAGACGTGAACTTTTTAAATAAACTTATTAAAGTTACTAAGCCAATTGTCTGGCACCATCTATATTTGTTTTCATTATCTACATGTCCCAGTCTGTTTAGAGGGTCCTCAGGCACAAATGGATGAATCTGTCAACAACAAAGGTTCATCATTTATTAAGCTGGGAAAATGCAATACTGTATGATTTAAAGGCTATACTATAATCCTATATCCTAATACTATAATGATTTTCAAGATTGTGGAAGATTTGCACTGGTCTGTGAAATAGCAGTGAGAGCTGTCACGATAATATCAAACATGTCTGATTTTTACAACTGGAAACCAGGCAGATCTGAACGTGACAAGGTTTTAGCTGGATAACAAATGAAATCCGATTGCAGCGTGCTTCTCTGTAACTGCAATCTAAAAAAAGTATCGTAGACGAATGACGCAAATTCTAGAGTTCAAGGTGTTCTCACATTTGATACACATAATTTGATATACATAGTTCGCAGCCCATGTGGCCAGGGCTGTGATGGGATTCCCATAGTCTTTATAGCTTGCATGATTCCAGAGATTTAAGCTGACATTTCTTTTTGTTATCAGTACTGCATAAAGCTGAATGCGTGAGGTATTGGCACAGTAATTCTAATATTTTCCAAAGTAAAACATGAATAGTTTAATAAATGATATAATATACGTTTAATAAAAGGAGAGATGAAAATGACTCATGACTCCTTATGGTCTTCTTACTTATGCCTGTCAGCACATGTTTTCATAGTCCCAGATTTATGCCCCTTAGATCCGTTAGATGGATAGTGCTGGAAGGTAGAGATATCTGTTAAAGTAGGCGTTGAGTGCTGAGTTCCTCAGTTACAACAGTTGGACTTACATGTTGGTTTATCAGACCAAATCTGTCTAGAAAGTATGTTTATGTGCCACTATGAGGCCACTTTTCCCCTGGACACTTTATAATCTTACTCCCTCAGCACCTGTATACTCAACAGGAGATGCAGGTTGGCAGATCATTACGTGGGGAAACATCTAAGATTTCAGTACACTCAGTGTTTTTCCCTGAAACTGCCTGCAGCTATGCTTATAGCAGAGGTGTACTTACCAGTGTTTCACCCCATGTTTCCCTAAGAAGAAAGGAGCTGGAATCTTTTTGCATTCAGTCAATCAATCTGACTCGCCAATGGTTTTGCCCAACACTGAGCCAGATTCCCATAGAGATATCAAACTAAAGACAACAATTCCAAGTCAAGGTTAGATCAACACACCCAAGCTAAAAAATGGGGCAGTTCAACAACTTCTTTTAGGACCTTATGCAATGTTGGGAGGTTAAACGTGTAATGAAAAAAATGCAAAAATTTGGTCCATTATGTAGTCTGACCAAAGTTTTGTTGGAAAAATGACCAAAACATGACCTTCAGCAGAGGTTTGGGTCTTGGCAATAACAAACAAACAAATAAATTTGATTTTCTTGAACGGTCACACAGATGATTTGTCATGGGGTATATCAATCCTTCTTGAATCATAATCCAATTTTGACAAAGTGAAGTACTCTTTCATGTTTTTAATCAAATTTGATTTCTCCAGTAACTGTGGAATTGATTGATTTTATCCACTTCATCCTGCTTCAAAAAGAATTTTCTTTATAAGAAGGCCACATGTTGCTCAGTAAAGGTTGCACTGTCTGTCAGTTGCAGAAATACAATGGAATAGTTAATTTAAGGGATGAAGCCCAACGAGGTATCTATTATCAGGATCCAACACACTTCATACATTTCATTGGTAACACCTGAGGGGTTGACTAACACCTACAATAATCGTTACCATCCCATAAGGTTGTTATGCAATGGAAACATTGGTGAACTATTCTAGTCAATAGGACAAGGCTTAGATACAACTGAGAAACTGGAGACATTCCTAGTCTGCTCAGCTATGAACCAGAAAGCTAACGTTATGCCAACAAGAATCTAAGTCAGTAGCATTGCATATGGTTGACAAAGTAAACATAATTTAACATTATGTTTAACAACAAGATTAGCAAGCTATCCATACATATCATTGTGCCCATAGACTACAGTTGCTGTTTAAAGTAAGTTAGCTTGTTAAGTGTTTCAATAAACAGAGGCTTTGACTGTGTCCATGCCGCTATGATTACCCATTTTAGATACTATGTAGCAGGCGCACTCATTTAAAATGATGAACAGGCCTTTGGCACTGGAACTACTTAGTATGTAGTGTCCATTATCAGGACTATTGCCTGTGTGGAGTGAATTAATTCCTGATAATTGACACCTTGTTAGGCCTTAACCCTTATATGAGAACATACTCAATAGACCACAGACCTCAAGTACCTCAAGTTTAGCCTGAAAGTTTTGCCTGATAAAATGTCATGGAGACACTTAAATCAATACTAACATCAATAAGTTTCCTCTTTGTGTTCAGAGCATGACTGTGCATTGCAAATATTGTGTTTAGGAGTTAAGGGGCAGGAGGTACAGTCTTTATAAAATTCAAGGTTTGGCATGATAGTATTGCATGGGGAGTATGTCAGCAATACTACATGCACTTCATGTTTCTTTTAGACTTTAGATTTGCTGATGTACCAATGACAATGTTACATTGAGACTCATGGATAACTAGGATTCTAGGTTTTGATAGTCTAAACCAATACTGTACATTAAGATATTAAGCTAGGTACTGTGCAGCTGTACAGCAGATTGAAATAGGAAAAGAGGCTTTTGTTTTGACAGAATCGGTTGAGGCCACACTGGTTTTCCTAAGTCTCTACAAGAAATTTCCCATCACAGAATCAGTGATGGGAAACACTTCGTCATCAGTGCAGCAGCACACTGCTGTGAGTCATTATACTCTACAACCACAAAGCTCTCCATTTTCATTCATGCCATAATGTGTTGGCCCATCAGACTGACAGACTGCAGCATCTCTTGCCCAAGTTGGTGTAATTACAACTGTTGTCATTATAAACTCAGATTAGTTGTCAGCCTTGATAGCCTACATGAAAGTTTTAAAAGCAGTTACATCATCATCATTTTAATTTATTACAGTATTTTTCAGATCCCATGTCACTTTGTATTCTCCTCTTCATAGAACAAAGTAAATAAACTCGGCATAAACAAACAGCCTCATCAATAATCAAAGAGGATAACATATTCCAGTTGGGAAATTATGCAAAATTTATGTTAATTGTGTTGCTGTCAAATGAAATAATGGATGGATATTTTTTACAGGGCATTCACCGTGCACCTAGTAATTTGTTGTTACACAACATCATCATTGTTTTGCTGATACAAAGAAATGGATCACAAATTTCAATGTTATTTCAAACCACTGACTCAAAATGCTCAAAATTCTGAGCTGATGTAATCCCATATTGTAAATATATTGTTCTACAAACAAACCAAAACAGTGAAGAATATATTCACATTTGCCAAACAATAAATGGCTCATACATAATTTATTGAATTCCTAGCTCATCAGCTGTCTCCTCCACAAACCACTGTGCACAATAACTGCTCAAATCACCAAGGCAGAGTGGAATTAAGCCACGGGCTGCATTGCAGTAAATGCTTCTGCAGCAGGCCTACCAAACAATGCCTGATGAAAATGAATTAACAATGAAGGACGAATTTAAATGCAGTAATTTAATCATGGTGAATGTAAGACAAAAGTTAAAAAGGGGCGAAACAAATCAAAACAAAGTAAAGCCTGAAACACAAGCAGATGGCCTAGTAATGGGAAGCAGGTTGGGCCTGTTGCTAAGTGACAAGGGCTAAGATGAGGGTCCATAGTTTTGGCCGCGGTTTTGCAGGAAAAACACTTCTCCTCCCTAGTCTGAGCCACCCTCTTTCCCCATAGTGCTGTGGTTCTGATGCTGGCGGGGCAGGACAGGAGGCAGGCCTGGCCAAATGAGAAACAGACCCCCTTCACCCCAGTATTGCCTATTTCTCCCTGTGGCTTTTTTGTTTTCAAAGAAAAAAAGAACGCTCTCCAAAAATAGATTTGGGGCTCGCGTGCCAATGGGTTTTGAAACCTTTTTTTCCACTCCCTCTAGTCACGCAAGTAGCCTGGCAAGACCTTGAAGAGAGAGCAGGGGAAAAAAACAGAACTCTTAAGAGACAAGACGATCAGAGGGGAAAAAAGACTCTCTGGAGTGTTTGGAGAAAGGATTGTGGTAAGCTCAGAATGGAGCATCCCTGGAGCCTGGCCCTCTGCTTAGGGAACAAGGAGCAGAGACTTCCGTGCAAGCTGCAGGTATGAGGGGCTTATGGGTAATCCAAGCATGAGCAGAGAGACCTCTCTCTGGTCTGGCCTCATTTTAACTGGACGGTAGCCTGGGCTTCTCCAGAGAAGAGTCTGATCCTTACCAAAGGGCCTGCAGACAAGGCAGCTCACACCCCAATGCAAAGATTCCCATTCCTTACATTCATAAGCCCATATCCTTCACTGTGATTCACTTTACAATTGACTGATCTCTGCAGATGGTTTTCATCTGTCACATCATATAGTATGTCATCAAGATGAGATCACTGCATAGATTATAAAAAAGAGAGACATTATCTAGCCCTAGTTGACTACCTTTGAAAGTCTGCCTATTTTGGTATAGCTTCATTATAGAAAGTGCTTTTGAACATAAGACAGTGAGAAGGACCCCTGGCACAAGCCCTTCTACAGAAGGCATGTTAAAACCATTATATCCTCCAGTCGTTATAGTCATTATGCCTTCAGGGCTACATAAGCTCCTGACTGCTAAAGAGCAAAAAAGTTCTCTGGAACATCTGAGTAAGGGTTAATTTTTTGGCTACCTTTAATGTCAGGTACGCATGCTGCATGAAACTCTTGGTCTCCTGACAACATGTGATACTGTGGTACCTACTCCCTGCCCCAGTGCCTTTTTAAATGAGCAGCTCCACAGAAGGGTTGCTCTACAGTTTGTCTCACCAATGCACACGTGTGTCGAGTGTAAATTCCCCTCCATGTTATCTGTACTTTTTTCAATTGTAAATGACGTCAGTCAAACAATTCCACTACTTACAGTACAGTAGAATGTGAATGTATGATCTAGGTACTTTGCCTAGCATTGAGATTTTGGGGTTTTAGAATTCGCTTTTAACTTCTTTGTTAGGGAATTCAATTCCCCACTCATCAACATATAAACAAATAAATATCAAATGTCTTCAAGACCTTTCCCTACCATTTTTTGCATTGCTTTCACTTCATATGTTCAACTATGCAAGAACTTGGGGCAAAGCTGCAAGAGAGCGACCTGTTTTGCAAGAACAAAAGATGACAAAAGGACTTCTTTTGCAAACTAAAAACCTTAGAACAAAGCAGTGCTATATTACATACGTTGCATCATTCAGTCAAAACATACACGTTAGATCCTCTTCATTAGCAGGCAGTTCTAAATTGGCCAAACCAAATTTGACAACAGAGCTTTTTCTATGCAGCATATGTGAAAGACAACCTTAATATATTAATATAGTGTTGACCATTGGTCAAGTCTTATCTGTTGCACTTTTGATAACCAATTAGTGCCTCATTCAGTACCAAAGCCTGGTAAGATATTTTTCTTATTTAACAAAAATATATTTTTTCACTAGCTCAAGAGTCATATTTTTGGTAAAACTACACCACGATATCCATTTTCAGGTGGTCTATTAGATGGAATCAACTTAAAATCTGACAGTATGTCTTGACATACAACGTGCTTACTTGGTTATATGATTGTTTGTTTGCAATTCATCATGAAGTGTAATTTTGCACAGCCAGACCCCGATGCTGTCAAGCTCACAAATGTCTGGAGATGCTCGACTTGACCAGACAGTGTCCCAATTCCATATACTCCAAACTAATTGTATACAAATACTTGCACCAGCACCGACGGCAAACGATCAGACTGTAGCCTAAAATGTCACTGTTAATTAACATTCAAAGAGAGAAAACAAAACTTTTTTCTGGGGTGATATGCAAGATGTCATGACATTTACAAAGAAAAACACTAAAATTATCTCAAGTCATTCATAGACTCCTTTTGTTTCAGAGACACATCTTTGAAATTTGCATGAGGGAAATAAGGCAATACTGTCAGATGTTTATCAGTGTGGTACCATCAGAAAATATTGCCATGTAATTATGCAGCTTATACAGCTTTTGCTTACACAACTGAAACAAACAACATCTGAATCTTAAAACAACACAAATGCTTTGCAGATATGGCTGTCAATAAAGAGCATGATGCTTTCAGAGCAATAAGGACTAATTCTGTAATGGTGATGCAAGAAAAACAGAATATTGCATCTATTCAAAAGGGAGCTATACTGGTAACAAAGGGAAATCATTCAACAATGCATAAAATTTGTTGATTAGCATATGCTTTGATCAAAGTGTGGAACTGATCAATATGAATAACAACACTTTTGTTCTCCAGCAGGTTCAAAGACTCAATGCTTTCTCTGTGAAAAAGCAGCTTTAAGCATGAACAGTGTGAACACAGGTGGATTAATGACCACACTGAACTAGAATACAAATGAGTTTGCTTTCAAAGTTTTAAAGAGAAGTTGGGTATTTTTCAGTCTAGGAATTATTTTCATATTCTTGTCTGTTATACCTATTTCTACTATTATTGTAAAGACTTGAGAAACATAAATGGCAAGGACAATGTTAACTGGATCGAGGGGCAACAGCTTCTTAAATGTAGCAGAAGATTATAACAATCTGAATTTAGCAGAAATTATTTAACACTCTTTCATTTGAGTCCAACCAAAAGGAAAAATAGAAGGTTAGGCTTGCCAGACTCCATGCATCCAAAATCTCAATCTCAATATTATCATGACCAGTGGTCATACTGGGCAAAAATATGAGAATAATATCAAGGGTAAAAAATACAAGAATTTAAGTTTTATGTAAATGAACTAAATGTCGGACTTGGACCAAAACAACCGCACCTTGAAGGATTTTCATTATCATATAAGTATGACAGCAGTGACAGCTCTATAAGACACGAAGCAGTACGTCAGTGAAGGGAAAGAGCAGCCTGGCACTGAAGATTGCATGTTAACAGAGCAGCCTCCTGTGTATCCACTTTGTGTTGACGGGAAAATGATAGATTTCATTTGGTTTACTCATAGCCTTTAATTTAAGCTTTGAGTAATGACTTGGCTTATGCCCTCTCACTCATATGATCTGAGTTCTGTTGTGTATATATTGGCCTCTGATCGTAGGTGCTCGATTTAGGTCAAAGCATTCATCTCATAACCTGTGTCTGCTACGACAGTCAAGCTGAGTGTATCATCAACGAGCTGTCCAATTCAGCCAGCTCCGCCCATATTTCCAGTCCAGGGATGAAAAACACACACATGAATTCACCTCTTTGTGCGTTTGTGTGTGTGTGTGAGTGTGTAATTGCTCAGAATACCACAGGGTTTGGGTTTCAGCTCCATAACCAGTCGGAGGCAGGCCTTGGAGCAGACTAACAGCACTGGTCCAGTTTCAGCTCTGTTTCATCAGGCAGCAGGAGTGTTGTCCAGCCTCGGGCAATATTAGAGTGATGCAATGAGTTCTCATGACAGGTGGAGCTGGATAAATAAAAAATAGTACTACTTTGTTGATATAACACTGTTGATATACATTAATTCTAAAGTCGGAACAAGTTCAAAAGAGCTCTGACAGATACATGTCTACACGTTTAGATTATTACATTTATTGAACGTTCTGCTGTTTGATGAAAAGTTCATTGGGGTAAAAAATGTGAACATAGTTTGCAGTCTTTTAGATTGAGTTGATGATGTTACATCACCGTACCATTTCAGAGCCAGTTTTCACATGCAGGGGTCTTATGCACAATATGAAAACTAATCATACTAAACCCTGACTGTAAGCATACAACTTACTCAACTTTGCTTTACTTTACCACGCAGATTTTATATATGATCTGGGGAATAGACTGAGATTTCTAAAAGTACATCATGCAGCTATTAGTTTAAATAACTCTTTATGGTATTGTGATTGTCTTGCATCATATATGCCTAGCAAGTTCTAAATAACACTTAATTGGCATCATTAAGTCAAATATTGTTAAGAGATGTGTTTTTTTTATGTGAGGCCCACATTTGTCCATTTATCCTATTGCCCCCGGGACAATAGGGAGATTTGAGTTGTACACTTTATACTTGAGGTTACATTGTAATACAGGTGACTATAGCTGCATTTAGATTTTTGAGATCTGAGATGCCAGAAATGCTGCTGAGCCTCCTGAAAAGGTCTATATAGAGCAAACATCAGCGTTCACTTTCAGCCAAATTTATATAATCCTCAGGGTAGAACACTGGTCATGTCTTGTGCTTTGGCAAATGTCACGTCACTACCTACATGTATTTTTGTTTGATAAAACATTGGTTATCTTTGAGATCTTTCATTTGTAATTCAAAAACATGCAGCTCTGAATACATCTATGGATTGATTGCACATAGTATCATATGGTTTATTCTCACTCATTACCATCATACTGAGCTAAGAAAGATGTGAAAGAGGCAGGAATGAGTTCACATAAGTACTTTAATCAGGCACTTTTTGCTCAAAACATTTCTCTGAAACCTTGAATATGTGTGAACATTTGGAGGAATTTCTCTTCTATGGCACCGTATACACACAGTTTGGACAAACGTGAAACATAAGTGGCAGGTAACACTGTTCAGTACAAAACACAAACAACAAGGTACCTTCATTCTATCAAATAGGTAGTGTTCATGTATATTTGGCCATGGTCAAAATAACATCCGTGTAAATAATTTACCAAGCCTCTCAGCTCCTGAAGTCTACCTATATAATAAATAACAATACTGTAAAATGTTAGTGTTCCTTAAGATAATGTTACCAAGTCTAAAACTGGGGATTAAGCAAACAAAATACTTAATTATAATAATTGAAAGGAGAGAGAAATCCACATTTAGCCACAGGGCTCAAGGTAATAATTAATACAAATTTACACTTTTTTACTTTTTTTGTATGATCATGAATGTAGGCATCTGTGTAAAAGCATTATGTGAATTATGACGGAACATTTACATGACATGAATTTCTTTTCATTAACTAGGAAACATTCTCTGGTGGGGTATGAACATTCATAAATATACACTTTTTCATACTTCCATCATACCTCATGTAGCATTTCTTAGTATAAAATTATTTATAGTGCTATTGATGACTGGGGACAAATGTGGTCCAAAATCACATTCATTATAGTTTGTCAGTAAGTCTGTACAATAAATCTGGATGACAATTAGAAAAACCTGCTGCGAATTTCAGTGTCAGAGTAGCACTGATGGAGCTTATGTAATGTTTCTTTAGCATTTTACTGATGAACATTAAAATGAGAAGACAAATGACCAAGACCTGCTTACATTCTCTAGAATGATTACGCTGTTGATAGAGCAAACAATTTTACATTTACCACATAGCTGCTCAATGTTCTCCCTCACATGAATTATTTTCACAATGCAAAATGAAAGCAGTAAGGCTGTTTGTGGGAAATTAAAGCCAGGGCACCTGAAGGACAGGATCATTCAATGTCAAGTTTCATTTTCCTTTGCAGTAAATGAGGGGACATATGTTGAGGACTAAGACAGCTTTTCAGCATTTCACATTCATGATTACCTTTTGATGTGAGATCAAACACTGTATCTGTAGAAAATCTGATCACACAATACTCTATTTTGACTGATGTTTCATTTGTTCAAGCAAGGATGTCTCTTCCCCTATAAATATTTACAATAATCTGTTACAAAATTCCCAATTCATAAAGCATTAATGAAGCACTAAAACCACAAGGTTAAGAATTACAAGAGATAAAACAAACTTACAGTACAAACAAGTATACAGTACAAGCAACAAATATACAAATATAGAAATATATTCTGAGGTTTTAGCAACCTTTTGACACTTTAATGCCATTTCTTGTCAGAAACCACATGTAAGTATAAAAATATAGACAATGCTTTTGTACAAAATATTGACATCATGTATGACTCTCCATTTGAATGTGCAAATTAACACTGATCAACAGAAGAATAAGGAGTTCCTTTCTCACACACAAAAAGGGCATAGTCCATTTTGGCCAGTTAGTCATGTAGTTCAGTTTTTCCTCAGTAAGCACCACAGCTTCACCTATTTGGACCTCTTAGTTTAACCTTGTTTACTGGTTCTCTTGAGAAAGAGAAAAGAGAATAGCATTGACTCATTTCAGGTTGCAGCCCCTGTGGTTATACAGTAGAACATGTCTAGGACAGCACTGACTTTAATTCACCTTTAAGATTTGCCTTTAGAATTTAAATCCTCAGTTCTGCCTCCTCGATGTGTTCCAAATTGTGTTCAGTTGTGCTGATCATTGATGCAGATGGGCCCTGCGAGACACTGAAGGGTGTGACTGCAGGAGAACGTGCTGCCAGGGGTGAGAGAGAGGGGGAAAAACTAGGAGACATGGCAACCGAGGAGATGGACCCCTCAGCGCTGATGGGAGATCTTCGTAGCGAAGCCAAATGGGGGAACGTCCTCCCTACAGCGGGCTTCGGAGGTACAGTTTTGGCCCCAGGGTGGGCCACAGAGGTTATGAGAGGTGGGGGGTCGATTCTTGACTCTGCCTTTGCTTTTTGATGAAATGACCTACGAGGATGAGGAGGAGCTGTTTCGTCTTTTAAACGCGCTATTTCAGTAAAAACATTAGCTAAGGGTTGGAACTGGGGACACCAGTTCAGCAGGTAGTCCCAGTTATAGCTGCCCCTAAGCTCCTCATCACTGGCCACAATGGCTGTCAGGGAGCCATCCACAGCAGGCTTTCCATCCTCTGGGAAAGTATAATCTTTAGGGTGTGAGATGCTGAGCCCCCGTCCCACACCCACATACCCACCGCCTTCATCCCTATAGGCTGGCACCTGTCCAGCTAATAAAGTACCATTCAGACTGCCCAGTTTCTTCCCTCTGAACCAATCTATGGAGGGCTCACAGGACACGTCCGATAGCTGATCTGCATCCTGCTGGATTCCAGAGTCCGGACCTCGGGCAGAGATGCGCTCCTGCATTGAGGAGGAGATACTTGACACTCGAGGGTATTCATTAATCATTCTGATCTCATCATCCTCTGCTGCCTCTGCCTCTGCAGAGCCACGCCCACTGGAGTGAGAGGGATCCAGGGATCCTCCACGAGTGTATGGACCCCCGCTGCTGCTCCCTTGATCAGCTGTGTATCCGGGAAGGGCCTGATGATAAATCATTTCATTTGCTGCTATTTTTGTTTCCTCAAACTTGTGCAGCATGGTGCCTGCTGCTGGTGTTCTTTCGTGTGCTTTTTGCTCCTTCTTCTGACGTCTTAATTTCACAAAAAACAATGCCACAGCAATAATTATTAGTATGACTATGATCCCAAGTGAAACTGCAATGACACTGATTAGCAACATATTCATGTCTGTGGTGAGACCAAAAGATGTATGGGTCACATCTATGGTAACTTTGGCCACTGCTGTGCGGGACGTCTCCAGAGGGCTGTGAGCAGTCACGTCCAGTGTCATCAGACGTACCTCTCTTTTAGCGCGACTAACGTGTCTACTGTAGCTGTCCATCTTTAAGAAAACTGCTCCTGTTGATTTATTTACCTCAAAATAAGGCGAACTGTCTGCAAGAGAGTAGAGGACAATACCATCCACGCCTCCGTCCTCATCTCTGGCTTGTACTTTGCCAATGATCTGACCTTTCTTTGCTCCCTCAGGCACTTCGAATGCAAACTCTGTGGAGGTGAAAACAGGATCATATTCATCTTCCCCTGTAACATAAACCTGCACTGTTACAGTAGCAGAATAGTTGCCAGCATCCATGGCTACAGCCACAAAATGGAAGGAGTTCACTTTTTCAAAGTCAAAAGTAGAGCGAGTCCGTACTTCTCCTGAAGTTTTGTTGATGAGGAAGGCCTCTCTTCCCTCTTTAGAGTTGTCTAACATGTAGTACCTTAACTGTCCAAAAACACCTCTGTCGTGGTCGATTGCATGCAGCATGCTGACTAAGGCATTCTGGGGTTGATTTTCCCTGATGCTTGCAGTTAATAGTTTAAGGGGGAAGAAGGGCCGGTTATCGTTGATGTCCTTCACCTCGATACTCACTGGGGCCAAAGCGTAGTGCCCTTGACCATCAGTAGCCTGGATAACAATCATATGCGACGACTGTCTCTCGCTGTCCAGAGGTCTCTGAAGCCTCAAGGCTCCGGTCCACCGATCCACCTGGAAAAGGTCTGTCTCATCTCCTGAGCTTATAGAGTACTGCACCTCTCCATTGGGAGCAGAATCAGGATCTGTAGCAGATAGATGCAAGATCTCTGTTCCTGCTGCTGCACCTTCACTCAGCACCACACTGTACTCTGCCCGGCTGAAAGCTGGAGGGTTGTCATTGGCATCTGTAACACTGATGAGGATAGGCACGCTGGAGCTACGCTGAGGGATTCCACGATCTGATACCACAACAGTCAGGTTATAACTTGGCACTGCCTCAAAGTCCAGCTTCTCCACCAGGATCAGGCTGCCGACTGTCTGGAAGCCGTGCCCCTCCAAGAACCGCACACTGCTCTCAATCTGGAAGGTATTACCTGAGTTGCCACTGGCAATGGCAAAATCAAAACCACAGTTGTCCCGGGACATGTCTCCATCCACCGCTTCTAAGGTCAGAACAGTTGATCCAGGAAGGCCATCTTCAGACACAGTGGCTCTGTATTCTGACTGGTGGAAGATGGGGGCGTTGTCGTTGACATCTGACACTTGTACCTGAACGGTGGCAATGGATGACAGGGATGGAGCGCCTTGGTCCCGTGCCTCAATTACCACCAGGATGGGGGGATTCTCAAAATCAAACTCTGTTTTTTGATTGACGAACAGAGTACCTGTGAGGTTACAAAAAGCATGGTCATAAAAAGAGCAACTCCATTTGAATCTACCCTGAGCTCATCATTACTTATCAGTCATTCATTACACATTGAAGTTTGCCATTAAAGAAATAATAATGAATGATTAAAATAGATAATTTAGTTGCAATTACTTTTTGTAAACACCGTAGCAGGTGTGTCCACATGCTAAGGGAACAGTATTTGAGGCAAGGGAATTGCATTTGAGAATAGAAGGCAGAATTGCTTGAGGCTAAAAGAGTCCTCTTTTATAACACACTTACTTTTAGATACTATCTCTAGGAAAACATCTGAAGCAAATAACATTAAATCTGGCTTTCAATGACTTTTAATGAACAAAATGATTAAATATTTTGCAATGCCTGTTGCAAATATCTCCAAACCCCATATGTGCATCCAAGAAAAGCCCCTGGGGATAACATTTTTATGAAGGGTAATTAAGGGCTCTGGTTAGAAAACTGTTATAAACAACCATTAATGTGCACACAGTAACCTTACCATTGCTTGGGTCAATGTAAAAGACTCCTCTAGTTGATGACATTACTCTGTAGGTAATCTTCCCGTTCTCTCCAAAGTCACTGTCAGTGGCTGTTACTGTTATGATTGCACTGCCTGCTGGGAGGTGCTCTGATACAGTCACCTGATGAAAAACACACAGTACAGGAATAGATTTTTATTACAGATAATTCAAGAATCTAACAAGCATGCTAATACTCATAATGCTCTAAAAAGTATGAGCTGGTTATGTATGAGAAGAGTTGATGTACCTGATACAAGTCTTGAGTGAAGATGGGGGCATTATCATTAACATCATCCACCAGCACAGTGAGGTTAGCCTCGCTTTGATGTTTAGAGTCTGATGAGCGGATGGTCAGAGTGTACCACGTCCTCTCCTCATAGTCCAGGGGCCCAGTCAAAGACACCCCTCCTCCATATCGATGAATCCCAAACATGCCTTGGCTGTTTGCGTCCAAGTGTAGTGTGTAAGAGAGAGCTGGTCCTGAGTCCACGTCATTTCCTGTTACCTGGGTGATAACTGTGCCAATCAGTGTGTCTGTATATGTGTGATAAAAAGATGGGGAGGCAAAAGAAGATGAAGAAGCATTTAGGCTGCAGCTGAAATAGGCACAGAAAGTCTAAGCAAAAACACCAAACAAACGAAAAAGTTTTTTTTCTGTCTTTATTAAGAAATATCCTGATGTGGAAAGCCTTGATCTAATAGACAGGAAATGAACAAAGAAACTTGGCTATAACTTGTTTCATAATAGGGCCAGACTTTTCTCATTGAGCCAAGCTGAGTGAGCTGCCAGGGGGTGAGATGTAAGGCTTTATGATAAGTTCACTCGACTAACTTGCACTGTGATGCTGACTTACCCTCCGGCACTCTAATCTCCCGAGGCAGAGGAATCATGGGACTGTTGTCATTGAGGTCGATGATGATCACAGTAAGTGTGGCAGAGCCGGCCAGCCGTGGGGTTCCCCGGTCTGTTGCCGTGACAACAAGCCTGGTACCACAAAATGAATGTCAGTGTCTGAACTTTTTACTTTTATGAAGCTGGTTGCGCAACGTTTCACCCACAACCAAGATCAGCCTTTTGTTTCAGAATAATCATTAGAAGAGGACTCTTTTCTAACAAAAGCTGGGGCTCCAAAAGAATTCGGAATTTATCAGTACTTATTTCCAATATTAAAAAGTGATTGAATATAAGATTTAAAGAATCAATAAAACCAAATTTGTTTGTAATTTGATTTTAAAATACCATCTGCAAGGCAAACAGAATTTTTTTCATAACTTTGGTTGGATTCTGCATTTTCTTTCAGTTTTCTCTTCTCTTTATATAACCATTTTCTTAGCAGTCCTTGTTAAAAGACCTCATTCAAAGGGCAGTTAAGATTGACTTCTAGCAGTAGGAAACATGTGGAAACATAGAATCCAATTAAAAGTTTAAACTAATCTACTACTTTCTTTTTTAAATCTGGAGATGTTTAAGGAAAATATTCACAAGAAATTGTTTTACAGGAAAGTTATTTGTGAGACGGAAAGGACATTATCAAAGTAACAAACATTAAACATCCATACGTAAAGGGCAGAGATGAGATGAGGGGAACCACATGGCAGGACGTGATTACAGACAAACTGAAAAAAGATAGCAAAAGGGCAAAACTCACTTTGTTTGTGTCCAGATCTCTCTGTCCATTATGGCTGCTGTAGTGATGCTGCCAGTCAGTGGGTCTATCTTAAACAAGCCACTCATGGATGAGGACCTGATAGAGTAGGTCACCTGACCATTTTGACCCTGGTCCAGGTCATCTGCAGCAACCTGAAGAAATGATCACCCCATTTTGAAAATGAAAATATAGAAATATTTGCAACATCTGTTTCCTTGTAAGATGAACTAGTGCGCAATATTGGACTTGGAAGTCAAGAGTTCATAAAAAAAAAAGGCTGTATGGACTTGGCTTCATGGCACAAATGATAGCATATTCAGTTCTGACACTGAGAGCACATGCAAGTGAACAGAGTCATTTCTCCAGAGCGCAGAAACTTTTTGTTCCACAACGTCACACTCAAACAACAGCCAACCATAATAAACATGTGGCGAACATGCTACAACACCTGAATAATGGGAAAGTCGTAGCCCTGTGCCTCTCTGATGTAGGCTACGTAGTTCTGGAGTTGGAAGCGTGGCAAGTTGTCATTGACGTCCTGCAGGATTAAGTTGACAGCCATGTAGGAGCTGGAGGATGCCGTCTCAGCTTTCACCACAAGGCGGAGTTTCGGGGTCTCCTCGAAGTCTAGACCCTCAGATTTCTGGACCCATATTTCACCTAATTCAAAAAAATAACAATGAGTCACACTGTAGATTTGGAAAACATCATTTTGTAGTGCATGCTGCCATCACTGCACTTACCAGTAATGGCGTTTATTCCAAAGGACTGCATTCTGTTTCCACTAAAAATACTGTAGCTGATACCACTTTGAGAGCCATCAGGGTACTGGGCCTGAGTCTGTGTCACTACTGTGCCTATGAGGTGAAAAAAAACTCAGTTGGAACAATTTACTTTTACTCATCATTTTGATTATCCATTCACACAATTCAAGTTAAAATGTTAAAAACTGATATAATTCAAACCTTTAGCAGCGTTCTCCTGCAGACTGACATCTCGGGCCATACGAGAGAAGCGAATCCCCCTATAGCTCTGTTCCTTTATATAAATGATAACCACCCCCAGGGAAGATTGGGCCGGGTTGCCCTGGTCCATGGCCTGAACTATCAAAGTCCTCTGGCTTTGGGTCAGAGTCTGCAGCTTCTCTGTGGCCTGAATGTCTCCTGTTAGCGAGTTGATGGTAAAGCCCCTCACAGGGTTGGCAAAACGATAGAACACAGAGCCATTAGCCCCAAAGTCCTTATCCTCTGCCCTCATGGTGGCCAACACTCGACGGCTGGACACACTGCTAGCAGAGATGTTCACAATAAGAGGGTCCACAATGAAGAAAGGAACATTGTCGTTCACATCCTGAATGTAGACCGTCACCTGAGCCGTGGAGTTACGTGGGTTAACAGGGGAGGAGTCAGTGGCACACACCTCAAAGGTGTAAGAGGCGGTTCTTTCTCTATCTAGGGGTGCTGCTGTGATAATGCGGCCTGTGTTCTGGTCTATGATGAACATGCTTTGGGAACCACTGCTCAGAAAGTACACCACCTGGCTATTGGGGCCCTGGTCCAGATCAATGGCTTTCACCTCCAGAACCAGTGAGCCGATGGGAACATCTTCCGAAATGTCTGCAGTGTAGCTGCTGCTCTGAAACTGGGGGCTGTGATCGTTGATATCCATAACAGTCACCTCCACTGCAGCGGTGCTGCTGAGGGAAGGGTTACCCTGGTCCTGAGCTTTGACTGTTAGTGTGTATCCAGCCTTCTTCTCCCGATCCAGGGGCCTTGAAGTGGACAGCACACCTGACTGACTGTCTATGTGGAAGTTTCCAGATGGATCTCCCGCTACAAAGTAGAACAATGGCAAATGGTTAATTAAAAGTAATGAAAAGTGCACAAATGCAAAATCGCCAGTTGAGCCGATCATTTAGTAAACGAATAGTACAATAAAACAAATTTTACCTGTAATTTTGTAGCTTATCTCCCCACTATCTCCTGCATCCTGATCAGTGGCCCTAAGGGTAAATAGAGGCAATGCTTCCAGGTTTTCAGGCACCTCTAAGCTGTAGTAGAGACGTCCAAAGAAAGGGGCGTTGTCATTCTCATCAAGCACTCTGATTTTCACAGTGGCTTTGGCATAATTGGGGGGAAGGCCTCCATCTTTTGCATAAACTGTCAAAACAAAAAACAAAAAAAACACAGCAGCATTAATACTGATTTTATGAGATGGTGAATGCCATATGAATATGATATTTGAAATTCAGAAAGTAACTTTTAATATCATTTATCTCAAAGCAGTCACCTTGGGGCATGTTTTATCTGTGATGACGTTTGATAGTACCTGTTACAGTGTAGTACTCCTGGTGCTCCCTGTCCAGTGACTTAGTGGTCGTTATCACACCTGTAATTGGGTTGATGGTGAAACCCTCCTCTGAGATACTGCCATATGTTACCTGCCCATTGGGTCCTACAAAGAAACACACAATGACAATATCTTAATAAAAAATGGATTGTAGAAAAATTTTAACCGATCAGAAAATGTCACCAGAACTCAGAATGTAAATTACTCTGACCTGTAAATACTTGACAAAAACTTAATAGCTTCTATACTTATTTGTTTGTTTGTTATTAGTTTTGCTGCGTTAAGCATTTGGCAATGACAGCCCACCCTCAGGTGTCTGGATGCCAGATTGCGTGCTAACACAAAGCAGTCTGGCAACCTCACCTGTTTACTTCAATGATTGCTTTTGGAGAGAAACTTTATAATCCCTCTGTTTTATGTGCTTCTGACTAAGTCCAGGAGAATGCACCCTTTCTGTACCCCGCCCCCACCCTATTGTGTAGTCCCCAATTAAAAACAACTGTTAATGTCTGCAATTTAAACACATACTCAGCACATGAAGGCGAAAAGAATTACAGGGATGTTTGCTCATCTTAATTGCTGATGCAGCACAATTTTATATCCATTAGCCAATAAAAATGCTGCACACACATAGACAGCGTATCTTGGTTAAAACCAGACTAAATTTGTTTGAAAAGTTTTATAGATGTCTAGGCAACATGTGAAGTTAAATGTAACAATACAATCAGCATTTCTTTTCATTTTATTTCAACATGAAGTTGGGAACTCACATCAAAATATATATATAATTTAGATGTTTAACATAGATTTTCTAACCAATTACCAGCTCTAACCTTGTTGTATTTTGACCTGCAAATTACAGAATCAGTGGAAAAACACTCTTGATTATAAAACAGGATTAGAAGTATCAAAACTGCAGTTTTGTTTGTATATTTATTTAAGAAGGGACGATGCACATTATTGGCATCATGTAAACATCATGTAAATGTGCCAGATTGCTAATTTTCATTGGCAGCCCCTTACAGGTTGATAGTATATATAACAACTATTCATACAAGCAAGAGCACATAAAACAAACAGTCAGTGCACATTGTTTGTCTCACCTTGGTCCAGATCAGAGGCGGACACTGTCAACACACTAGTTCCCGGAGGCTGGTTCTCAGAGATCTGAGCTTCATACTGGCTCTCCTCAAACCAGGGCACCTCATCATTAACATCAATCACGTGGACACATAACAGCTGGCTGGATGAGTGCTGAGGTATCCCATGATCCTCAGCGATTATTGTGAGGTTAAAGACGTCCTGCTCCTCACGGTCCAGAGGTTTGAAAATAGACAGAGAGCCTGCAGAGAGATGAATCAGGGGTGAAATGTGAGGAGAGACTTCCTGTATATGTGTGTGTGGGTGGGTGTACTTTATTACAGCTTGTTTCAGGCAGTTACACACGCCAACTACAGTATGAAAGCATGCTATCAAAGGCAATAAAACATGCCACTTTCCACAGTTGTGTGTAGTCAAGTGACTTAAAAAGCAAGTGTGAAAAGTTGCCGTGTGAGGGCCAAATCAGAGCTAATCTCCTCCACACACAGAGCTTTGCCTACCTGAGTGCTACCACCACCACTGCTGTTACAGCCCAACGGTCTGGCCACAGTTTACGAGATTTTCCATTGGAGAATGCCGCAGCCATCGAGAAAGAAGCAGTAAACATACACCCTAGACACGCAACAGCTAGGCCTGCCGTGCTCTGTAGAAATTAGGGGCACCGTTGCCTTTTCATTATCGTGCCCTAAGAGGGTAGAGCTTGCTCTGATTCGATTTCAATTTCATGCTTTAAACTGAACTGCAACTGTTAAAGAAAGAGAGGGCGAGGGCTGTTTTGGTTTTAACTTTTTTGTGCATGTTTTCGCTTTGTATCTTTCTAGGACTGAGATAACTTGCCCCTAAGCCTTTAATCTGGTAGGAATTACTGTCTGGAATATTTTCACCAAGTTTGACTCCTCTGTGATCCTGCCGTATCCCTGGTCACTGATAACATATGGGCCGAAAAAAAGACAGTGGGAAACAGGGGAAAGTTTTTATTTTGGATGTTTTCTATTTCACATCTTAAGCCTATGTGAGGTTTGTGGCGCCAACACTTTGGACTGCAGTGTGAGGGTTAGCTGAGGTTGCTCAGACAACAAATACATCTTTCTTGTGTTATATGCAGAAGTCATTTATCAACATTTGATGTGTTAATCCCTGAGTGGTGTTGTCTTTTGCAAAAAAGCAATTCACCATATCACCAGTGCTCTCTCTCTCTCTATACTCCAAAAGTGAAATTAATGACCTCCTTTCTGACAGTGAGGGATGAGGATGCGTCTCACTGTGACTTTATATATTTGAAAATAATTGCCTGATAATCTTCTCCATTGTGGTTAACTCTGATGCCAAAGTAATGAAAACAGAGTGTGTAGTGATAGTCACAGGTTCATGATGACCGATCCCAAAACAGGAGCAAACCAGGTGCTCAGAGGATTAACTCATTATTCTAACAAATAACCAGTGTGCATTTAAAAACTTCAAGGTGAGCACACATTCTGGGCTGAAGCAGAAGTGGGATGCATGACAGACCCTGAGTGTTTCTATCCCCACGCTGCCCCGGGGGGCATCCTGGTTGGCGACTTCAGGGGGAAGGCGGAGCCTACATCGACACGTGTCTCAAACACCACAACAAAGCCCACAGGACCAAATAGCCCAAGGTCAGCATTGACTAAGTGACAGAGTCTCACGCAAGCACACAAACACATATGTGCATGCCTACACACACACACACACACACACACACACACGTGCGTACACATAAACACGCGTAACTGATCCCTTCTCTAATGGTTCCCAGAAGCCCGAGCAGGAGGTTCTTTGGTCTTTCATGGGAATAGATCCACAATAACAGATGATGGGTTGTGTGTGCGTGTGTGTGTGTGTGCGCTTGTGTGAGTGTTTGCGTTGTGTATCTGGCAGGCTGCTCTGTCTGTCTGGCCTCCAACTGAGAGAAATAAGTCATGAAAGGTGAAGCAAGAGTTGTGCTGTACTTAGACATAAGCAGAGTATTACAAGAGTTTATGTGTGTTTATGGTGGGGGGTGGGGGTGGGGGGGGGGATATGGTGATTGTAGTGGGGTGCTGTGTGGAAGCACATGGAGAGGTGAATACACATGCAATGTAAAGTAAAGGCGGCACAAATGCTTAAAAAGTCAATGAAAAGCCCCAAACAGATGCAGATCTGTCCTTAAATTGAAAATATTTCAACTTGAGCAAGGGATTTGCAATACACAGTAACGTCTCGTGCTGGAATTTCCAACATATGCTGGATATATAAAGACATAGGACATGCTGAAAGTTTTAGTATTACAATATAAAGAAACAACAGCAAAAGGAAGTGAGGCTGTTGAAATATAAGTAATATAAATATAACAACTGAAAATGCAACATTTGAAACCTTTTCTGATAATGCCCTGTATATGTATGCTTCCCTCTCTCCCAAAGCCACGTATGCATCGGCTGTTTGTGGCTAAAACACAGGACAAGGAAAAACATTCCAGAGGCCAGAATGAATACACATTAAAAGAAGAGACTTACTTACCTAGAATATCATGACTTATCATTTGATTTGAGTTCTCTTAGACGTATGACTTATGTTACATTATCACTAAACGCATGGATGATTCTGTAAAATCACACTCTCATTTTGTGTCTTGCAACATAAAGTGCACACTACCTCCTGCAGTGGCCCTAGGCTGGACTTACCAGTGTTAGGGTTGAGGCTGAATGCTCCTCCAGTGTTGCCTGACTGGATGCTGTAAGTCACTCTGCCATTCTCCCCTTGGTCTGCATCTCTGGCCATCACATACAGTGCAACAAAGCCCACCGGCTGGTCCTCCATCACACTGACAGCTGTTGGCGAACTGAACATTGGTGGATTGTCGTTCTCATCTGTTACGTACACCCTCGCTGTGACAGAACCCCAGCGCCTCTGGCTGGGATCGTGAGCTGAATCTGTTGCCTTTACAACCAGTATCAGGTTGGAGGTGACCTCATGGTCCAGCTCCTGGCTCAAGGACAGAACCCCAGTGGAGGGGTCAAGGGTTAGTAGGCCAGGGGTGTTTGGCCACTGGTGAAGTATGGAGTACCTCAGCTCGCTATTGGGCCCACTGCCGTCTTTATCTGTGGCCTGGAAAGTATAGACGGATGAGCCAGGATCCATGTTCTCAGAGATGACAATAGTGATGGGGTCTTCAGGGAACTGAGGGGCATGGTCATTGCTGTCCTCTACGTCAATGTCCAGGTGGACCAGGGTGCTGCTGGGAGGGGCCTGAGAGAAGTCATCCACCTCAATCTGCAGGGTGTAGCGTGCATCTCGTTCATAGTCAAGAGGACGCGCCAGGTACACATCTCCAGTCAGACGGTCCACCACAAAGGTCCCGTCTCGGTCTGTGCCCCCCACCACCGTGTAGGTAACCCCCCCTTCCTCTGTGGTCTCTCTATCACGGAGGCGGACTGAGCCAATAACAGAGCCAGGCTTGGCTTCCTCCACAGAGTTGAAGGATATGGAATTGGTCTTAGAAGTAGGTCTGTTAGTACTGAGAACCTGCAAGGAAGAAAAACACTATATGAGTATTTGAGGACAGAGCAACGAGACAGTGGATCAAATGCTTCAGTTAGGTGCCCGGTGGCAACTTAAGTTTACAATTTTCGATACAAAGACAGCAAATATTTCATGGATTTGGGCAAAGCAAAAACAGATTTTATCCACTCCACTTACTTGTACTGTATATGCTCTCTGGGAACAAATTAAACCAGTTACAAGAGTTTTTTATAGACTCGAATAGCACACGTGCTAACACTAATCACACGTACAACACTTAATCTGATAGCCATGTTCCTGCCAAGAAAAATAACAAAATTACAGATGATAAAAGTAACACAATCAGGGGAGGAAATGGTGAGAGAGTTGGTGAATTCAGCGCTGGGACACATTCCAGTGTTTAGCTTTACACTTACTTTGATGAGTAGTTCAAGTGTCTTCAAAGACTATAACATTATTACTTCTCTCTTTTGCATGAAAAGAGCAGCACAAGTAACGCGTGACACATTGTTTGAATAAAACATTTTTTTTTCTTTGAGACAAGCATGGACTGAGAAAATTAAAGCAGCTGTAAAGGGGGAAGGGGGAGGCAGAGGTCGTGCTGATGAAATTTTCAGCAGCATTAATGAGGTACTCAGTGTTAGATAGTCAGCATTGCACCCCACAGCAAAGTTCCCACAGTGAGTGGAAACTAAAAAAATGATGCTGCCTTTGTTGTGAAACGTTAAATGACAAGCTGTAAATTGGTTCCACATTAGATGGAAAAGCAGTTTTCCAGAAATAAATTGGTATAGTCCCATCCCATCATTGATGGATTTAGAAAATCAGTTTGAAAAGATGATTAAAGGAAATTACAGAAATGAGTCAGCGGGCAAGAACAACACTGCACTGTTTAATCCAATTAACTAATAATTATGACTTTCATTTTTTGTTGTTGGAAAGGAGGAAAAACTGAACTTGCACTTACTGGAGCTGTTTATATGGCAACTGTATTTTCCTGGAACCTATAAATCTATGTTCCTGCAGGGTTCTTCCATTGTGTCCATTTTCTGGTCTATATTAAATATTAAATGAATTACCTTCAATGCTGTGTTTTACGTGAGTGTACAGCTATGCCGCCCATAGCAAAAAGGGCTACTGTATTAAAAAAGTGTTGAAGTCTTTGAGTATGACCTTGATCAGAGCAGTCTACAGCTGGCCCTCATCACAAGCCAGCTGGGAGTATTTGATTCAGACCCACTTTTCCATTTCAGATAGAAATTTCCCTTTTGAAAAGTCACAGGGGAAGAAAAGGGAGGGGATGGGAGGGAAGCTTGTCAGAAGTGAGGCTGATATGTCTGCAGCTAGTCTGAGGGGCCCAGAGACACGGATCCTCTCAGCCCGAAGTCTATACTTTGATATTAAATAGGTGAGTAGTGAGGGTGTTTGTGCTGGCTGGGCTCCATTAAAAGTCTGACCTGAATGGTGAGGGAGCAGGAGGTGCTGCGAGGGGGCAGTCCTCTGTCAGTGGCTGTCACTGTCAAAGCGTACTCAGCCCGCTCCGAATGGCTGAGAGGGGATGATGAACGAAGCTCTCCAGTGTTTGGGTTCAAAGAGAAACGCTCAGCTCTGGGACCTGGAAGAGACAGAGAGTCCAGACTTTAAATTGACATGTTGTACATGAGAGAGCAAAATAAGCAAACCAAGCGAGTGAGTTGCTAAATTTGATCAGCATTAAATTGAAGCCATTTTTACACATAATTGATTTAAGTTACTAATCAACTCAGCCATTATGTCTTATGTTACACTATTTACACGCATGAATACCAATAATGGCCTAGAGTGTATGGTGGTTATACTGATTCTAAGCACAAATTGCTTCACACTAAAACAACAAAGTAAAATAATGAGAACACAAGACTGGAAAATAAATAACAGTCATTGAATACTATCACTTTCTTAAACCACAACATGCAGCACATTTAAAAACATACAATGTATCTTTCAATAATTACTCTGCACAGATGAGTTCACTTATTACTTCCTGTAGGAAATTTACCTGACAAAGAGTAGAATACTGTGCCGTTCTCTCCTTCATCAGGGTCTTTGGCGTGCAGTGTGCCCAGTAAAACCCCAGAGGACTGACCCTCTGTCACCTATGGATTAAACATCCAAATTGATGTCACCAAATACATGAAGACATTTAATTTTCTGTCTGTCTGTCTGGTCTTAAGGCATCACCTGTATGAGGATGTTTTTGCCTGACTGGCTGTGGGTGAAAGCTGGGTCATTGTCATTGTCATCCAGGACTGTGATGAAGGCTGTGCCTGTGGCACTGCGAGGGGGTGAACCTCCGTCTTGAACCACCACCACCAGCTGGTAACTAGACTGCTGCTCTCTGTCCAGAGTCGTCCTTGTACTGATCTCACCTGGGGAGAGAAGGGGGTGGATAAGAGGGATTTTATGCCAAGGCACTAGTCCAGAGCAGTGGAATAATGATGAGAGACTTAAGGGCCAGCAGGCTTTGATCAATGACACACAAGTAATTGACATGCACAGTGTGCAGATGTATATGTGCACACACACACACACACAATTTTAGAAGCTGGCAGATGCTGTAGAGACTCATAACTCAGCCAGAAACTGATCACAAATCAGAGCCTGAGTCTCCACCTACAGACTAACAGGCTCAGCAGGCCAATTAGAGCCCAGCAAGGAGCTGAGTGCTGCTGTCACCATCATCTGGCTAATTCATTACAGTGGGGATGAGGCAACTCTAGTCTCTCATCTTTTAGTTTAATCGTGAGTTGACTAAACATTGAGTGGTTATTTTTCACAAATAGTCCAAACATGATACAAATAAAAAAATCTTGTGGAATCATGATAGCTTGTTTTTCCACGATGATGGAGAATTTTTCGAGCTCATGTTTAATTTAAGGTTTAGGTGAATTTAAAAAAATATTCACTAGATGAACTAAATACGAGCGTTTTAAATTTGCATTTCACATAATCTAAGACATCCAAGATTCAAGAAATAATAAATATCAGCCATACAGCCTTTCTTTTCTTGTACAGGCTCCTATATCAACAGCAGCATAATGATAGCATGACATTACAGTCAGTTAACTGCTTTTGTTCATTCATGCCTGTGCTGTTCATTAAGCATGTGTTTCTTCAAAATCTCCAAAGCCATCTTAACATATGATGTTTTTTTGCATAAACACACAGATTTTCTTTGGTTGCCTGATGAAGCAAACCTGAACAATCCCCTTTTCAACACACTGATCCACTAGATCAGCTGTGACTTCTGTTAATCTGACTATATCACACCTGTGTGGGAGTTTATCTGGAAGTGGCGGTCAGTGTGCAGTAAGCGGTGGCTGAGGCGTCCATTGGGACCACTGTCTCTGTCTGTGGCCGACACATGACCAAAGCCTGTTCCTGCTGGAAGGTTTTCTCTCACAGCCATGAAGACCCTCTCCTGTGTGAGCCGAGGCGAGTTGTCATTCTCATCAGTGACCGATATCCGTACTGTGGCACTGCCCGTCTTCTTCAATTGTCCATGGCCTTGACTGGCCAGCACAGTTAGAAGATACATGTCCTTGACTTCTCTGTCTAGGGCACTCTTCACAAACAGCCAGCCACTGTCTGCAGCAATGCCAAACCCTGCAGCATCTCCGTCTGGACGCAGGTGATACGCCAGGGGACTGAAGTAACCTGAGCCAGGGGTTTCTCTGTTCAGAGCCCTGACCTGCAGGAAGCGTTTGTTTATCGGAGTCCCTTCATTTAGCTCTACACGATATGTGAGGGTATCGAACACAGGTCCCTGGTCATTCTCTGCCTGGACATGAACCACAAGCATGAAGGTGGCGCTAAGCTGGGGTACTCCACTATCCTTGGCAATCACCTGGAGGTCATAACGAGGGGCAGCCTCATAGTTGAGGCCCCCTACCAATCGGATCTCTCCACTGCTGCGGTCTATGCTGAAGGTCCTGTGGATTCCACTTGGAGAGGAAAGATCGAAGGTGAGTTGTCCATTGACTCCAGAATCTCTGTCTTCAGCTTGGACCCGATACACCACTGTGCCCATTTCTGTATGCTCTGGCAGCAGCAGGGACTCCGACGATGAAGGCAGAAAAACAGGTGGGTTATCGTTGATGTCTGCGATGGTAATGTGGACACGGGTGTGGCCAAAGGCAGGGGGGTTGCCACTGCGTGCCTGTACCTCCAAATCAAGAGAGGACTGAGCTTCATGATCCAGGGGCAGACTGGTCCTTAGGGCCCCAGTATCAGGATCAACTGTTAAGTAGCCTGTAGGGTCCCCAGAGCTGATGGTGTAGGAGATATCTTTAGAGGTGCCTGGACAGAGAGAGAGATGACAAAAACCAGAGACATGTCACTACGACCCAAGAGGCTGTACTAAAAGCACTGAAGTAACAGTATACTAAGAAGATGCCATTTTTCAATTTTTGTGACGGTAATGGAGCTCTAAAAACTCAGAGTTGTGAAATGGAATTTTTGATGGATGTTTCAGTATGTATGGTGACCCAGTGCATATTTGTACAAGTATGGAAAGGAGCAGAAAAGAAACACTTTTCTGTATGATCCAGTGTGACTGATAAATGTATACTGAATTGTTCAATGTGGGCTGTGGGGTTCAAATTTGGGTGATTGTGAGTAAGTGAGTGAGTGAGTGAGTGAGTGAGTACAGGAGAGGGAATGGGTTTGTGGACCCCACCTGTCTTACTGCTGGCCTGGACAATGCCTACGACTGTGCCCCGCAAGACGTCCTCTGACACAGTAAAGTAGTACTGAGTCTGTTCAAACACAGGTGGCGCCACCAGCCCTGCCACCACGCTAATGTTGACTCTGGCATTGACAAGGGCAACCAGACCACCACCATCCTGAGCAGAAATTACCATGGGAATGACAGAGTTGGCCTTCCCATAGACAGACCGAGACAGGGAGATCACACCTACGAAAACAAAGCCGCAGACAAGGTTCAAACAGGTAATTTTTTACATCACACAACATTATGTATCATGCAAGACAATGATGCGATAGAATTGCAGGATGAAAGTGCAGGACATAATCGATCAGAAAATGCAGTCATGCATGTGCAGGAAATGAAAAAGTACTTGTGTTAACCTGTGTCTTTGTTGAGAGTAAAGTACGGGGAGGCCCCTCCAGGTACTGTTTTGTATGTAATTCTGCCATTCTCGCCTGAGTCTCGGTCATAGGCCGTCACTCTGACAACAGATGTCCCAGGGGCGCTCTGTGTGCTCAAACTGACAGCATAGCTGACTGGGTAGAAGGCTGGTCTGTTATCATTAATGTCGACCAGATCTACCCTCACATAAGCTACTGAGCTCAGTCCACCCTGCAGAGGAAACAAAAGGGTCTTTTGTTATACTTTCACATACACTAAATCATGAGCAGAAAGAAACACACCTGAAAGCAGGGTTTGGGCCACATTAATAGTGCAAGTAAAAACCAGCAGTAAACCCTGTTAAAATTTCGATGTATAGCGTAGCCCCTAAAATATAGTCCCAGCAGGTTCGTGCGGGGATACAGATTGATAGCTTCCCTTGGGAAAGAGCAATATGTCATGACCTGTGGAGGGTGAGAGGGCTTGCCCCAACCAAACAATCGGTTTCATAGGCTTTTCATTTGCTGAAAATACAGTGTCGGCTTTTCATTTGGACCAGGTGGCAAAATCAAGGGAGGCGGCAGTCTAACTTGTTAAAATGTTACTGCCTGACAGTTGAGGCAGTTCTCCATCTGATTGCTTTAACATGGCCGCAGTAATTTTCTTTCGTTTTAAACCTTTTTTAAATATTATTTGGCATAAAGTGAACAGGATATACTAACTTTTCAGTAAGCCTGCCATGGAGAGCCATTCAAGCTTTTATTTTTTACTTGGCTGCTCTAATCAAAGTTTTTCTGCACAGTTGGCCATGTCTTTGCTCTCCTGTCTGTATGAAAAGCACGGCTGCTGTGTTTATAGGATTACTCTGTGGCTCAATGGATTCATATTAAGCATGATTTCAAAACGCAGTGGCTCACCCCATCCGCTGCAGTAACAGTAAAGTCGAAGCTGGCCGGCCCTTGATCTCTGTCTAGTGAAGCACTAGTACAGATCTGGCCGGTCTCCTTGCCAATGGTGAACTGAGAGGGAACAGCGCTGTTAATGCCAGAACCAAGGGAGTAGGTAACGGAGCCAAAGGAGCCGCCGTCTGCATCTGTTGCAGTCACCTACAGAGAAGAATACATGCTATTGGTTAAACATTCCAACATTGTACATTAAACCTGAAATGTCTTACTGGATACACTCAGCAGTTTCCAATACTCATTAATAATAAGTCTGAATTCTATTAGAGGGATGTAGGAGTGATGGCAATCCACAAACTGAAACAAGAGCACCATACCAGGTGCCTTTTGAAAGCATCTTTGGACCCGGTCTTTATTGTTTATCTGAGGCAGAGCATGAGCCAAACAGGCCCTTTGGCAGAGAGGGCCTCTGAGGGAATGAAGGCGGGTGGCGGGAAAGGAGGATGACTTCTACAGACTCTGGGAGGGCTGCCAGCAGGGAAAACTGCCTGCTACAGGAGTGGCGTCTGTCTGCAAAGGACAGTGACAGGGACGGCTGGGGAACAGTGGGATACCACACAGTATGCTTCAGTGCAGCGCATTATACCCTAATGTAATGTCCCACTTGCGGTCTGTTTTTAATAATGCTGCACATCTACAGAGGGCTGGAACCGCTGGAGCTATAAAAGCAGCTCACAAGGCATCAGCCGGGGAGCCGACTCAATTACTACAGGATCTCCCAAGACAGCGCAAGGCAAATAGACCAATCAGATCGGGCCCCTGGGTACCAGCAGTATAATTGTTTGCAAGTGTTGGCTCTGGATCGCAGTTTGGGAGAGATTACAGTAGGGTTAAACCTCACAAGTTGATTAGAATTCTCCTTCCCTCCATCTTTTATAAATGAATCTTTTTTTCGGAAAACACTAATTGGATGAAAATAGAAGCTTGATTCATGCTCTGGTGCTCCAACACTCAGCAGCAGGGGGCCTCTCCTGTGTAAGACGGAGTAGTCATCAGGAGCATTGCCAAGAAAAACAAGACAAGCCATGCTTATCATCAAAAACCAACTTTTTTTTTTTCCAAAGATGGCATCAGTGTGAGTGTGAGTAGATGGAAATCATTCATTCAAGGTGATGAAGTTTTGGGTGCAGTAATTCAGGCACCATCTCTTTCCTGAGCAGATGGCAGACTGGGGACTCAGCAGAGAGCATGCCCCACACTCTTTACTGTAACTCCTGACAGAGGGTGAGCGGTGTGTAGGAGTGAGGGAGTTGTAAAGCTGGCAGGGACACAAGCCAAAGAGAAGAATAATAAACCACATGAGGAAAGGGGAAACCAAGAGCAATACAAGAAAGCTACTCCATCTCTTAGCGCGTGGAGACTGCTGCTTACGGTAATATTTTATCATTTTTCAGGGGGACAAGTTATTTATAACAACCCCACAGCTTTATATGCGTGTTTTCTTCAGTTGTGTGATGAGTGTCAGCTGGAGGAGAAGTTAAAGGAGCATTTTAGCAATACCTGGGTCTTGTAAAAAAAAAAAAGAAAAACTTTTAAAACCCTGCAGATATACTACAATCATTTCCCAACAGATCTGCAGGAAAATATTTCCCCTCTTGTGACTGGCCCATTCATAACAGGCATTGAATGTACGAGTTATTTGAAAAGACTCCATGTTGCTTTCCATTTTAGCCACAAGCTTCCATAAAAACTTTTTTCATTGAGTACACCCACATGCAGTTCATAAAAAAAACACGTGTAAAAAGCCTACATTTATATTTATGATATGACAATTTGAAAAATGAAAGAGAAAGAATGAAAAAAGAAAGAAGAGGGAAAAAAGAAAATGAAAGTTACTTTTGGTGGGCTGGGTATTGGAGCTCTTTTCCCTCTATGAGTCTATAATGATATACAGTAAAACTTGCTGGTGTATTCACACTGAATACACAATTTAGATTGAATTGAGGGTTCCCTGTGAGTTTAAAAAGTTTCAGCTTGAGTTAAGTACAGAGGTTGAGTGTGTGCTACAGAGATACTGAGCTTTTCTGTTCAGAACAAATTCAGAAGAGACAGGGGATTGAGTGATGTGTACGCCATGAAATTAATTTACATGAAGAGGATCCAGTGCTTTAATAATTACACTTCTCCCAGGGCTGCAAGTACTGCATAAACTGGTGAGGGTATTTGGAGCCATATGTGGTTTAAAATCCTGAGAACAATATGTTCCATGAGTTAAGTGTATGACTTTTTTGGGGGGGGATGTACTGTAAGATAATAAACCACACAATCACATTTGCATACATCTAAACCACCATAAGTAGTAGGCCTGAAGCAATCTGTCTATTTTGGATTGTGCAGAGACTGCGATTTCAATTCCGTTCTCATTTCTGAGTTAATAGTAGCATATCAGTGTCATCTTGTTGGAACGCGATTTATCTGTCCAGGAGATTATAATTTGCCAGCCACCCAGATGAAATGACATATGACGCCATATGTAAATGAAAAAAATGAGCAGGACAGTTGGCCAAACCATGGACCTGAAAATCTAATTGTGGGCTCTGGCATCAAGATTGAAATAAATCAATAACACAGCAAGTGTAAATGTCAACAAATGAAACAAGATTCTTACAAAGTCTTGAATAGAAATTGAAGCTTCCATGATATGTTGCGTAATCCTCCAGTTAGGCAACAATGTCACAGCGAGAAGTCATCCATCATTCATCTCAGTACTTTGACATTTGAACACTAGTATTTCCCTTTGAAATGTTCACTGCTTTAATTTAACAAAGTCTGAACATGTACCCAGACACCTACTCTGTGTGGGCATACTGTAGATTTTGTGGAAAAGGAAATATGTATAACCAAGAAAGACATTTAAGATGCCAGTCATAAGTAGGAATACTCCAACCTGCAGGGGGGAGAAAAATACCACCCCCCGCTTTGTTGAATCCATCTTGACATGGATACAAAGGGCCTCTCTTTCAGTTTCCCACTGACTTTTTCCTCTTTTCACTGCAATGTATAGGTATTACATAAACTCTATTTCTATTGGATTAGAAGTTCAAAAGCAGAAACAATCTTAGATCATCAGCAGCAGCCAGCAGTATTCTCCCTACACTCCATGTGTGTGAGTGAGGTTTGATGGGAGCTGTCTTATCAGCAGGGGAAAGGCAACGTTTGGCCGACTCCTTAGTAAAACAAGCTGGGGGAATCCAAAGATAACTGGGCCACTTTGTGGTTCTCCCATCAGATTCCAGGAGCCTTCCAGGGAAGACTTTCTGACAGACTAACTGTCCAATCAAGAGAACAGGATTTCACAGGAGAGAACATGCCTTTGTATGTTTATGTATAATATGTTCAAATGGAATAATGATCCTGAGGTTTTTGGATGTTCCAAAGTGTTCTAGCCCATCTAATGTCCTCTCTCTGTGGTCTGAGAGAGAGCCAGGCCTGGAAAAGAACAAATCTGGGATTTGGGTGCTTTCTATTTTAAGAGTTGAATTACCCAAAAGGCCAATTAGAAATCTCATACAAGTATATGATTGACCACTGCAGCTTTCTAGTTCTTGTTCTTAAATTTTTGTGGATAATGCAGACACATGTATGTCAGCGTGACCTTATTTGCCCAGTGCTACTGCTCCTCTATCCACCTTTATTGTGCTGCCATGCAGAAAGCTCCACTGTGGAAAGAACTAGTGCCAAAACTTGTGAGTAAATGAATGATGTCGGGCCGAAACCATTGAGGCCAACAAGGGGTGAAATGAAGGCGAGGTAGTTTTTAATCATGCTCCTCGTATTTTAGAGTGCCCAGTCAAACAAATCTGTCTCACGTAGTCCTCAGAGAAACCAGCCAATCAGGACTGCACCTCTGCCAATCCAAACAGGCCACAAATGACGGAGTGCACATATAAATGTTTGCCAACAGGGAAATTATCACACACATCAATCAAACTCTGCATGCATATGACCCATCAGTGTGCCTTAGGTGCATAAGCAAAGGCACAAACGTACAAACACTGGGGATCGAGTCATTGCTCATCACAGTCATGAGATGACTGTGGACCAAAAGAGCAAGACCAAATTCATTGTGCACTCTGATTACACCC
Source organism: Pempheris klunzingeri (assembly GCF_042242105.1). Classification (NCBI taxonomy): domain Eukaryota; kingdom Metazoa; phylum Chordata; class Actinopteri; order Acropomatiformes; family Pempheridae; genus Pempheris; species Pempheris klunzingeri. The sequence goes on along the minus strand of NC_092015.1, from coordinate 6,804,238 downwards.
AAATCGTCTTTATATTCACTGGGAACTCTTTGCAAACAAACCAAGGACAGATGAGTATGCAGCAGTGGCTACTGTGACTCCTGCACAAATTAAACTCTGGAACTTTGTGGCATTAAGAAGTGTTCAGAAAATACTGGATGACATTTCTATATCTCTTAAGCTGAAATTTATGAATGAGCCTGCTTTTATCTTACTCGAGGTGTGCTATTACTTAAAGCACCATGTGGGACACATTGGCCAATTGGCAACTGAGATGGGTTTAAAGAAATGCTTACATTACAGAGATCAATGTGAATGTTGAACAGGAACAAGCTCCTATCCCTTGGGATCCAGAATAAAGAAGACCTGATTTATTCAGCTGTGGAGACTTATAAAAGTTACGGAAGCTGAGTACTCCACCCACAAAGGAAGATTTTAGCTGCTTTCTTTATAATAACCTACCAGTAATACCTCGATGTATGTCAAGCTGATCAATATCAAACCCAGTCACATGTGGAAACTTTCCAGATATTAATTCAGTAATGCCAAGTAATCAATATTAAACCTAAACTTTTTTGCTCGCAAAGACAGCAAAAACCAATTGAGCCTGTCACAGCAGGACTCCCACAAGAGCAATAAGATGTAGCACGTGATAGATTGATGGAGTGACATGGAGATCATTAAAAGAGAGTAAAGGCAAAGAGGAAAGCGTAGGCTCAAAGAAATCAAACGAGTGGGTGAGTTGCAAAAATCTGGACTGAGAGTTGCTTTGAGCTTTCACAGCTGGTGTGAAGCCGTGCACACTCCTCTCCCTCTATTGTCCTGGCATCACTTCTGAGGAGAGCGGAGATGAGGAGAGCGGGGCGGAGATCTCCTAAAGGCCTCTTTCACTACTCGATAAAGTAGCAGAAAGGCAGGTCAGAGACACTGTGACATGTCCGCCACCACGCGACAGATCCACGCAGAGACCACACCAGCCTGGTGGAAGGAGGAAGCCCACACACTGTTGACAAATATATGAAAACTCCAAACATTTGCCGCACAGGCAGTATTGTCTGGATTCCGACCAACCATGTGTGAAACATTTTGGTGGTTACTCAGTAGAGAAAAAGCTGAAATCTTGCATAGTTTAAGCCATGTGTAAGGTCTACATAATGGTGACATTAAATACTGTGAAAGTGTGGCCTGTGATGTCTGGCTGTTTTGTGCAAGTGTGATAAAAGTAATGAGATTCCAAAGACTTCCCACTTGATACGGAGTGATGGATGTTCAAGAATCCTCCCAGCGGCCTTGTTGTGTTCTTCAGCTCATCTACATATGAATACTGAGCAGATCTGCATAGTATGAGACAGCCAGAGCAGATACAGTGGTATCATTAAGGTCGTACCTGGCAGAAACACTGCGCTAAGATATGCTACACTGTGTTGTCAAAGAAACATCATTGGCTGTGAGGTGAGCATGTATAAAAATATCTTTTAGTCTATAGTAAATTTGTTTACAGTGTCTGTAAGGGGGTATGATATATTGTGTGTTTCTCTAAATTTTAGGTAATTCACTAAAATGCAAAGACATAGCTTTGTCTTTGTCTTGCTTTGCAAAGTGACAATCTCACCATCAGCTTCATGCTAGTTTAACTTTAACCTCAAATTTTACATTCTCCTGACAGCCTCAACTTTATGGTATTCATTTCTAAGTTGTTGGCTCGATGGTGATGCTGCGGGAAAGGTCAAAGGATCATCAACAACAATAAGGATTCACCCTATGGCGGCCATTAATATCCACAACAAATTCAATGGAACCCCAGTTTTCTGAGACGCCATTGTCTGAAAAAGCAAAAATGTTGACCAGAGGGAAGCACATGACACAATTATAATGTGTTGGAGCACCGGATGGACCACAACGATTCAACCCCCTTGCTTTTGGGGGAAAAATCCTTTTGGTTGGAAGTGAATCTTTGTGTGTGGCCCACCAAATAAGCTCTATTCACAGGAAACACTCAAATACAGCAATCCAAGCATGACTCCTTTGAATGAAAATTTTACATCAGCTTTCGATTATGCTTTGCATAATTTCTGTTGTAAAAGCCTCAGCAACTTTACACTGGCATTGGCACGGTGATATATTCTTCATAATTACAGAGCAAACAGTTATGTTGCATTGTATTCATCATTAGCAATTCAAATTCACAAAACCCTCCTTCAGTATCCCTGCATGGCTTTATGTGAACAATCTATTCCAGATTTGTCACGTGCTTTCTCCATCCAGATGTCCATTAAAATACATCTGCTGTACTGGGGTATCCCTTTAAAACACCATATAACTGTCGAGGTCAGTAACCATCTTAATCACACTGATTTCTCCAAAAATATACAGTGATGTGCCAGGTGCCAAATCATCTCATCCAGAACTGTCCTTTCACTATAGAAATTAGTTCCAACTGTCCATGCAGAGTTAATGATTTGACCAGACTAGTATGGATGAACACTAATAAAATCCATTACACATGTGCTGAGGATAAACATGACAACAGATAATATTTTACAGTAAATTTCCCAGAATTATATGGTCTTGACATGATTAAGTTGCCCGGTGTAAGTAACTTTTGGCTGCCTGAGCAATTTTTTTGACTAGTCCGTTGCAGGAAAGCAACATTTTGCCAAGCTTATGGCCCCAGCAGGCCATACTGTCCTAGTTTCTTAGAATGGGATTGCCTCAGCTCTTTTAGGGCATAAAAGAAACTACTTTCTGACACAAGGAGACAAAGAAGTATTGATTTCCAAATCAACAATAGTTCCATGAACAGCGGCTTTTCTCCGTGTAGTGCACTGACATAAATGTGAAGGACTTGGGTTAAGAGCAGCAGATTAGTGTAGTGTAAGGTCCATATATCTGGCAGAGGAACAGAGGGGAGGTAATATAAAGACAGGGATATAATGACACTTGGTGCTAGAGTGCAGACACAGGACAGGATAAGGTTTCTGTCTCTTTCCTTTCCTCTCACACATCAGTCACCATTACCACTACACTGCTGGGAAAAAAAGTGAGTCAAAACATTGTGACTGAGTTTCTGTGTGTGAAGCAGATAGAGGGTCATACAGTTGATGAAATAAATGTGGTATAACATGTAATTTAAAAACATCCAGCCAGAACCTTAATAACTGTCACCAAAGAAGATCTTATGCACAAAAAAGTAAGATTGTTTGTTCAGTTTTGGGTTTTTTTTCTCACTCATCAAATTTTATTCATTTCTTTATTTTGGTGATTTGATTAGGACTGCAACGACAGTATAGCAGGACTAACAATTTGGCAAGAAATGTTCACAATATAGTGTTTTTTTTTTCGGTTGATAAGAATAGGACCTTGTCTTGGAGAGCCATGCTGTACTTGAGTGATATTTCTTCTCTAATTGCTTGTGCAACCCTATCAGTATGACCCAAATTCCACAATTAAGGTAAATGCCTGTAAAAATAACTTATTGACGATTGATTGCCAAAAATGAGAAAAACCTCAAATGAACAGCTAATGCTTCTTTCCTTGAGAAAATGCAACAAAAAGCAAAAACAATGTCAATGTCCAAAAATTAAATCCGTAATCAAGTGGCAGCTTAGCATTCTTTATCATTTCTTTGTCCCCATGAACCTCCACTAAACAAGCACGAGTAAGTACATAAGATTCTGGCAGAACCTAACACCATAAGAAGAGTTTCAGAATATTCAGAAATTTTTAAGTAGGGTTCAGACTTGCCTCAAGGTGTTTCTGAACCTGGGAGGGTTCTTAAGCCCTTTTTAAGACTTACAATACTTGTATAATATATGCAGGCACTCTTTGTAGTTTTCAATTTGAGAGTTGTGACAAACTTCAGTTCTTGGAAGTTAGGTGGCCTGCTTTTTTTTTTTTAAACTTTCATTAGACTTTTTTTTTCCAAAACTGAGGCGTCTGTCTTTCATCTGGACCTTGCATCTGGAAGTGATTAAGCATCAAACCATTTAAGGAGAAAAGGGTTCCAGAAAGGCAAAATGAGCAGAGAAGAGAGATATTGTGCAGCTAAAGCAAAAAGGTATAGCCAACAGAGACGAATGGAGTGGTAGCTGCAATACTTTTTTCAGCTTTCAAATGATCTACGCCGGTTGATTAAATATTACATATTGCAATAATGTTGACAAAAAGGTCTACTGAGGGCAAGGAAGTAGAGTAGATACACATATGCAGCTGCTCTATAAAAGGATTCCGTGTATAGTACTACTGTTTGCAAGTATATCCTAGGTCATCGAGAAGGAATGTGATTTCAGCTCTCCGGTGTGCACTAACTCAGTCAATATTTGATGTGAGCCATGATCCTAACAGGTAAACTGGGGGAATTTGATTTGTAGCTTATTTAAAAATGTCCTGTGGAAGGATGAAAAAAAAAGTTTTCAATTTGATTTTGAAAAGCACATTGGTGGAAAGGTTAGCTGGGGTTCCTGGGAAAGGCCTGCCGTGTCAGACATGTTGCTGACCTTGGTGTAGGCTCACAGCTGGAGAGAACTTTGCTATAATGTGCAGCATTTGCCACCACTGACAAACTCTTTGCACACAATATCATGGATAATTCTCAATGAAGGTTTTACTTTGGCTAGAAAAATAAATATGAAAAAAACTCCACTGGAAGCATAAACATTCTGGTGTGTGTGGCATTAACCCTTGGCCACCTGGAATGACAAAAGCAGCTCAGTAAGCTATCTGAGAGGCTCCTGTTTAAAATATTACCCTGTTTATTTTCCAAAGGTCAAATGGGAGAAACAAACCTGCCACTATTTTCTTATACATGCTGACCACTACTTAGCTTGTGGAAAGAAAAGAAAGAAAATTTGTATTGAAGAATAACCAATATGAATGACAATGTCATACCTAGATGTGGAGGTTAGAGGAATTTAAAAAACAAGTGGTTTGCGGGAACCTGTCTTTGCCATTAGCTGCATTGTAGATGTTGCAGATTTTTTATTCACATTTATTTTGATCAACCTAATAGAGTAAAATCCTACTGAACTGGAACATAACCACATTTGACTTTTAATATCAAGGGGCACAATGCTTGTACAATGCTGATTTATACCACACTATATACATAAGTGAATGTATGCAAATGCCCTTACATGCATCAGGGTGCAATACTGAGGGTCACAGGATATCTCTGAAGTATCCTCCAATAGCCCCAAATCACCACAAAAGTCACCTCTGTCAGCCTCTGACACCCACCCAAAGACCAGCGTGGGAGATGAACTGATGCAAGAAGCTTGCTGAGAAGATCCACTCACAAGACATCTATTAGGGGAGGTGACCTTGCCTTGTTGGCTCTGTTTCAGCTAGTCATCCCTTTCACAGCCATCCAATAGCTGTACTGAGCACTGGTCTGCTGAGGCAGGCCAGACGGTGGATCCCGGGGTCTGGGTAGGTCGTAGGGGAGCTAATATGAACCATGCACAGCATGTGGGGGTGCAGGGAAACTGATGTGGGCTAGGCTCGCGCTACAGCTGCCTGCAGTGGGTGGGAGAATGCCCACTGAGCCTGGCATGCACAAACACACTGCAGATGCTGTTGCAGAGCCAGGCTGGACCCTGGTTCCCAGAGATCCATGAGCCTGTTTGATGAGACTATTCAACGCTGGAGTTCGTCCTCTCTTCTCTGCGTGAGCCAGGTCTACAGTACAGGCTGCTCCATTCCTGTGATCAAGCTGTCTCTCAGTAAATTTGTGATCAAAACCCTCTAGGAGACAGTAAAATCTTTATTTTTGACATGGATTCATGTTCTTCAGTGGGGACATTCAAAGCCAGTACCATGCAACCACACGCTAATTTTATCAGTCGGTGGTCAACTCAAAGCAGCGCATATAATCGTTAATAATGAATAACAGGCTGCAGACGTCAGATTTAAATTGACTTGTCTGCATTGATAGTTTGGCTGATCGTAAAGCAAATCTATTTTGTTCTGCCTTGTTTTTTTCAAGGAGATTTTAAATTTGCATTAAGAGCTCTCCTCTGCACAAAGAATCACATACAGATGCAGACTGTGTGACACACATGGACATTGATACAGACATGTAGGCACAAATACATAAGCCTTATGTGTACTTTTACATTATTGTTCCTGAGGCACCGCTGAGGTCAGCAGTTAAAGTAAGACTGGGAGGGATTGGTCCCCAGCGCAGCAGGGGGAGCCAGATCTGTGGTGTGAAAGCTCTTACTATTGTGCCCTAATGAAATACCAAAAACTTCATCTTTCAACTGCTTTCATCTCTCAGAGAACAGAAAATGGGAAAGGCATTGCACAAGAAGCAGCTTTCAGAAAACACTGACATTTTTAGGTGGTTGATTTTATGGTAGAGATTTAGAAGTCCCCAGTGTGAAGGACATGTTTATTGACACTCATACTGCCACTGCAATTTCATTTCAGCTTGCTGGAAAACAGCAATTAAGAAAAAGGCAGTTTGGATAGCAGAGGCAGAGTATCGTGTCATTGTGTGTTGTGTGTATTCGCTTATGTGAAGTGTCTAGACCTGTCCAGTCTCATAGGAAGATCACACAAATCAACCTCTTACGGGCAGATGTGCTGTATTTTCAGCACACTAAGTATGAGGATTTTTAACACACAATAAATGTTTATAAATTGCATTTGTTATGTTTATAACAAGCAATTTGTCTTGTAGAAACTGCACTGTAGATTCAACACACTATATTCTTACATGGGTACTATTGCACAGAGGACGTGATGTCTTTAAGACTGGTACTTGAAATAGCTTGACAGAGCCACTTACTTCAGTGATGTAAAATGTAAATAAATCAATAGATCATCAGCATAGTGCTTACATGTTCCCTGAATGCATTAGGCAGTGGCTCCGCTATGTGACAGGTCATGTCATTACTCAGTTTTCTCACCCCAGGCAGTGCCTGCTCCCCATAATGATGAAGTTGACAGAGCTTCCTGCCTTGAGGTGGCTTCGAGACAATTTAACTTGACCATAATTCTGCTGCTATGTGGCACTAGCATTTCATTTAATGTTCACTTGCTGAAGAAATCAGTCATCTATCAGCCACTCTCCTCAGAGACTCAAAGCTCCATTGCAACCTTGTTGAAGGTCTGATCTTGTTATTCAATGAAATAAGGACTATCTATTCACACAGAGATGTTAATGTTGAGTTGTTTCATTAAAAGAGACGGCATCGTGAGCTTATTTATCATTTCAGCAGACTCTCCTAAAGTCCAAAGCCAACAAAAGAATCTGGCGTGCTTGAGAAACAAACAGGTCAATATATTGTCAATAACAAAAAGTTAACCAAAACAGTTTATGTCTTCCACAGGCAGTTCTAACACAGTCTGCAGGACATATTTCAACAGCATTTTTCCAGTTGTCTGTCTCACATCTGTCTGACGGATCAGATACGATTCGATTTTAATCAATGCAGCTGTCTATATCAACTGAGTAACGCCTTGTGCTTCAGTTGCACTTCACATGTGTAACTTCCATCAAGCAAATTTTTATGTTTCAAGATATATCTTGCATGTCCTTATGAGCTTTATGACATAATGACGGACTCTTTGAATTTTATCATCCATGTAAACTTTCAGGCATATTACTATAAGCCTGCTGATTAAAGGGAGGTGATCACAACCAACCTCCTACAGCCACAGCTTTACCGCGCTGCTCTTGTAGAAATGTACTAAGTCCTGAGGGAGGAGAAATGAATCAATCTCTAATGTCGCTGTCTGCAAGGCGAGGAAGAGGAGGGAGGATGGGGGTGGAGCCAGGGCATTGGGGTCATGAAGGCCTACTGGAACCATACACATAAACACACCCTGTCACTGACTGATAAACACTGCAAACAAATGAAGACTGCCCAGGCAGGCTTCTGGCATGTGTGAGCTTTCTCCAGTAAAGTCTGTTTAACTATAAGCCCAGTCCTGAAGGAAGCCATCCCTGGTTCAGATGTGAGTTGGACACATAAAGACAACACGCTCTGGCAATGGCCACGGTGTGGAGAGCTGAGTGTCTGTTTGGATCTCTTTCTTTTGTTTCACAGAGTTGCATAATTTCGCGAGTCAACAGAGATTCATCCTGGGCAGACAGAGAATCATGTCCAGATAGACAGATAAGCGCACACAGACACACACGCAATATGTACTATAACTTTCCAAACAGTTCCCTGCCAACAACAAACAACAGCTGTGCTTCACATAAAACACTGGCTCTGACACATGAAGATGGATAGAGATACTGGCGCTCTTGTCATTGTTACACCTTTTATCTTGTTTTCGAACTCGCTGGAAAATGTGATAATGAGATTTTCCATATTTCCACATGTAAAACTACGTCACTGCGTAAACTGGACACTTCCTGTTATGTTAGAGCCCATTTCCTTTTTGACATGTTCAATATGGTTATTATGTGATGTTTGTATGTTTACCATCTGAGACGTTCGCTCTGAATCATGAGCTGTTTTTTTTTTTACACAAATTCTTTTGAGCCCCCACAGCAATAGGTGGGTTCCATTTCCTCGCTAGGATATTTATTTAGTTCTCAGCAAAATATTTAGGTGATAGGGTAATTATATTTTATCTTGTATACATGTCCAGTCCCCTCCTTCATGTGATTCATTTCAAACAATCTCTTCAGAGTATACATAAGGTAGTCAGTGAGTACTTCAGTTGTTTCTCAGAGCAAAAGGGACGTCCACAGTAAACATGTCCTCCGCAAGATTACACTCACGCGAGCTCCAAAAAGGAAAACACACGAGTCTGAATCAAACATATTTCATCCATTTGAAAGATAAAAACCTGTTTGGGTTACACAAAAGCTTAGCTTTGGCCACGACTTCCTCCGTTGATCCCCATGGTATACTTGTACACACCTCAAATTTACCTCACACACGACCCAGGAGCACTTATCCACAAGCCTGAGTCTGTTCAGTGATTACATTTCCTGCTTTTTGCAGAGCAACAAGACTTACATAGGATGGGCTTGTTATCATCAAGTGCCTGGATATATGCCTCAGTATTAATTACTTGCCCAGCTGTGCAAGAGAATGCCTTCTGTGCGTGTCTGGTGGAAAAAGGCTCAGTGATTAAATTCTACAAGCTTTCCACTCTGTTAGTTCGAACAAATAAGAGGTTTAAACGTCTAAACGGCATCTGTTGTTACTTTTCTAGAGCATAATATTAAAGGGTCAATTCACCCAAATCACAAAAACACATAGTATTTTAATAAGTGGTATTAAGTGCTTATAATGATTTTTGGTCTCCCAAAGCAAATTGGTCCCAGCTTAGGGGCCAGTTTGAACATCATACAGACCATGTGGTTTGAACATGAGAGAGTCACCTCACCCAAAAATGATAAAGCTGGGCCTACAGAAGTGGCCTGATAGCCAAGTCAGTGCTCATGGGGAGCAGGAAGATTCACCCAAAAGGACAACAATAACCTGCAATAAGGGAAGGTTGGGATTCTGGATTCCCCAAATGAAACGAATGGGGATATTTTAAATGAGGCTAGGAAGGACACCAAAGTATATGAAAGTACATTAAGGCATGCAGAGGATGTGCCAAGGTGCTAGCTCTCTGTTGTGCCTTGTACTTCTGGTGTTCTTTCTTTGTCATTTACAACAACATTACGTACGCCAAAAGAAAAGGCAAGAGACTGGAACCAACTGATTTTCCAGTCGTGAGAGGTCTTCAGAGGTCACAAGCGTCGATCCCAGCCCACGTATACACACAATATTTGATCATGTTTGTGAGAGTTCACGCATCTGCGTGTGTGATTTACACAGAAAGGGGTACAAAGCATACCTAATGTAATCCAATCAAGCAGAAAGTTCTGACTAACATGTGGGGTCTTAGGTCACAGGTCAGCCAAACGTCCAGCTGCCCTTCGTGACCTTCGGCCCGACAACTATCTATTCCGTCTTTCATCTGGTAGCCAGTCACCCACCACTTGTGTCAGGGAGGCACATGAAGTTCTTCTGCCTTCATCAATAACCGTGACTTTGAGGGAGACAAGTGAATTATGGCACAGGAAAAAGGAAGGATAATATAAATCACAGATAAATTGGCACCTAACTTCCCCCTGGAGTCTTTTGTGTTTTTCCATGATCCAAGAAAATGTTGTTCTGACTTTGTAATTAAAGACTGCTCTGATGTTCTGAGGTATGACATTACAGGGCATCTCAGACCAGCAAATGATCTTCAAATAAGCCACAAGCAGTAACCCACTTATTAACAAGCAAGTGAGGCCAAAAAACAACATTTCATCTAATGCTTTAATATGTTACGCTACAATTCTGGAGCATTCACACTCTGTCATTTAGATGTTGGAGTCGATGCTTCATTGGCTGTGCCGAAACCTCATTTCCAGTTGTCCTCTGTGTTTCATTTCATCTCAATTTGTGGCTACTTGTTCTATGAGTGATGAAAATGCTAGAACAAACTACACTGAGCTAAGCTGACCTCAGGAACACAGCAGAGAGATATCATCATTACAATTGAATGCATACATCATACACATAGAAGAGGTGATGGGGTCATCATCTATCATCTCCTTATCTGCAGACACATTCAAAAAGTTCAATGTGAACTTTTGCCGTTAGTTTGGTTATGGTAGGACAGTGTTCCAGCAAAACATATGTCATGGTGCTATGGTTAATCTCAAATCCTCTCTTGTGTGAGAACAGATAATCAGTTGCCAGCACAGCTTCGTCATCTTCAGCTTCGTGTGAATACCATACTGTGGAGAGTTCCTCATCATCAGACATATGTACCTTCAGCTGCAAGCCAAAAGACTTCAGTCTGCTGATGTCAGTATCACTCTTCCTCCTCTCTCATTTGATCCACAGGAACATACCAGTTGCTTTTTCAACTGCAGTAATGCTGATCCACTCAAATTCTCAAGTTAGAGATCTTTTTCAACAAGCAAGTAACAGCTCCCACTTTTATACGACTGAATGCACGTCATTTCACAGGCAAATTAAATTATAAAACAGTGGCATAAAAATCACTGCAAACTAGTTACTGCAGAGCTATCAAACTTGATTGACAGTTTAATTCAGCTTTGAATGACAGTTCCACTACTGTTAATGTAATTCTTGCAAAAATGTAAGTAAATAAATATAATCAATTCTGCCCAAGTTTATTTTTTCAGTATTTCAACACTAATTATTTAGAAGATCAGTTAAGAAGATGCATTTTTTATTTCCCTAAGTTCTATTCCCTTAAGTTTTAATATTAACAGGTGCAAACAAATTAAATTTGAAAGTACCTTGCATATTCTCTGCCATGCAATGCTGCACTCTACCAACCACATTCAATCGACTCACAAATTTAGCATATTTTCTTCTGAATTTTAACCTTAAGCATTTGCTGCAGAGGTCATTAGTAATGCATAAAACATGCACAGTTAACAGATGCAAAGCATGAAAGTGTCTTTTCACTAGTTTGTCAAAGAGTCAAAACCCCAAATGGACAATATGCCCTCTTTCCCAGTACATAAAAACATTTTATGCATAAAAACATTCTATATGAATATATGTATTAATTCCGCACACATTTATTTATTCATAATAAACAAATTCAAATTGAAACAGTATATTTCACACTTAATTGACATGCACCTTGCTATTTTGTAGAATAATTACATAGGGCCCACACTGTTGTACCCAACTGGCAGTTGTACTATGTGTGGTTGAGAAAGTCATTACTCTACATTAGTTCTCGTGTCTCACAAATGCTACTGTTCAGTTGAACAAATTTATAGTCATGCATATTAGTCTTTCAAACATGCCCATAATAGTTACAAATTAGCCAATTAAATCAGCGTTAAAGGACATTACAGAGGAATTGAATGGGTTAATGTATCATATCCTGCTGGGAGACCCTGGGCACTAACCTCTGTGACTCTCTGTTGAGCGCTTTCACCCTAGACTCCTGAGACAATAGCAGAAATAAATCACAGTTTGATTCCTGAGGAAAGATTTATCGGAAGGAGTGGAATGTGTCAGAGTTTGTAAGGACTGCCTGACCTAACAGACACAGCACCAGTCAAAGGTCACAGTTTCTCTTCCTTGTCTATCTGACTGGGGAAAGAAGATGGTGCTGTTAGTTTGCCTCAAAACAAGCACAGAAAAGACAGACTAAAGATCAGTCATGAACTACAGGAGGCCGTTTTAAACAGCGGCAAAAGTTAACTATAAACCACAAGAGATAAATGTTTACTTTGATAGCCAAAAATTACATAAACTTCTTTTTAATCTTGTTTACCAACTTTGCTGTACTGTGACTATTTTATGTGAAAGGATTCAAAAGGACGAGAGGCAAAGTAGTCCAGTTTTCTTAGGATGAAGCATTAGCTTGCTGCTATTTAATGAGGCAGTTTTGCATCTTGCTCAAATTTAATATGTCACTCCTCATAGGCAATAGACTGTCCACATGCAAACCAGACTTTGATTTGGGCAAATGTGGGTTTGTGAGTAAAGGATGTGACTTTTCGCTAGCAGCATCCTATCCCGAAATTGTATTTATGCAGCTTGAAAATATTTTCGGGAAGTTATTCTTGCCTTTTTCATTCTTTATGGGTCTACCGTAACACACCAAGGAGCTAACTATGATCAAATGTGTTTCTTTCCACAGGTATGTGTTCTTGCTGCAGATTAATCATCATATGGTCTCTATATTAGAGGCACATATTCTCTCGGCACCTGTTGCATGAAAAATGGCCTTAGCATGTAAGAGGCTGCTTTGTACTTCTGAAGAGCTTATTCCTGATATAAAACTGTCAGTATATTTCAAGCTTGATGTTAGTGTAGATGCAGAGGCATATCCTCATTGCGAGATAACAGCAGACACAGTGATATTTCAGTATAGGCATACAGGAGGGGTCATGAAAGCAGTAGAGCAGATAAAGAGAAGGGACACAGACCTTGACCAGATCAAAGAGACGGGTAGGCTGTTTAATGGCAGGGGCTACTAGGCAATTCAAATGCTGTAGTGGGGAGGATAAGCTGTCCGAACATGCACCCATGTCTTACGTTTCTGGTGCCTTGTAATGGGAGAGGAGCCAAGATGAACACAGTGAGGCTGTCCTGGGGTCATTGGTTTGTGGGTATTGGATGATCTGGTGCGAGTGGCAGAGCAGCTCTAAGCCAGCCAGACAAAGAAAGGACTGCTGAAAGATAAACTAAATAAACAACTCTATGAAAATAAACAGTAGACTGAGATTTAGCTTGAGATGAAAAGAAAAAAGGAGAGATGTTTTTTTTCCCATTTCTGACGCTAAAGAAAAGGTTCAATTAAATCATCTCGCCAGTCATTAAAAAGGAGAATTATTTTTGATTTGGTATGTCTCTGTTTCAAGCGGTGCATTAAAATGAAATGGAATCTGAGCAGGACAAACTGCTCTATAAGAGCCGAGTTGATTTTGAGGAGAGGATAAATGTGACCCAGTTGAGCGTAACAGTAGGAGAGCGACTGTGAGGGAGAAACAGACGGAGCACATGGCACCCCTATGGTGCTGATTAACCCTGCCTTATGACACAACTGTCTTCATGAAAACATTACAGCTTGCATTACAGATCATGTGTTGTAGAGTATTGTCTGAGATATTAAAGCGTCAGTGTCAGTCCATCTATTATCGTACTCCCTGGTTTTAGCTTTCAGTAGGAAATCATCAAATTTGGGATGCAGAGAGGGAAACCTCTACAATTCTCTCAAATTGTGGAACTCAAGACTCATAAGGATCTTGCTAACATGGCAGAGTAGCAAAATGATGGTTAGAACTCTATTATGGTTTAAAAAACTGCTGATGTCTACTCTTTATTGGAAGCACTGGGATTGGAAAAAAAGCCACATTAAAGAATACCAACAACACTCAAGATAATACATAACCATTATGTGACCACATGCTTATGGTTTAAGTCTGAGGTTTTTTTCTGAAAATTGAAGTGAATCTTTGTGTTGATGTCCTCTGCTCTGTTGTATTGATTTGGGTCGAAAAAACACAGACTGCAAACTGATCTGAGACCTTCCATTGTAAAGTATTTCCATGTAAGATTTTATGAAAACATACAACAGTAACTTACATCTGCCAGTCATACTTCTCTGAAAGTGTAAAAGGGTGCATTGTACATTGAGGCCAGGAGCAAATTTAGTACCCTTTTACAAAGAAAGGAAACGGGGAAAAAACTGTGAGGAAAAAGTGGGGAAAAGTAAAGCCAGAGTCTGAGAAAAAAAACACTAATCCTCCAACCCCCTGTTCCCAGTTTCCTCTGAAGCTGGGGCCTTCCAGGGCTCATTCAGCAACAACTATACACTGTTTTCCTTCCCTTTAACAGATTACATCAGCACATTAGAGTCTATTCGCTTGAACTACAAACAGTTGCAGTATCTAACAAAAGTGTCTTTAACTGTGGGTGCTGTGAGGGGCCCTGGTTTTCATAGATCAGCATGATGGCACAGACATATGGGAGAATGTAAAAAAGAAGCCTGCGATAACACTGGTCACTGCAACTAGCTAATAAAAGATCTACTGCACATGCATGTATTGCAGATGCATTGAGAATTCTCACAGTGAAATGCTGAATCCACTATACCAGCAGGACCACATACTAGGACTTGCAAACTTTTAATTAACGCCTGAATGTGGGGTAATGAGGGATTAGTTGTGGCTTTCATAAAGAAACCCAAGGTTATGTGTGCTGTTTTAGTGTTAATAGCAGAAAAGAAAAATGGAACAAAGAAAACATATTGTAATCCAAAAAGCCAATGGGAAATCGGGACTGTGGATTATTGGCAAGTCATGGGATCTCTCAAACTTAGCTTCACCAGTATAACTTAAGCTCATTTGATGGGTTAAAGATTCAGATGTCACATGATAGATTCTTTGGGGGAGAAAGTGGCTCTGTGTGTAGCCAAACGATAAGCAGATCAAGCACTCTGCAAAGGGATTACATATAATTTCAGGGGGCAAAGGCTCGGAGGGGGAACTAGCAAAACTGAGAATACCAGGTGCATGGTCAATGTTGGACTGGACAATTGTATGTTGCACATTATTTAGTATGAAAAAGAACTGTTGCTACTCTCCTCTCCTCACTTAAAAGGACTGAATAAACGTCTGATACAGTCACCACCTGTGGAGCAGTGCCACGTTTTTGACAAGCAAGATAAAATGGGCAGATTCTCCACATTTACTGTGAAATAAAAAGTGCAGTAATGAAATATTCTGAAAAATTAAGCCTCAATCTCTGATGTGTCTATTCATGGATGAAAACCCTCATACCAGCAGCTTTTCATTTTTTATAATGCTGATTCTGAAGTGAAAAAGTGCAAATGATGACCCAGAAATATCAACTGAGAGCAAAAGCTTCAATCAGTGATCAATAATTAATGGTATGATATCAGCAGCCGTTTGCACCATGTGCATAATTCACAGTGCCAACAAGCTGCGCTTGTGGATGATGACTACTGGCTTCTCCTTTTGCCCTATTAAGCAGTTTTGTGGGGGAAACATCTATTTCTTTGCCAAACACTCACTTTGGAGATCAAAGACTCAGTTTTAGTGATATTTCACTCAACTTTTGTTCTGCGTGCTGTGTGGCCTCGGTTTAAAAAGGACAATACCGTTGAAAACGCACTCCACGCATTTGAAGTCTTTGGTCTTATTATTTTGAATTGACTTAAGACCTTTTGGCTGACCACAGACTGACTTTTTTTTTGTAAGCTTTTCTTTGTTTGATATTTCTCTGCTTATTTGAAGTGGATTTTCTTTTCTATCTTTTTTCAAATGAAGGCAAGATAATTTGTAGACATTTCAGGAAATACTAAAGGCAAAATGAATCCAATGTCTCCACATTGCATGGCCAGTGTGCCCAGTGAGAACACCTTGGACCTGATGAGTAATTAATGCTGACCAAGAACAGAACTTAACAAAGAACAGATCCTGCAGAGCTATTTAAACCTAGTTCTAAAAACGTGTTATATAATCTCCTCAACTTTAGATTTTTTTCATGGCTTTCATCATTGTGTCTCTTAGATCACTGTCACTCCAGAGACAATGACTAGGCGAGTGAAGGGGTGGCTATAAGCTTTCCCAGACCCGACCTCAGCCGAGGACTATGTGTTTACGAGGTACTTTTGAAATGTGATGATGTCACACACCGGCTGTGAAAACATGTTAGGCGGCCGTTCCTTCGGCCCTAATGAGAATATTAGCAATGAACACACAGCAGTGAGGAAATGTGCCGAAGAAGCAGGCGGCATGGATCTGAGTGTGTGGCCTGTTATCACTCCCCCCTCCATAGATGTAGTATCAGAGATGGGTGGTACCCGACGTCTTACGTGCTACTTCAAGACAAACTGTGAAACACACTGATCTAATAAACCAATTTGATACTGGATTCATCTTTGACGCAAATCTATAAAAAAGAAGAAGAAACTCTTAGCACAAATCTCTTAGCTTTAATTCAAATACATAATCCTGCTTTCTGTTATCACATCTGTTGTGTCTGTGAATGTATTACCGAGCTCATTGGTGTAGCAATGAACTTGGAGATAAAACATGTAGGCCACCATCCCTTATATGCAAGATGTAATAATTCAGTACGTGAGTGCTGGCGTTTAACTCCAGTAAAAGCACAAAACTGCACTGATGGTGCTTCATGAATTCTTGGATGAATTCCATTACAGAAAGACCGAAAATTATGTTTACTCTAGATTCAGCCTGGCAAATAGAGAAAGAAATATTCACCCTGGTCATAACTTGGGTGTGGGTTCGCAGTACCACTTAACACTGACTTGAAGTTACATTTGTGAAAAGATGTAATAACATTGAATATTTTATCATCCATAAATGGGGAAACTGGTATTGTATATTTTTTTCATAATAGGTTTATGTTCAAGCAGGAGGTGGGAAAGCTGACCCCAAGTCTGCTTTGAAAAGTGACTTTGGCACAGAGCATATTCACATCTTATAAACAGTACAGTATGGTCCGTGTTGGATACATATCAGCCACATAGTAGGTACGTGTATTTATTTAAGGGTCTTGTAAATCAGACAACTTCAAGAGGATTTCATCAGTAATCACAGATAGATCGAGTTTACATTTAACAGCAATATTTAGGTTTACTGTATTTAGAATTCAGTGAGCAAGGCACATTAGCTGTGACAATTGTTTATCTTCCAGTGACTTTGACACATCAATGAGAAGAAACTGCTTCATATCCACTTTCATCTTTTAAATATATAGCATGTAGTCTTAAGCCCTGTTCAGATGTGATTATTTTTATAATGGGAAGCAGTGGGATAATATAATCATACTGAACATGTCTGTGATTTAATCCCGTCCAATTCTTCCGTTATTTTTATATGTGAGGCTCCAGCTAGAAGAAATAAAGACTTTGCATTGGCTGTTGTTTTTCCTTCTTACGGTGTACAAGTTAACCGAGTCTATATTTCAGCAGCTGACATCATTCTTACCCAGGTGGAGATGCATCTCTTCCGTTTGTCTTTATTTATTAGCTCAGTGGTTTTTGTCATTGCTGTTTATTTGCTGCTGCTTTTTCTCTTCAGCCAAAATCCAATTTATATATAATCTCTTCACTCCTCATTTAAACAACTAATATTGAAAATATGGCAGGAAATTAAAAGCTTTGTATCAGTCTGTTATTAATATGAGTCATTTAAGCCTATGTTGTTGCTATAATATATATTTTCCATGTGAAATAAAATAATCACAACTTAAACGTCCACCTCTTGGCCTCTGAGTCTTCTTCAGCATTTGGACTTGGCTCAGGTATCATCATATGACCTAATTCTTTTTATATTTTCACATTACATTTTTTACAAGACTATTAAAACTGAGTTAGTGACCTACTTCCCATTTTCTTAACATTTATCACACTTGAGGCGTGAAAACCTATCCCATATTTGCTTATAAAGGGACACTAAGCAAGGACACTTAGCTAGATCACTAGGAGGCTAAAGGTAGCTAAAAGTTTGGATAGTAGCTATAGGTGTTAAGTATGTAACTGTAAACTATGAGGCTACGTCCCTCCAGATTCTGGACCCATTTGTTTCTAATATGTTTTCAAGTGGGGATCTGTGAAATGATAAATGCTTTTCCTCTAACTGACATTTTTATGATGTACATTTTACACAGTAGGTCATTGCTGGGCTATATGTGCTCTTCCCACTCCAAGTGTTGTGTGAGTTAAAAACGACCACCAGGGGAATAAAACCTATTCACTACTCCCATCTTGATAGTGTTGGACACAGAATGTAGAGTTCCTGTAGTAAGACCTTTTTTTTTTTTTCACACCTTGTTGGGAAAACAAGGGTCTACAAAAAAAAGGTTTGGGGCTGAGCTACGATTGCCTGGTGTCACAGAAACCATGTGAACCATTGAGCTCTTCAAAGTAGTTCAGGGCATTGTTAAATGAGAACCACCACAGGTTAATGTAAGAACTTAAACTCAAACACCCCAAAAATGGAACAAACACATACCCGTAGAGAATCATACACATCTATGATTACAGGATAATTTCCCAATTAGTCATGTAACATTTTCAAAACATATTAAGATCTATACAAATTATGGTAAATATAAGAAAAGGCTGCTGTGCTCTAGGGATCCTGTTAAAAACCACCAGGCATGACCCAGGAACCGCACACTTCGTGACCATATGGAGTTTCCCCCACAACAGACCCCTTTACTCTGGAGGATTAGGACCTTTCCTATAACACAGACCTACTGGAGGGAGACCAAAGAAGGAATAGAGTCCCCCGCCAATCTCATCAAAGAGGAAATTAAAGACTATTCTTGTTTTTTATGCCGACTTATCTTAAAGTCAGATAAAGACGACAGAAAAATGGATGCCTGATGTTGATTTGCGCACATAGTTAGATTTTTCACTCATACTTTCAAGTATGCACTTCTTACTTACTTACTATCATGGTAAAAGGTACTTTTTCTGTGTTTTTTGTTCACCAGTACTGCATGAATGCTCACCGCTGTGCCTCGATCAAATTTGAAATTCCTCATATTTAGACACACACACCCACACACACACACACACAGACACAAATATCTTATGAAACACTCAAGCAGAGAACGAGAAATTCACTTATATGGGCGAGCTGCCCAGGAATCCTGGTCGTAGCACTATGGAGCGAGTAGATAATTTGTCTTTGTGCTATTGTTCACCTCCCTAAAGAGAAATCCAACTTTAAGTAGCTTAGGATTCAACACCAGACCAAAACGAAGACCATCAAAAGCCCGCAAAATAGCCAAAATGAATACGGATCTAATTCATTTATTGCTTTTCTGTTTAAATTATGCTGCTGAGTCACTGCAAAGCAGCAAAGGTTTTGCTCTATCCGTTGCTGTTATCCTTGTTCTCCTTTAATTCTTGCAGAACCAATATCTAAATAAAACATCCAATTTATAAATAATAATAGTGTGAATGCTGTTCAGCAGCATTCACACTATTGTTGATCATGAAAATAAAGATCACACTGTGACGACATGTCCACTGTACTGACCAACTCAAAACTTTTATCTTGCGGCACATGAAGTTAGTGTTCCAGATGCAGTTAAAAGCTTTCCAGATCTTTGTAAGCCAAGGAGAAATTTGAAACCACGAACGTTTGTGGGGGGACAAGAATAACAAAAGGCCTTGGTGGAAAAGCACTGAAAAGAAAGCGGCAGTTTTCATGCTTTACCAAATTTCAGATGAGATTTAAAAATGTCAAAGAAGAACTTAAAACATATGCACACGTATTAGGAGGCCCATTAGGAGTGTCGGCCACAGAGAGTATGTGAGTATTTTCTTTAGAAAGTCACATAAGCTTTACATTTGTGGACACTACTGGTTAGCAAAGTTCAATTTAAGTCAAGATTTTTAAGATTTCATGTTGGCTGCTGTATATTCTCTGAGATTTTTGGTATTTGCTCATTATTTTTTGAATGTTTCTTTTGAAAATTAATGATAATGTAATTTTAAGAGTATAGGACATAGTGGAGTAATTAATATAAATAATGATTAATTAAGATGTGTCCTCCATAAATTGCCCTACTCAGACTCAACCACTGCTTGCACCCATGCCGGAGGACATGAGTTCCACTAAACTTACTAAACTGCTTTCATATAGTAGTTTACCTGTTAGACAGTCTGCTTGGTGCACAAGAGTCAGTCTGTCTTCTACAGGGTGCAGACACAAAGCACACCACTGTGTCCAACACATCTTCATTGACATGATGAGTGGGTGAGCCATTGGGAATATTTAGCTGCTGTCAGTAGGTGTTAGCAGTGATTGAAACATGAGACTGTGGAGAAAGACTGACAGGTGTGGCCAGAAGTAGTCTGCATGTGTGTGGGTACTGTTGAAAATGTTATCTTGGTGAGACTATTTGTGAAAGACTAGTAAATTATATAAGCCTGCTGCATGAGTTTGTTTGGCTTATGTCAAATGACAACAGCACAGAGGGAAACACCAGCAGTGCATACATTTAACAAGATTAGTTAATTACTTTATTATCTTTTGTCTCTGCAAGATACTTGATTCAACAAATCATTGCGCCAATTTAAATCTCTGAGGATTTGTTGGGTTTTTTTTGCTACATAACAGTTTGGTTGTCAAGGGAGCAGGTTGTTATTTTAACATCTTAGTTGGCAGTCAAAGAGAGGTCTGATTTGACTGATCCTGCTGAGATAATAGGAAGAAGGCTTTGATTTGAGGTAATTCCAGGTAATAGTTTCCAGAGAGAGCCATTCAGCACTGAGGAATGCAAACTAATCTGGTCACATTGGTTCTGCTGAACCTCTCAGAAGACCCCGCAGGGTCGTCACCCTCATAATACCAGGCCACATTCACATCCCTCTTCAATGGAAAGTTAAAGGAAGAGGAATGGAGGGAGGATGGGAAGAGGGAAGGGCTCACGCTTCATCCAGTGAACCATAGCTACTGTTCACATGTGCAACGAATGCACTGAACTGTGTCGTAATCTGCAGGTGTGAGTTGCTGACTGGCTAAATGGAAATGAAGGTTAAATCACTGCACAGCATGGTTGTTGCAGAGTTAGAAGATGAGTGAGGAAGACGAGTGAAAAGGCTCTGCTACCACTTGGCCAAGTGAAAATGTGCTACTTTTTTAGACAAATGCCATTTAAGATTATACCTCTTTTTTAAGATCCTGACATGAACTGACTGTTTGAAATTTCGCTACTGCAAAGCAAAGGCAAGACAACATCTCAGCTGCCAGGGTCCTTCAGTAATGGTCTAAGCCAACAAATTAAGAACGCCTGGCGTACTTTGTGAAATCCTGTTAGGGATACTGTTGATGGGCAGGGACTTTGTCACTGTGCAGACAATGGCTTCACTCTCTGCTCCCGGGTCATTTTCATTAATTAAGCAACGTGGCGCTCAAAAGCTAATCCAATCACACAGCAGTCTTTTCTCACGGTTCCGGGCCTGGCTTCTGGATGACTTTGGTGGACCTGCTGCTTGACACCACAAGCGACACAACAATGTGCACTGCCAAATAAAGCTGCAACAGAGGCTGGAGATCTGGAAAGAGTGGAGGAGGTAACGGAAATAACAAAACACCCATACATAAACCAACAAAGCCAAGGCTCAACAGTCACCCAAATTCACTTCAGTATGTCAAGATTTTATTTGGCGCTTCATGGCACTGACTCTGGACAAAGGATGAAAGAACAAAATACCTCCTTTCATGTACTTCTGTTTTCTCTGAAATAACCACTGTATGTTGACAGCAGGTGTTATGAGTCACTAGATTCACAGATACTGTGTGTTATGTTGAAAATAACATCTTCCAAAGGTAAAATCAGTTTTATTGTAGCATCTTGACCTCTATCTCCCCCCATCTGTTTCTGGTAGAGTCATTTGGACATCCATGCGTTCCTTTTGGTCAGTCAATTCGTTTGCCATCTTTTCTTTGAGCACAGTGACTTCCTCTGCATAGAACAAATGCTCTGTGTATGGCCTTGCTTTAAGCCACCGTGATCAGTTAAAGGGTCCCCAAATGGTCATATAATTGAAAATTCACAACCTATTTTAAAACATGTAAGACATTGTTATAGTTTATGGCTTTTTTTCTGTATTAAAGCACAAAGCTATAGGGTCACTAATCACTGAGATTTGAGAAGTTAAGCTGGTGGAGTGGGGTGGTCTAGATGGCAAATCTGATTTAGGGCCCTGACATGTGAATACTTGGTCCTTATTTTTTCAGATCTAAATGCCAGTACTTCAGTATCTTCTTCAGTATTTCCTCTAAACACAGAAGCATAAAATACTGCAATTTTACTAGGCATTAATCTGCAAATCACAAACGAATACCTTCGGACAGGTTTTTTGAAAGCTGAGACAATAGTCTCTGTAGTTACTGGCTTACGGACTTTTTGTCTGTCAGCCTTTCAGCGGTCCCTCTTTTGAAGCCCATGCTTAAATTCTCTGCTTGATGTCATGTGCCAATACACCATACACTGCTAACAGTTTGACATATTCCTTCAGACAAAGAGCCACAGGCCTCCTTGGACTAATGGATATAACAGATCACACCAGACGCAGATGAAAAGACAAAAGTCGAACTGGAGAGAGCAGCAGAGGTGGAAGACGTGGGTAGAAACCCTCTCAGTGTATTTTTCTTCTTGTTCCCGGCCAGAGAAATTTGATTTTATTGAGAATCCTGGAGCAGAGCTTTGAGAAGTGAGTCTGTCTTTGATTTCCTAGTGTTTCAGGCAAGGCAGAGTTGCTGAGCCTACTGTTGGCCATCCTTTGACCCTTAACCCTTGGCCTTACTCGTCCTGATGATCTGTGGCCAGACACGAACAGAGCAAGTCACTTATGTTCTTACTAAACTAAACTAAAAAAAACCTTTTCATGCCTTTGACTTTTGAATTATGCATTAATATGTTTTTTGCCATTGCCAGAAGTCACTTCTGTGTGTTCTACTGCTGCCATTTCTCATATCCTTGAAATCTTAGGCGCCTAGTGTTTAAAAAAAAATCAATTAAAAACAGCTGCCAGTGACATGCTGCAGCTCTTACTTCGCTTCATACTGTAGTGTTTTCTTTTCATAACTAGTTCACCATGAGAAAAAAGTAAATGTTCAAGTTTACATCAAACTATGACCAATTATATCTATACTGTATCTATAGAACAAGCAACTACAAGGAATTTTAGTTTGGATGACAGCAGTGACGAAAGATGCATTTGTTTTCAATCAGGGGAACAACTGCAGGATTAAGTCAGGGGACTCCCATAGAACGAGTCAATGAAGGGAGCTCTAACGTCCAACAGCCCTATTTTTACAACTGTCAGCTTCAGATTAGTGCAGCTGACAGACGACATGTGGGTGTTGATGGAATTCGTGCTAAAGCTGGCAACCAAAGTGTGCCGCTCTCGCCTCAGCCTGGTCACAGATACTCCCACCTGGGCATTGTGCAATCCTGGGCTGAGACAGTTGCCCAGAAAAACAACCTAGCCAACACAAATCAGTTGGCCACTGGAGGTGTGCATGATTGCCCACAACACTTTCTCATTTTCTGCTTAAAATAGGAGGGAAAAAAATCAACCATGGGAACTATTGGATTTCATAGCATGGGTAGTGTGGGATTGGGTGGACCTTCACCTCAGAACCAAACAATTCCTCATTCATGCCAGTTACTAAAATCACATTCTTTAGTTTCACATGCTATAGATCCAATGCCTTGGCAAGGAATGTGGGACGTTCCTGATCTTTTGTTGAGAACAAATTAGGCAGCCTAATTTCCCTCTTGTGAGGCATTGCCTTATGTCTCATCCAAGAAAGTGTTTAGTTTGTTGTGATAAATGGATTCTTAATTTTTTTCCAGAAAACAAAGTCTGCTTCTACACGTGATGAGCTCAAACAAGCCTGAAAGGTAATTGGGCTTCGGAACAGGGAGGGAAACTCCACTGAGGTGTAATATGAGAAACTGCACAAAGCACAACTGAAATCAATCACAAATGATACCACAGAAATTATGTGCTGGAGACACATTATATCTTACCTTCAGTAAATACACCACCCTTCAGACTGTATTCCTGCAGTCTGCCTGGTGCATCCTGCAGATAAGGATAACAGTATGCAAACCCCATTGCAGCTCACTATGTTAAAGGGTAGAGTTAGACTGATAAGCTGGGACAGACAATGTATAATTATTAACTGTACATATGCATCTTTCAACCTGCTACAAGGATAAAGTTTTTTTTAAAAAGCAGTGGATGGATCATGCAGAGCAATAAGACGAATGTGTAGAAGTTTAGACGGCACCATCCCTTCATTTTGGCTACTGGCACTCCAGGGCAATCTTGGAAAAATATTGTTCTCCAGTCTAGCCAGACCTCAGTCGACTGCTGGACTAAGTCAATGTGACATCTACTTCTAATGCAAAAAAGCAAAAAGCCCCACACTCGACACACAAACGTAAAGACTTCTCTCTTTCTCAGACAAACACACAGGAAAAAATCTAAAGACCAGGAGACCAAGCCCACTGTTCACTGAGCCACTGGGGACTCTGCAGGAGCACAGAGGTGAGGGGGCTACAGACCTACCCTTCTCTGTTACATCCCAAAGGAGTCCTGCACTACTTCCATTTCACAAACAACCTAAGGACCGTCGCTCAGGATGCGGGAAGTGGAGGAGCCATGGAGAAGGCCAGCTTCCAAAACACAGAAACAGATATAAGCCTGAGCCTGGCAAGAGACCAGGTTTATAAATGAGCGGGTGACCCTTGACAAGAGGAAAGAGAGAACAGCTCTTCCAAGATGGGATCACTGAAATGGAGATTTCTTGTTAAATGGTGGTAGAGCAGTTGCTTTCCACTAATGGTGAACTTACACAACAGAGTTCACAAACTTGTGTTTCCTTTGGGCTTTAGTTGAACTCTTGAATTAGATTTGAATTTCATAGACAATGTTTCTGACATGCAAGATTGGAAAAAAGTGTTCAGTATTCAGTGTTCAGTGCAATTATATTGCATTATCATTGCAATACACAACAGTCAAATTAAACAAATCCAGCACTTATGATTAATTGTAATTTGAAAATACTTTGTATTTATTTACACTCAGTCACATTTAAAGGTGCTTTTCAACACTTTCAGTTCTGCTGTGTTTAGTCTAATTAAAACAAAACAATGAATGACTCAGACAAATATGCATTTTAAATGTATTTTGCCATGAGCTATTCTTTAAAGTGCAGAGACCTCTGTGCAATAAAGAAACAGCCAGTGCCCATAGCTCAGTCTCTAAGGGCTCAGGAGATACAACAAGGGTTATGTGATATCCAATCAGAACGGAGCCATAACACACATGCTTGTAGAGAAAGATGAGAAGCAGCTGCTTACTGCCGGCTACTTGCTGGGCCTCACTTCACCCTGGTAAAACCACTCACAGTTATGTAAATGAGAAAAAAAGAGGACCAAAGAAGGGCAGTCAACTCCATCAGGTTGTTGTGTTGGAGTTCTTAACCTTTTAAGAGTTTCCTGGATACATGTAGTAATTTGTGGTGAAACACACACAAGACACAGAAGCGAGATATAACTTTTGCATTCACCTTCAGCCAAACAACGGCTGTCAACCTTCACAGACATGGGTGCATAATTTTAGATTTGTACTGTTGTAGCTGATGTCATTTTGTGGCATCTTGGAGATGTGATAAGATACAGTCCACCCATCCATCCATTTTCTAAACCTGATTACTCCTGATCAGGATCACCTGCCGTTGAAGGTCAGCAGCCAGATTTAGCCTGAATGTTGCCTTTTGTTCAATGGCATTCTCTGTATGCATCAATCCAATAACTTTAACAGGATAGTAATATTACAATGCAGTAGACTGGGGGGAAATAACTTATCAACATACAGCAAACTCTACAATTGGTTTATTTTGCTTCTGTGTCTCACATTGTGATTGTCTGACAGAGCTCGTTCCTCCACAAGAGACATTCAATAATGCTGAAAAAACTGTGAGTCGGCTTGTGTTTCCAACAGCTGTGATTTGCCACTCAGATTCTCTCTCCCCCTCTCTCCCCATATATATATATATATATATATATATATATATATAAACTTCATCTCATTTCAAACCGCAAGTGAATGGGGCAAGAGGCTTCTTCACTTTTTGTCTGACTCATTTTAACTGGCTTTATTTAGACACCTCTCATTTCCTTTCCCCGGTCTAGTCAGCGCAGACATCCTGCATCCCATAATCCCATGATGCAGCCCTCCATTGACCTTCTTGAGAGGACACACTGCAGCACTGACTGCACGCCTGATGCTCGGGGCAGGACTGAGGAGGCTGCATGCTCTTAGGCTGCTTTTCTTCTGTTTAGACAGACAGTTAATATTACCTATTATCCCAGGTCTTACTCTTTCAAGTGGAGCGGATATGATTTGTTTTATGAGTGGAAGATAGCTGAAGGCTGTCCTGTCCTTCTCTGACCTGTTGTGCTGCAATCATCTGTCCACTGGCTCAAGACAATTTGAACTGAGAGGCATGGAACCAGTTAGCTGGAGTAGGTAAATATGGCTGCGCTATGCAATGACTTTGGGAAGAATTTATAAAAAAGGAAATACGCTCTACTCTCTAAAAGGAATACATATGGTGCGTATAATCTGGCAACAATCACTTACATCGCATGCACACACCACCTATTCTCTCTGTTTGCATTAGAGTTTATGCAATCTGCTGCTCATTTTCTGCATAGAACCCAAACACACTGTGGTGACAGTCTCATAAAAGATGAAAGAGGTACCAATTAAAACCAATCTGTTTTGTATGTATGAAATCAGCACATTTAACCATAATCCCACTGTTATCTTAAGAGTAATGAGCAGGCAGCAAGTTTAAAAAGAGAAAATGTGTTTTGTTTAATGCACGGTGTTCATCATGAAATAAATAAGAGGAATTTTGAATTGATTTCCTTAGTTTCCTGTTCTTCCAAAAAGCAATTATGCACAAATGAAGTTTAAACTGGTATTTTCCATTTTAAAAGAACATTATGCCTCCCTGCATTTACACTCCCTTTCACAATTCATTGCAGCACATGACAGTGGCTGATGGATTGGGCTTTTGGTGGCTGAAACTGCTCACAGGGAGATTGCTACCAGATGAAAAGGTCTTAGAGTGCAAACTGGGTGGTTTTCAATAAAGCTATAACTCTACACTCTAAGTGTTATCATGGACCACACTAAATAAGGAATACCGGTGTGACATGGACAGAAATGAAACTTAATTTGCTCCAAATGGACCAATAATGAGACTTTTTTTGGGGGGGAAACACTGACTTGTGGATAAAGTATTCTCCCTATTTGCCTAAAGCAACATATTTTGTGGTATCAATGGTATTTTGAGGTTAACCATTTTCAAAGACAATTGAAAAGTTAAGTCTACGATTTACAAAAATGGTTTTCAGCACTGTTGTGGCATCCATTTGGTCTTGGTTGTTAGGTGAGTAAGAGAGGAAGTGAAAAATTAAAAATGAAGTTGTAGCTGGATGTCTTTTTTTTTTTAACTCCAACTGGAATCACTTGTGGTAGAAATTTTGCCCTGTGAGGTACATTAAAGGAACTAAACATTCACCAAATTGCAAAAAATCTTTTTGTTTGGGAAAAAGAAAGACATAGTGTCAGATGGGCAACTGTGATACTGGAATCTTCACTTGTTTGAAACATCACTTTCATGGGATGATTTGCCTACATTTTTTTTAACTTTAATCTCCTTCATAAACAAAACAATTGAACATTGTGAGATATTGCCACATATAAACTACTATTCAGATCTATTGAACCCTGTTAAAAAAAAAACAATGCTTCTGTGTGAATTACTAACCGTTGTCCCTATGCACAGACACTATACTATATCACTGTATAGAGGATGCCATCTGTATGACCTTTAAAAAGAAAATCTCAAGGGCATAAACCTGCCCCTTCAAACACATATTCTAACAGAATAATGCATATTGTACTTCAATGTGTCAACATTTCATCTGTGTTCTGTCGCAAAAGGAACTGAGCAGGACATTCAATCGCAATTAAATCAGATTGTAATCTTGCAGATCGCTGGTAACAAAAGGAAGACTTAACTTACAAATTCCTGATATAGAATAACTGAGCAATGTAACCATTCAGCAAATTGCAAACCTCTGTGGCTTTGAAAAATATAGGTTCCAAATCTTGGCCATCTAATTATACTGTATGTACTCGCCTTACGAGGGGAAAATACAAAATGGAAAAACAATACAACAATAAAATATCCCTTCTATTTGTTCATATTTCATGTACACTTCTTTCAATTGTGAAGTGACAAATCCAAAGAAGCACAATACTTCTTATGAGACACAGCTAATGCAACCCAGATGTTCTTTTTTCAATTGAGGGAAAAATATGTGTACAGCCCCCTTAATCCGCTTAATATGTAAAATTTCAAACAGTTATGAAAATATTTTTCCTCTGAATATCCTCCAGATGAGCGTGTATGTCGAGCTGTCTAGTTCTCTTCCCTTCTTTCTCTGTCAATATTTCCCAGATGACAGTTTAGACTTCCTAATAGATGAGCCTCAGTTGTTTCCATATGAACTTACATTGTATATGTAAGTATTGTATTGTATTGTACAATGACTCTCCGTCGGCGTCAACATGGTTTAAAAATGGACACCCCTTTGACCCCTCAGACTGATCTGATAATGATTGCAAATTATACAGATCAGAAGTCTGGACTGTTATTTGATTTTTCAAACTGATCATTTTAATTCTCAAGTGCATTACGTTCATTTTGATTTTGTCTATTACATGTTCATCCTCCGCACCCCTACTGCTAGAGAGCTGTAAACCTGCTGAATTTCACTCTCAGGTCATTGATCTCCTGCCAGGTTTATGTCCATATTGGCTCCCAACTTGCTGTGATTGATGTGACCTACACTGCGGCATGCAGTCATATTGCCTGGACAGTTCAAACGTCAGGCTTCTTACTCAGTAGTATCCAGCTCCCACACTGAGTCAGTAACTTTGCTAAACCAACAGAATCATCCCTGCAGTCACACACATAGAAAAAAAAAAAAATCTGCCGGTCTGATGTGACACCTGGCTGGGGGCTCTTGGCTGCTCCTGCTCTGAAGCGTGAGGGGTTGCCCTACCATCCAGAGAGGGGAGCGGTGCTTTGTTGCCTTTCAAAGTCGTAGATGCCTGGTCCCTCCTCGACCAGACAGAAGGAGAGAGAGGCGGCCTGGCGCTGGAGCCTTGGCAGTCAGAAAGATCTGTGGTGTGGCCCCTCCTTTTCACTGGGTTGGGATAAGCCAGGGAGTGTGGCGCCTCTGAGGTTAGTGGGCTGCCTCATCGAGACACCAGCTCCATCATGAGCCTATTTTTATTCCATTTTCTCGCTTTCTTTTTTTCTCCTCCCCCACTCAGACCTCTCTTGTTTTTTTTTTAATTCCCAACTTTTGCCTCCTCTGTCTATCTCTTTACCACTGTCCCCCTCTTCCGTGGTGTTGAGATGTGTTTCAGCCTGTATGCATGACAGAGGAAAATGAAAAAACCTACACAGCTCGGTTTCTGGTTTGGATCCCAATATTCACTTGCTTTTTTCCCTTTTCTGTCTTGCTGTATTTATTTTGCGCAGACACTTGCCAAGATGGCAAGAACTCCCTGTCGCTGGTTTGGCAGCATCCATGTAGTGTACTGTATATATTCAAAGTGCTTTAACCCTTATGCACGAAAGCTATTTATCTGCATCTACAAAAAAGGCGATGTAAAAAAAAATAATCTAGTTTCTTGTGTTCGTCTTTAAAACTTTGATTTAATATCCTTTTCCATTGTGTCGCACTTCGAAGCATAGTTAACATGCAGGTTGCTATCTTCTTCACACTGGGCCAAGAATAAACAAGAAAAGAAAGCCCTGAGAAAGATTTAACAGTCTTTGTTGGTATTCTAATGCCCCAAATGTCAGGATTGTACTTTTGAGGGAAAGGGCCACTGTATTTAACCAGCTAATCCAACATGTTGAGTCAATTCACGTACAATGTGGTTATGCTGGCAAGTTAGCAGGGGGTCCTCAGCTTTCAGGGAAGGATTTTACCATCATAAAGCAGCTGTCTCACATCAACAGTCCCTACAGACACAGACAGTGCCGTGTTTGTGCCATAAGCCATTCTATACAAGCACATTGTGGCAACTCCTCCAGCATTTTTACCAGCCTGGCAACAGTACGCTGAAGGGTCTAGACTGGTCTTCTAAAGAGACCCTCACTTCACATTAGCACTCTGGGTTAAAAGAAACATTGCAACAAGGATACTGATGTACTTGTTGATAAAACCTTAATGAGGACAGGTTACCAGAGCTCTAGATTTAAACAAACAGTAACTACAGTAAGTTTTGTAAGTTGTATGAGGGTGAAAATGGGGTCATGACAACAATTATCAAAGTCCCAAACAATACTAAAGGCCTGTAACTATTCATATTTCTTTAGAGATTGAGACAAAGTTTTTAAATAAAAGGCAAAGGCAGAGTCGGAAGTTCCTTGGCAAGAGATAAAAGAATTATTTGATTTATTTAGAACCAATCGGCTTTCCTCTCAGCACCACCCATCACTCTGCTAACAACCATAGCTAAATGAGCTCTGAATCTCACACAAAGTATTCTATGAGCTGTTCTGGCTGAGTTGAATTCATTTGAATAATTTACTTCGCAGAATAGCATGAATATGGGGAAATGGTTGATCCATCAATCTAGTCTGACACTCAGCTTTAGAAAAGCACCGTTTCCCCTCTGTTTTTGTTTTAGTACATCTAATGAGCTGAGAAATAGAAAACAAAGGTTGTGAGTTATATAGTAAAGTCTTCTTTGGTGAGCCTGGAAAGGATTTCAAAACCCTGAATTAGTTCGGTGCTGTATGAGCAAGCAATTTCCTCTCTCTCATCCACAGAGCACACCACTGCCACGGTGTTCATTTCCACTGGCTTCCTTCAGTGGCCACATCTGAAGATTCTCAGGCTTAAGCAAGGATTGGAAACTAAACTACTGTCCAGCGTGAACACAGCTATGTGAGCATATCATGCCACTCTTTCCAGTCAGAGCACTCTGACGTCACACCGTTAATCCCTTTCACCATACCACCCAAGCCTCGGGGAGACCACACCAAATCCAGCACTCACCCCTTTGAGCACAGGAGTGTGTACCACTGGGATCGAATTAATGAGGCTTAATGCATACTGTAAACCAGTAATGAACTTCACAGACGGCAAAGCATAAGAGTTGCACCAGTAAAGAAGAGGTCATATCAGAGCTACCACAGTTTGTTTGCCAGTTAGGGACAGCTCATGAGAGAAAAACGCTGCCCCTATAAAATCACAAAAAGTCATGACTCATAAGCAGCAAATCTCCAGAAGAGAAGTCTACAGGCTTGACAAAAAATACAACAAAAATGAAGCTTTGATCTAGAAGATTTTGACCCTACACTATGTCAAATGTTCCAGACATCACACACACTTCTGTAAATTTCTTGCTTCTCCAACAGGTTTCAAGAGCCTGCAAACTGATTTTTAAATGGAAAACACTGGCTGCCTGGAATGATGAAAAAAATAAAAGAAAATCTGTACAGCAAACAGTATAGCATGTATTATTGAATAGTCACCACCATTTTAGAGTGTAAGGTCTATAGTTCAGAAGCTGAGGTCATTTAAAACAATCTATTCAGCAAACACATAGAAGAGTTTATGAGAAATGAACTCCTTCACTGACCCCTTTCTGACCCATTTCAAAACTGACCCATTTCAATATTGTTTATAATAAATCATCTGAGTATTTAAAAGGCGTAGATTTCAACAAAGCACTTGTGCTCCAAATGGTAGTGCTGCTGCTGGAGAAGATGAGAGGAGGCTCTCTACAAAATAACAAATGACCTAAGTGGTTAAAACGGTCTATAAAGGCCTGGAAGTTGCAATGCCAAAGCTGTAGCACTTGCCACAGCTACACAAAATATCCACTGGGACAATTCTTGTAAGTACTTCTTTCCTCATACTTATTCCCATAATCATGGCCTGTGACCTAAAGGAGATCATTCCTCATTTCCCTTCTGGCAGAGCCCGAGCCAAACCAGGATGCGGACAGTGCAAAATCCTGCAAGAGTCCCCCCACTGACCTGAGTCTCCCAGAACTTAAAAAACAGCCACCAAAGCTGAGCGAATTGTCGTATTGGGTGAATGACTATTACGCTCAGCCTATCTGTCCCTACTGGCCACTTGGAGATATCTAAGTACATCACATATTTAGGCTGTTAAGTTTTGTAGTCTTCTCCCTACAATACTGCATCAACATAACCTCATTTTTAAAGCTTCCTTCTATAAGTACTTGTCCTGTCAAATAATTAGCAAGCCAATTGTATGACTTTAACTCAATCATAAGCACACGGAGAGAAAACAAAAATAGGTCAATTAAGTCATGGATAACTTTCACATCCCACTGGTATCTAAGTATGGATGTGCAGTGATTGAAGCATTGTCTCGTGTATGTCCAGGCCAAAAATCTTTTCAGCTTATGTGCTTTGGCCTCATCTTGATGCACTCTTCTCTTACAGCACAAACACTGGCCAAATCCAGCAGCTTTGTCCCACCTTCCCAGACTAGGAAAAGAACAAACTGGCACGCAAACTGGTGCACAATTTATCTCTCCCATCTCCTTATAAAACACATCCTTACACATTTCTTTAGAATTTGCATCACTTTTCAACGCATCGCACATATACTGTGTAGGGTTACAGTCCAAATGAATGTCTAAAGGAGGGGGAGGACATTTGACTATCATTTTTAAATACATCTCACAGATATAATTAAGTTGCATTAGACTGCTAGATGATCTAACCCAGTTCAGAACCCAAACCACCTGTTGGAGGTGGAAAACAGGTTGCTGCATTGGAGGCTGCAGTGTTATACTTTTTAGAAAAATGTATATTTTCCTAATAACTCTTAATTTATCGCTTCCTGCCTATAACCAGACCCAACACCAGAATTCAGTTTTGACAAATTCAGGAAGGCACACTCTACTGTTTAGCAACAACATGTTGTGAAGTAGACTGCCAGGAGAAGTTTCACTTTTTAACAATTTCACCAAAATTTAGAATTCAGGCAAGCATATCCTTTCAAACACACCATTAGTCCAATGAAAGCTCTCTTTGAATGTTTACATTGTTGTTCACAGTGCCCACTTAGGCTTCGATAACAGATTTGTGTTTGTTTCTTCACATTACTCAAATGCAGGAGATAAAGGCCGAATGTCTGGCAACTCCAGGCAACAGGGGGATGTAGGTGTGGGATAAGTCTGTTTCTGAAGGGAAGTGTTTTTTAGACCGATAGCCCTTCTCTCCTAAGTGGAAAAAGAAGGATACACTGAATCTAATCATGCTGGCACTTCATTAGGATGCCCCCCAACATGTTATCAGAACCCAGGAGAGCTGGGAGGGACAGCGTGAAGGGAAGTCCCCACAGCGAGACAAAAAGCATGGACAAAGATGTCCGAGTAGAGCTCGAGTTTGGGAGAGAAAAAGGCTCTGTGAACTCTCCCCCATGTCTGTCCTTCATGACAGATGCAGAGGCCCAGCCACTGACAACATGTGAGGATGGGGGGTTTGAGGAGGGCGAACATGTTGAATAAACATATTCAGTCCCCAGCTACCCCCCTGATTCCCCCTCCAAATGAAAACCTCAGTTGATATACAATATAGATTCATCGGATAGCTCAGTTTATATGCTGTGTTTATACACCAGGATAAATGTACCTTCTCTAGCCAAGAGATCATGATGTTTCTATCTCCAAACAAACATCCCCAGACCCCGCTACATGTTCCCCAGACCTCTAGGATGTGTTGATAATGTCGTGTGATAGCTGAGACACCGAGACAGTCCAAAAAGAAACAGTGATGAACTCTGTGAAAAGGACAGTTTAACTCTTAACAGTCTAGTAACTTGAACAAAACAAAATATCCAAGGACTATGTATATACTTGCAGCAGAGTAGCTGATCTTTTAAGACTTTGTGAGTTCATTGAGGAACTGTCCCAGAAGTAAATACTCCACTGCAATTACAACGGAAAAACAGACACTTTGGGATGATGATTTGCCCGTGAAATCGATGGGTTTTGTGTTTACACCTCCCTCGTTTCCCAATATTGCCATGGTAACAAACAACCACTTGAGCTTCATCTACACGCCACTCTTGCATGCACACTGCATGAGGTAAATCTCCTCCTTTTCCCTCACAGCATCTGCTTTCTTTCTCACTCTTTGTCCTTCCGCATTCCCCATTTGTTTCAATCATTTTCCACTTTCTTCATTCGGTCTCCTCAAAAGAGTGCAGGTCGGAGTACTGTCCTTTTTTCTGATCCGTTTTTCATTTAGCATCTTCACGGCTTATTTTTCTTTGCTCTTTTATCCATTCTAAAATCTCCAAACTCTTATGCATTGTGATAACTGCAGCTAGGCCTAAAATGTCACTTTTGAAAAGTCGTCATCAAATTCTTGATAGTATTGTAACATATTTGTAATTATTTTAGAGCATTACATCATGGGTAATTAATCGAATACTACATTTTAAACTTGTCTGACTAAAAACGTGTCTTTTTCTGAATAATTTCTCTTCTTCTGGAGAAATAACTTTCTACAGAGCGTGTCAGAGCTTGGCTCAGTCCCTCAGCAGCAGTGGTGCCCTTCCCCCAGCACTTTAGCAAAAACATTCACCATACTTCTCTGTGTATATGTGTTAGTGTGATGAATAAAAAGCGGAAGCAACAGGGCATAGGGCGACTTCACACTTAAACAGCCTGTTTACAAGTCATTTACAGAACTGCGGGAGGGAGAAACGCTCGGACGAGTCCCCCCACAGAAAGCCTTCCTTTCAGAATTACACAATCAGAGCAAAAGAGGCTGCTACAGACTCTACCTTCTAAAATGTGGTTTATGAAAGCATAAAATGTTGCCTCTTCTTATGGTAGACAGGCTACATGAGCAGGGGACGTCTATGAGTTCATATTTCATATTGAAGGGGGACAATATTTTAAGATGAATCCATGGTAATCCATAAGAGAATAAAAGGTGCATAGAACGTGGAAATGAAGGCCCATAAATAAAAAATGGTGTAGATGACAGGAATGGTGACAGGGGAAGAGCGCCTACTGAAACCAGCAGAGATTTAAAGTCTCAAAAAGAAGCCCAATTATTTCCTCATCTTTCACACTGTATGACGGTCATTATATATTCCATATATTATTGCTCATTAAAAAGGTGACTGCCAAAGCATTGTGACAGAGCACTTCTCTGTCACAACTTCTCAAGCAAAAGCTTCAACATTCGGATTTATACATAGTGGTATCAATGAAAAGTTTTGTGCTTATGGATAGAGTTAGGATGTTTAAAGTCAGTTTTCCAGTCAGGTATTTTAATTTCTTTCAGGGACACCGATAAGTGACATTTCTAATGCAGCAGAGAGAACTACCACGAACATTACAGGATGTTCACAGCACTGACGGTTACGTTAAGGGACGCACTGGAATCTTAATGTACAATTTGAAAACTGTACATTTACTGTAGCAGATTTACATGAAATCATGACCATGAAATGACATTTTCTGCCCAAGGGTATTATCTATCCTACAGCACAACAATTAGGAGACTCTACATGTCTACTGTCTTATCAAAGATTCTGTTTGGTTTGGAGACCACACATCCATGGGATGAAGCCCAGGAGACTTTTCAGATGTTGTCAAAATCAACTTTAAGCATCACTCAATGGCTTCCCCCTGGGTTGAAAACTAAATTCATTTTTCATCAAAGCTCTTGTTATACTTGAGATGATGAAACTGCCTGTGTCCTGGCCAATCTGTCAGGACACTTTGACTGTCAAGACATTAGACCAGCATGATTGAAAGTTCACAGTCCCGATGGACGAGAAAAATGTCAGTGAAAAAGTGACTTGAGTAATTCCCTCCCCTCCCATAAAGCCCTTGAGTAAAACCTCTGCAGTAGAAGACCGTGGTTGTACTCGAAAGCTGTGAATGGGACACAGGAAGGAAACAAAACAATCAAGCAGCCATTCATTGACTTTTCCTGAATTACAAGACAAGCTACCCAGTCCAAGGCAAGTCTCTGAATGAGTTAGTGTTATTCCAGCATGCCGTGACTTCATATACAAAAGGCAAATTGCTACATTAATCATCTCATGCGCTGTCTGGGCTAATCAGGTCCTGTAAGCAAGAAGTTGTTGATAGTAAAAATTGGCAGCAGGTGACTCTTTAGTTCTCTTCAGACATCAGACCAAAGATCTGCACAGATCTGCAAACCAAGATCATTCACATCTGTACACCCCCACAGACCTCTTTAGTGAGATTACATGCGAGTATCACCGCCCAGTATCACTAATGAGAGTAAGGTTGTACTCAAGCCACTCCATTACTATGACGCAAAAAATACATGTTACGTTACTGGAGCAGCACTGAGAGAACAAGTAATTAAAAGGGTTACCTGGTTGTAAAGAAGGGCAGAGGGGCCAAATGGAGATGATAAAGTATTCTGTAGCACATGACAGGGATCTGATGAAATATACTCTGCATCATTTCCAGGGATCCTCTATAAAGACACAGCCAGGTTTGACTGGAGACGGCTTCTGAAACCAGATGTCTGGATGCCTGTAGCACTGGCGATGATGAATTGGATTGTTGAAAGCATCAACAACTTGTTTCTCCATTATCCTGACTACTACACTGACCAGCTCCTTGTCTGCAGCAATTTGAGTTGTGAGTTGACTTAGCTGAGAACGCTGCAGACAATACACACTATTTCTGGGCGTTTAACCATGAGGTATTTTTTTCATACATCCTATGAGGGCGATCAGCCTCGATTGAAAGTCTGAAAGAGAGCCTCTGTACAGGGTGCACAAGACACTCATAGTAAAAACACAAAAATGTAAGGTCAGTACTTTTCATTTCACATTCCAAGGTACTGCAGCCCAATATGTGTCCAATTGGATCAGATTGGCTGCACGTCCAGCGTTCAGCCTATGCTGGAATGGAAAGGTGGTGCGGAGGATC
Source organism: Pempheris klunzingeri (assembly GCF_042242105.1). NCBI lineage: Eukaryota > Metazoa > Chordata > Actinopteri > Acropomatiformes > Pempheridae > Pempheris > Pempheris klunzingeri. The sequence goes on along the minus strand of NC_092015.1, from coordinate 6,767,140 downwards.
ATCTGTTCATCATTTTTGATTGGCTATGGACAGTCAAAATTATATCTGCCTCATAAATTTCTCTGCTCTTGAGTCTCCCGTGTTGATGCTTTGGATCTCATAAGATGCATTTGTAAAGCAATCTGGGAGGAACCCAGGGCACTGATTAGAGAATTTCTTCCGCCCTGTTTCCACCAAGACACGCACATACGCACTCCCCAGTCCCTGGCTTTTTGTTCGCCTTTTCTGATACCACATCACACATCTTGAGTCCTGCACTCCTGCATACCAGCTCTACCTAATTACAGCAGAGAGTCCCACTGCTCCCCACACTGCCTCCAGGCTCCTCACAGCACCAGGCTATACACAACAATCTAAACAAAGATTTGGCCTTTCAACACGCTGGTTAAAAGAAGCAGCACACCACTCTCAACGTAAACTCTGTAGCACCAGACCAAATTAGCCTTACTGATGAGGTATGCAACCCTGCGGTAATTAGCTCCCCGCTAAATCTTTAAATCACCTCCTAATGCTCAGAGGAAGTCAGCGTTGCGCTAAGCAGTTGTCTCCTTGTTACAACTAATCTGCACCATCAATACATTACCTTAGAATAGATAAGGCATAACAGATGTCCTGCCTTATAACACACAGTTTCTGGTAGATGTGGCGAAGGCTTTAACCAACAGTGTGAGGGTGGACCACCATGGAGCATCAGTACACACAGACTGGGAGTCTGGTTGGAGCAGGACTGGGTGCCTCTCTGTCTGAAGCCAAGACAGACAACGTTGGGTGACCGCAATGTAAAAGTGGAGCGTCTAACCCCACAAACCACCTTCTCCGTGTGGTTTGTCGTTCTCGCTCTTGCTAACTTTTTCCTCTGTCTTACAAGGCTTGAAAAAAGCTACTTACCCACTACAATTGAGTCAGGTACAGTACAAGTACCAGAACATTGTTTGGCATGGTTGTTAAATAACTACCATTAATCAATTATCAAAATTGCTGTTGATCAGCTAATTCATTAATCAACTCATTATTTCAGCGCTATTAGGGCTGCTTTTTGTTTGAGTAAGCACAATAAATAAGATACAATAGTAAGTATAATAAAAGAATGCAAACTCTTAAAGAAAAGAAGATAACTTCTTACGTGAAAAAACTTTTCAAATGTTAATTTTTTTTTTTTTTTTAAACAAACAGCCATACAAGAAATTTGGAAAAATAAAATGCAGGGTAAAGTTACCAAGTTGGTAAAATGGTAAAACGATCTGATCAAAACAGTTAGTAAGAAGGAATACAAATCTGAGCTAGCATTTTCAATACATGGTGCCTGGTCATGTTTCAGAAGGTACAAAAAAAGTATGCAGGTTGAATACCGAACCCTGAGCACTAATTTGTTCCACACAGAAGCTGAGAGCATTCATGGCATCATTACTGTTAACAAGCATCTGCAAAACATCCTGCTCTGACAGTGTCAGCGTAGGTCCCCCACTTTCCTGACCACACAGAGAGATAGCCTTGGCTTTGGAATCTTTACCTCTGGCCTTGTTTGTATTTTACATGTTTCTCCTGTTTTACCACTTCTTTCCTGAAATTACTCAAATGGGGAGCTGAGGAATTGACTAATCCCTATGCTCAGCCACCTTCACAGCCCTAATCAGACCTGGTCGTAAACCAGAATTGATCTAATTGAGAGCAGAAATCAGATGATCTGACCACACGCCCTGTAACTGAATGCTCCACTCTTTCCATGAGCTTGTTTGGGCTCAGTAACATTCTTCTCAGTCGTTATTTCAACTGGCAGTCAGTGCAGCAGCAAAGCTGGAGCAAAAAGGGGGCCTGAGGTTGCTGGCAGACAAAAGCGATGCATTCTTTGTAACAGTCAAGTTCTGGATATGGAGACAATTTGCTCAGCGGTTATGATATTTTTGGGCAGTGTATATATAGTGCATGCTTTTCTAGAAAGAGGCAGTTTTTTCATGAATGTAAAATACAACATGTTGGCAACTGAGTATCCACCCTACAATACCTGCACTTCATCATCACAATAAAAAAGTGATATGTTGCTGTTTGTTTGGGATCTAGTTTCATGGTCACTGATTTCTGTTACCTGGCAAGCTGTCACTCAGCAGTCTGCTTTCCAGTCTGGTGGCTTCTGATGGACAGCAGGGGACGGGATGGATGATTTAGCACAGATTTGCTTTGGAACAGAATGAATATCACAAGCAGATGATGCTTCCTGATGCCCAGCTTGTTTAGCAATGCCAACTGCCTTGCACATGTGCAGGGGGGACCACGGGCTGTGAGAACAGAAGGCCTGGCAGCCCTCATCACAGCGAGCCTCTAAGTCTACCCCCCCCTTCCCATTCAGTACTCTCAGAGGAGGAGGGAGGCAAAGTGAGTAATTGTCTGTATTTACTAAGGTCAAGTAAAACTGCTCCTCTTGAGCCTGAACGCAGCAACGTGACAACGTGGCTGTGAATGCAGACACACCTGCAGTCTGACTTCACTCTGTTGGTAATTTACACCCATTTCTTCTTGCATCATCAAATTGGATAAGCCTGGCTGGTCTGACTGGGACCCACAAAGCAGCGTGTTCGCATCACTCCAGGGAGGCCTGAGCATCCCCAGGCAGGAAGATATGCTGCTCTCACCTGCTCTGATCCAGATGTCGCCACTCCGGTGGGAAACAGGGGGAAGTGAAGGGGTGTTTTTGGATCACAGAGGGGACATCGCAGTGTGGGAAAGGGAAGTGAGAGGAGATAAGACGTCTGGACAGACAAGGAATAGGCGAGACAAACAGACACCAAGAGACAGGAAGAGTGAAAGAGATCCCACCCCTCAGAGTCAGAGATGTTAGAGGAGGGATCAACAGCTGGATACAGCTGCTGAGTCGGAGCTTTGTCACAGCTGCCAGAGGCCGACTGTCCCTCAGGAGACTATCAACTGTTTTCTTTCTTCCTCTCTCTCTCCTTTCACTACACTCACACCCTTTCAGAGAAACTTGGAAGCGGTGCTGAGAGGTCTGCCTCACCTGCAGCAGACAGTCTGGCAGACATACTGTACTAATGAAATTTCTTGTCCCATGAGAGAGCCATGTAAGCTCATCTTCCTTCCTTGCCAGATGTGGGCAGGAAACCCCTACAGCAGACTTTTATCTCTAACAACTTTTGCTTCACAGCCAACACAGGCTGAATCACAGCCTGCACTGACCCTTCACAGTCACCCTGAAGACTTGGAAACACTGCTTGCTTTACCACTCAGCACCCACAGAACACACAGCTACAGTGAAATTTTGGGTAGTGGTTTCACCTGTATGAGTTTCAAAGATATGGAGTTCAAAGTTCAAAAATAGTTTTAAAAAAAATATACAAACTGAGTCAAATATGTGGTATATCGATGATAATTAAAGGAAAGTGGTTACTAATCTAAAGCAAACCATCTTTAAAGTCATTTATCAAGTAAAAATGTTGGACATATCCTTGTTCTAGCCTCTGAAGCATAAGGACTCGCTGCTTTTCTCCATTTTCTATTATTTTAATGACAATATCTTGGGCTCTGAATGAAATAATAACAATAATAATTATAATAGTCCACAAATGCAGTGGTCTGTCTATTCTGTTTCACAGTTTGGTGTTCATATGCCCACAGCTTTGGTTTTCCACTAATGAAGAGTATTTCCTACCAGCTTCTGTATTCAGCCATATAACAGTAAAAGTTTCACCGCAACTTTCTCCTCTTCCTGTGCTGTTTGAAAGAGAGAAGCGATGGATTAGCTGATGGACGTCTGAGCACAATAAAATGCACTCAGCTGTCTCATGCACAGCAACTTTGACCTGAACACCCACACTCCATCCAGATGTACATCAGTGTTTATGTTCGCTTCAGTGCCCCTGCTAGGCCCAAGAGTAAGTGTTCAAGGAAGTATTACATTTTCGAACACATTAAGTAGCACATCCAGTTTCCTGCAATTTTACCGTTCCCTGAAAATACTGTTATACCGCAGAGCCACAGCGAAGCTTGGTAGTTAGCAGGAGGAAAAAGAAACAGAGGAGACCAAAAGCAGAGTCAGCTCGCCTCAAGCTAAACCAATCTCACGGGAAGACAGGCCAGTCTGGTATTAAAACAGACAAGTGAACATTTCGTTTGACACAAGCCATCCCCAGAAAAATGTCTGGTAAGAATTGATTACATGGCTTGTGTACCTAAATACGAGTCTGAAACTGGCAATTTCACTATCTCCATAGTTAGTCTCATTTGGGTGCACCGGAAAAGCTCTACTTCAGAAATTAGTAAAGTTTATAATGCAGAGAAAAAGTGGCAGTGTAAAGAGAGTCAGGTGTTCCTTTCAGACATCAACTCGTTACATGGCTGTTTTGCAGAACTTTAGTTTGGGTGAAAGTCAAAATCAGCTATTTTTATGCACTACACTGAGATCTGCTGGTAAATGTGGTCGACAGCTAAAACATTGAGAGAGGAAACTTTTTTGTGGCGAAGCAGATTGCTACAAAACATAAATGTTTTGTTTTTTTTAAACAAAAAGGAAACTTATTGTCTAAATAAAACAGATGACAACAAACTAATTTCTTTAAATCCCACATGCCACTTGGCAACGTTATCAATTTACTGTCAGTGTTAACTTTTTAAAGAATTTTTCATTATAAAGTGATGACTCAATTCTACAGGGAATGTAAAGCACGTACTCTTGCACACACAAAAGTAGAGATTATATACAGCATGATATACTGCAGCAATGCAGGCTAGTCCCCGGAGGAAGCTTGAACAAAAGCAACTCCTTCAACTAAACAGTGAACAACATGTTATTATCCTGACTGTACTGCAGAGAGCATTATGAACATTTTTGGACTAGGAAAATGATTACCTCACACCATTGTGGTAGTCACACTTTAAATACAGCTTGTAATGCAGCTCAAGGACACGGTGGTTCAATGTATTGGAATCAGTGTGATTAGCAGGTGACCAGTAGGTGGTCAATGTAGTACAAAAGGACTGTGGAAACTATGTGGGACTAGTGTGAAAGAAACACATTCTTTTAATCATTCACACTTTCTCTCCAGGGAAATTATGAGTACTCTTTTTTCCCAGAAGACTGACGGTTTTTAAGTTGGCAGGAATGGAGAGGTGATTCAGAGTACCACTTTACTGAGGTACCTCTTTCAACAAGTCTGCCTTTAAAGAATTCGGTGAGATAATGAATGTGTTGGAGTGGTGCTGGATGTTACACTGTTTAAAAAGCAGTGCATCTCCATCTGCACTTATCTAAACTAAAAACCTACTCATTTTATTGTTGCACAAAAGAAATCCTAGCCAAAGCATAATAATTCTATACAATATAACCAGTGTTTTTTCAAGAGTAGTGATGTGTTTAGTTAAAAGGTTGCCAAGACATCACTGAGACAGGAAGCACTTTGGGCAGCAAAGGAACTGATAAATGCAAAAGTTTGTGTTACAGCTTCAAGAAAGAAAAATGTCAAAATGTTTGCTCCTTCACTCGCAGCAATCAGTGTTCGTCTCATGTTGCTAAGGGGGCTCCAGTGATGACAAGCGGCCCATTCTGTCGTGAACATGGGGGAGGCAGGTTTGAAAATTAGGTCTGGCCTATTCTCACACCCAGCTAATATGAAATGAAGTGAGATCAGATAAGAATTTGGAGAGGGACAGACCAACGGACAGACGAGGAAGCCCCCCTGCTCATGTCACCTCCGCCACTCATGCCAGCGCTTGTCAGGGCTCATTTCCCCCTCAGCTGCCTGGAGACCCCCTCTTGCCTTTCTACTAGAGCCATATCGACCCCCACGAAATAGACAGAGGGACAATTCTTAGCAGAGACAAACCGACCAAAAACCACAACGTTATGAGGTGTAAATTATTCCCCAATGCAAGATTCTGACATAACCAACTGGAAAGCTTCATTACTTCATAAGTGAAAAAACACATAGGAGAATTAATGGCAAATCACTGTCAAAGCCAAAGGAACCAGGCTTTGCTCTACTGAATTTGGAGATATTAAGGCTGGCTGAAGTGCCTGATTACCACTAATGACATCTTGTATTAGTCTTCTCCATATGTCTGGAATAAAAAGCTCCAACAGTGTGCCCAATGACCTAATTAAATGTCCTTTAAGTAATGATTTGTTTTTTCATCTAGTTCACTTTTCTATCACACACTTGTAATAAAACGCACACTGGCAGAATACAGTGAAACAGTACCTCGAGTGAATGCATGCTTGCAATCCGCAATGTAAAACTGAGAAGTAAAATGGTGCAACAGAACATCATTCACCATATAAATAGATCAAATAGATGTATGGAAAGAGGAATAGCAAGCTATTTTGAGGTTGTGGTTCCATTATAGCATCAGATCTGTGATGTAACTGTTATATTTGACATCTACACCATCCAGAAAACTTGTGAAATTGGACACAGTTTGGAAACTAATAATGGAGAATAGAATTAGTAATGGCTCATGAAACGCATTCCACAATGCAGCTTGTGGTTTTTAAAATGTTGTTTTTCATGTCATATTTGATTTCCACTCTCAAGGATGACCCATTTTCTTTGCAGTAGATCGTGCATATTGAATTACAAGACTGATTGCTGTTAATAGGCTTAAGTCCGTATTTTTAGGTATCGTTTTTTTTCCCCGCACATCTAATTCTCAAGTCATCCATAAACCATTTGATGTATGGCAAAAAGTGACAAAATATCACAGGCACAGCACTATGGAGCCAGACTATATTAGCATAATCATGAGCTGCTGCATTGGTGACCTGCGGAGGGGAAAAAAAAAAAATCAAGCCACTTCAAACGTTTGAATTAGTGATCACAATACCCATAATGTAATGGTTTTTCTGGACAGCATTGTGTGCAGAAAAAAGGGACATTGGGAATTTCATCCTCAGAGAAGAAAACGGCAGTCTTTAGATGTCTTGCTGAGATGTTTGGATGTAGAGCTGGCACCCTGAGTGAGAGCAGTCTGTTCTCACATGGCGCGCCAAACACACGTCTGCACCATCCAGGCAGGCCCAAGAGAGGCCAGAGAGCAGTGACTTTTAAAGAACTACTTCATACTTGGAGCCTGTGAGGCCACGGATCAAACATGTCCTACAGATGTTTGAGAGCAGGTAGTAATGCCATTAGAGGCAATGCAGAGGAAAGACTAAAGTCTGACCATCTCTCATTTGAAAGAAAACAACATATGGGTTTTCAGATATTTTCATAGAACATGAACTTCAGCCCACATTGGAAAGAGTGATCGTAGTGCTTCACAGTTCTCCAAAACATACATTTTTTAATTATTCTTTGGTTCAATTTCAAACTCCATAATCAATTTCAGTACATTCTCCTTTCTCCTGACCCTTGTGGTCCCCGTGATTTATAATTAGGGGACCTCCCACAAGAAGCCTTCATAGCTTCTATTTCTGCATTCAAGCCAGGAGTCGCGGTAAAGACTGCGTCTCCCTTCAGCCCTCCCTCTCCCAAGGCCAAACCCCGGGCCAAGATCCCGTCTGCTGGGTCCTCTGTCTGGCCACTCTGTTTCCAACTCCTTGATCCATGTAATACTACTGCAGATTCTTGCGAAATAGAATTTGTATGAACGTCTATTCTTGTAAAAAGGAAAAGAAAAACGCTTGCTGACTTGAGAAATTACTCAATTACTCGATTGAAACAACTAATGAGCTGTCTTTTTGTGAGGGCTGTCTCTCTGATAAGATGGCCAAAAACGATTTGAGAAAAAAACGTGTTTTAATGCAACGGGACTGCAGTCACAGGGGTGCTGTAATTTGTCTGAACTTTAATTCATCTTGTCGTCTATAGCCATTTTTTCTCACGCTCAACTAGCCTAATTAACGTGCCTTTTGAGAGTGAAGTGACATCAATTTCTTTGGATAAAGCCCTGAATTTGTCTCTGCCTGTGAATATGTGAAAAACCCCTTTGTGCATAGGCTGACAGAGGACTTTACACTGCCTCCGTTACCTTGGAAACCTTTTGAGAGGTGAAAGGGAGGACAGCCAAAGAAGGGATCATCTTGGCCTAAAACTGCAGGTAAATCCTCAGCAAGACAGTCCAATTTAAACAGCTTTACCATTAAAAATAACTCCTCATAGAGGAATGAAAGGAATCAGCAAAGTCTGATATTTATCTAATACATTTCCATTTGTAATGCTCTTCACGCTTGCCCCCAAGTTGAGTTCACCCTTGCATGAGCTCAGTGTGTTTACAAAATCAATCAACTTGACCACCTTTAATGAAATGAATCTGAAAGGAAATGTCCTACCTCAAGAATGCAGGTCCCTGGAGCTGTGTTCTCCTTGATGGACACGTTGTAGAAGTTTCTCTCAAAAACAGGCTCGTTGTCATTTATATCCTGAAGCACAATGTTTACCACAGCAGAGGAGGACAGGGGTGGTTTCCCTCCATCTGTGGCCACCACAGTTATACTAGGATTGGGGTTCTTCTCATAATCCAGCTGTGAGAGAGTGGTGATAATCCCCGTAATGGAGTCTATACTGAACCAGTTGGAGTAAGCACCTCGGTCTTGCAGGATGCTGTAGTTAATGTCCCCATTGGGCCCCTGGTCTTTGTCTCTAGCTGTCACCTGTAATACAAAGCTCCCAGGAAACACCACTTCAGGGATGACCTGCCTGTATACTGGCTGGTCAAAGAGAGGCGGGTTGTCATTGACATCAGTCACCTGGATGATGAAGGAGGACTCGGCCCTAAGAGGAGGCGTACCTGAGTCTGTTGCCATCACCCTCAACTCGTAGGTGTCTCTCTCCTCCCGGTCAAGAATCTGGTCCACACAGATCAGATAGATGATGCTATCCTTAGTGGTGAGGGCAAATTTTCCATCTCCTCCCTCTAGCGACACGTTGACATTGGCGTACTCTCCATAGTCTGGGTCAGTGACTGAGATCCTGGCGACATACTGGCCTGGCTGTGCACCTTCTGAGATTCTGGGAGATCCATCCTCGCTGAGAAAGATGATGGTCATGGTGGGCTGGTTGTCATTGTAGTCTCTGACATGAATGGTGACGAAGGCATTGGTCACCTCTGGCTGGGTTGCGTTGTCTTGTGCTTGGACCACCAGCTCGTGAACTCTCCTCATCTCAAAGTCCAGCGGCTTATTGAGTGTGATGATGCCGGTGCGAGAGTCAATCACAAAGTAGCGGTCTGGATCGCTTTGTCTCCTGTTGATTTCATACAGTACCATCCCATTATCTCCTTCATCAGCATCTGTGGCAAACACCTGCAGGATGTTGCTTCCTGGCTGGAGGTTCTCAGATATAATGGCATGGTAGCGGCTCTGGTTGAAAACAGGAGCGTTGTCATTAATGTCTTGTACAGTAATATCTAATGTCATCTGATCAGTCCTTTTGGGGGAACCACCATCAAAGGCTTCCAGAGATAAAGTATAGGTGGATCTTTTCTCTCTGTCTAGAATGGCATTGACCACTAAGTCCAGATAGAGAACCTCATTGCTTCCCCTCCTGGTCTCCAAGGTGAATGCCTGGCCAACATTTCCATCCTTGATAAGGTAACCCTGTGTTGTAAGCTGGCCTTTATCAGCATCAGCCGCTGGCTCAAGAGGAAACCTGGTGCCGATGGCTGTCTGCTCTGGGATTTTAAACGTGGCCCGTTTTCTTGGGAACATTGGGGCATGGTCATTTATGTCATTCACCTTGATGGTCACCTCCACTGTCACACCTGTCATGGTGACTGCAATGAAGTTGTATCTATCCCTAAGTTCTCTATCCAGAACTTTGGCGGTTTTAATAATGCCTGTGCTCTCATCTATGTCCAAATCACTACCCACGCCTGTGCCCTCGTGGTCGGAGATGAAGTACAGGGATGCAGTGATTCCAGGGGGAAGTCCTGCACTGATGTCACCTACAATTGTGCCTGCTGGCTGTTCCTCGTCCAGTTGTAGCTCAAGGGTCCCCAGAACCACAGGTGAATGGACTGTTACAAGCTCCAGGGCCACATACACCATTAGCACTATCCTTCTGTTCCACCAACACTCACGGTGCGAAGGGTCCATTATAGACTTCCCAAAACCCTTGGCAGCTGTCTTCATTTTGGCTGCTTTTTTTTAAACCTGGAGACACACAAAGAGGAAAAGCTGAGCAATGTCAAAACTTAACAAAAGCACAAACTAAGAAAAGGTGTATTATTTCTATGTCAAAATACAGAGCAAGTTATTTTAAGAAAAATAAGTATATGCCTTAAACACTTTGCCATGTGTTTTATGGGCTCTGTTCCCAACCACAGTACGTACAATAGACCCTGCACATAACATTTTCCTACACTTCTTAGTTCACTTAATAAGTCAACACCTTGTTCCTCTTACATACCAAAAAGCTCTCCTTTGCTAAAGAAACATCAAAACCGCAGGCTGCAGGATACTACCTCAGACGGGAGTCTTTGGCTATGGCTGTTCAATTCTAATTAAAAAGGTGCAGGAATCTCTACCCAGTGTTCACCAAAGTAGTACCCTCTCACATAAGTCAGGAAGGTGAGAGCCTGGCTCCCATAGAGTGAGCAGTTTTTTAAACACTCATCCAAGAACCATTTAAAATATTTAAGTCTTCCCAAAAAATCCATTACTTATAAGAACTGATGTTACATCAAGTGGGAAAAAAATTCAAATATTGATATTTAAGCAGGGACAAGGGTGTTAGAATTCATTAAATAAGCAATAGGCACGCACTGGCAATGGACCCACACCACAGCAGAGGATCTGTAATTGAGAATGAGAGACATTTTAAAGCAATGTGGAAATTGTTCAACTAGACTGTCACCATCTGCAGAATAATCCAAAACCACCGAGTGTCTGGCACACAGAAAATTATTGTGTCTTTTTCATTACATAAAGAAAGCAGCTTCCAATTGTCCGTGGTTCTCTCTAAATTCATAACTACTCTGACTTGTCTGTTAAGTAAATTTTGGAGGAAATATATAGTGAAGCACATTATAATGTATTAAATTTTGAGGAATTGAGTGTCTAGTGAAAGCTCTTCATGGCTCCCCCCAGTGGATTAACTGATACCTGCAAGGAAACATTTACAAAACATCTGTATATTTGTGTGTGTGTGTGTGTGTGCGTGTGCGCATTTGTGTGTGCGTGTGTGTGCACTAAATGCCTCCCATGTGTCCCTGAACGCAGAGTGGCGATCTGTCTCGGCCGTGGTGGTGACAGTGTGTTTGAGTGACAGAGCAGTACAGCAGAGTTGAAGGGCTCCATGCAGTCTACCTCTCTCCCTTTTTCTGGCTCTGCAGCATTGTAATTGAGGGCTGCTGGAAGTTGGCCATAAGCACACAAGATTCCGGGACTAATTTCAGTCTGCCTTGATTCGTAGCCCACAACACTGAAGATGCTAACTTAGACATCATCAGTCTGTTTATATTCAGCTTAGTGTGAATAGTTAGAAACCAATGGAGCATTGCTTGTTTTGAAATATGAAATTGGTGCTGTTAAGATATTTTCTGTGTTCATAATAAAAGTTAGCTCTAGATCAATTTGTTGGATTACTTCCCGATTCATATTGCTTTAGGACCTTAAAGGCAAGCACTACAAATTCACAATTAAATACCATACTTTTGCCTTCTTTGGATTGTGCTGTTCTTGGCCAAAACATAAGCAGATCCATGACAGCCCCTGAACTTTAAAAGTCTCAGTATTGATTTACTTTACTGCAACACTGGGGATGCACTTTTACAAAGCTTTCTCCAAAGCACAAAGGATAGCCTTTCAAGGCCAGAATCTTTGTCCAAATGCCACAACTGAAATAATGCACTCTCTGGTTGAGCTACAGTGAAGGACCTCTGCAGAGCGGAGTAGTCTAATGGATATAGCAGACACAGTCGGGTAGGCTAATTGCACAATACCAGGTTAAGAAGGACATATATGGTTTTAAAAGATTCCGTATGAAGTTAAAGAAAAATCTCTGCACTTAAAAGCTAAGAAGTTCACCAAATATATAACAAATACTGTCACCCACCCATCCAATCCTCCATCACAGAGAGTTTCATGCCTGAAAGTTAGTGGCCAGTTAGAAGTCAGGAAATAAAAAGTAAAAACCTATTCGTGCGTAGAGCTCAGGGAAAGCAATCCGGAAAAAACAGTTTGGAATAGCTGCTGATGGATGAAAGCTGTTGCATTTAGTAAGCCAATCCCATTGTGGCTTGGATTCAGATGTTTTCCTTGCATCATTGTCCTACATCATGGTGAGTCCCTCCTGCTGGTAGTTAAACTTCAGTGAAAACTTTTGTTGAGATGATGTAACTGCAGGAGGATTAACCCCCATGTACCTGCAGCAAAGACACTAAAAGATTTTATTTGCAAATTAGAAGAGGTTCATTCAACTTATCTTTTCTAATTCTGGCAAACTCAACACAATGAACAATGAAATGTACATGATTTGTGCAACACATTATGTACATTTCATTGCTCGCAGTTACTATAGCACTGACCCACTTTCTTTTGAATCCTCTAAACCAAGTCAACCGACCAAATCCAAGGTTTCTAGGATTTACATGTAGAATGAAACCTCTGTTTGAATACAATGGATATCATTCTGGGCACTTTGCTAGCATGACTGGAAACAGCATCAAAATCCCTGGCAGCAGTGAATGCTGGGAACATCAGGGCTGCATTTCTACCTCTCCACTGTGGTCAACATCATGCCTGGCAAAATGTGTCAAATATTCATTTTTCACAATGGCTGAAAATACATTTGCTTATTTATTTTCCAATTTTCCACTTCTGTGAGGGGCAGTTTGTCTTTCTTTCACTACAAAATCGAGACAACTAAGCCTTTGGTTCGCAAAACCTACAATAGATAATACATCTGCACAAACACTGCTGTCTGTCCATGAGCAAATACCTACATTAGATAGAAGGATGCCAAACCTCCATGATTTTTAACCATCAAAGTGGCCAAGAAATATCATTTCATCTGGGATGTTGAATAATAGTTATTGAATACTTTCCTTAAGATAATATCTTACAATTACAATCACATATTTGAGATAGTCTCTCGTCAGTGTATCTGACCTACAGAGATACAAACTGTACATCCAATACTGGTTAAAATATGTCCAAATTAATCTAAAGCATGATCCCGACTACAGTGCTGTTCAGCTGTACTTCTTTAATTAACACAACCAAACCATTTTCACCACCAACAGGCCACGAGAGACAACCAAAGTGACAGACTCGTAAAATGAGCTTCTAATTCAATGCCATGATTCCAGTTAACTCAAAGAAAACTTTTGTGGTTTCGGGAACATGCCAGGCTGCCTGAGGCTCAATGGAACTGTAATGGAAACCACAGACAGAACTGCAGATTGACTGGACATGAGGATGACAGGCTTAGCACGAACACAAACTAAAAGGCTCTGAATGTTTGCCAGACTATTGCCTCTCACAAGTGCTGTGTTTCTGTGCCCTGCATTAGTCTTTGAAAAGTCTGTCCCCGGTAGGTAAAAAGGCCAGGAAAAGCCATCACAGGCGTCAGATACACATGCACAAGCATTGGGAAAACACACGGGCTCCTTTTTCACGACGAGCTGAAGGTTTCTGAGGGACCATGATCTCTTTCCCACAGTAAGAGCAGCATGGGTTGGTTCAGCTGTTTGTGTAAGATGTTCCGGATAAAAAAAACACACACCTTGTGCCTTTGAAGATGACACCATCTGATATTGCCTTGGCGGTACTAGTAGTTGCATCATTAAAAACACATGTGCATCGAGTTACAGTAGCAGGGGAGCAAAGAGTGTTTGCACAACATCACTACAACCGAGGTCAAAGTTCCCCTCATATGTGAACAGTCACATCTATGTTTCTCAAGAGGACAGGACGGATTGGGATTTTAAACATTTGGGGGTTCTCACTAAAGGTTTCCTGCTTTCAGCATTGATGTATATTATTTATTGTAGGTCTGGTTACGAATGAGAAAACACACCCAAGAGGGGACAGCCCTCTGGCATGACACCCACAATGGCTATGGTTGATGTATGCTTGACTTATATTACTGATGACGACGCTGCAAGGAGATGAGTAAAACCGCAGCGACTGCAGCCAAACGTAAGGCAGCAAGAAACTTTCTGGGTGGTGTTGGTGTGGCCATCTAGGGAGAAACATATCTAGTGCTTTTCATTCCTTTGTAGGAGTCTGGAACATTAGCTTCATCAACAGCATATGCAAGCTACAAAGACAAGACTAGTGAAATGATTACTTCATGCACAGTGCAGAGAGGGTTTTTTTATGACATAATCTTTGGATTGTTATAAAAGCTGTGGAAGTCCACATTTTGGTTTTATCCATCAGTGCTGCTTTGTTTCTCCTTTGAGCTACATATTATAACTCAACCCAGTCTTAGAGGAAGCAAGTATTCTAATAATACTCTAGACTGGAGATGCAACAACAGAGGAAAACTGAGATTGCTCAAAAGCTAAGCAGGTACAGGATGTGTGAATGGATGGACGGAGGGGTGGATGGGTGGAAAACAGGGACAGATCAATTAGCCTCACATTAATTATAGACTGGCAGCATAAATGGAACTGAACATCTCCATAACTCAACAACCACAGAGGTGGAACACAAGTTAAACTAAAAGCAGGACTGTGTCGTTCTCCTGAGACTGATGAATGGTGGTGGGGGAAAAGAAAAAAAAAGGAAGGAGGAGCCTTCACTCCCTGTTGTGTGTAAAGTCAAAAAAAAAGAAGGCTGCATAATTACTCAGCGGCACCATGGCAACCATCACACTCACAACTTAAGTGCGCGGTGATGGAGCCCAGCAGAGACTTAATTAATTTATTAATTGAGGGAAAGGAACACCTATTCACGGTCAATGAACACAAGTCCGCCAAACACAATGACTGTGCCGACATGTGGATAATCATTTGGTGTGTGCTCAACCAGAGTAAGAGGGAGGCACAAAGGCTCAGCGGCAGCGGCTGCAGCACAGCACTCGGAGGACAATAAAATAACTCCATAGGTTGACCAATTTGAGAGGAATGTCTCAGAGTAGTTGAAGAAAAGTGCGACCTGACACGAGGTTAAAAAATATTTGGCTGCTTTTCCAAAGTGGAATGCGCGCAAGCTGAGCGCGCAGTGAGCAAATCACTGCAGTCACATCATTAATACACCAACGAACATGTCACGGGAGAACTTGCAATAATACCCTTCATGAGCAGCTTTTGCATGTAAAACAGTAAGTGTGAAGGCTGTGAACTGACACACGACATGCCCTCGTGTGTTGCAGAAATAGTGTCAATTCGGACGTTTCTTTAAATTAACTTTAAAGTGACAGGATTTTTTTTTTTAAAAAAGGACGAGCGTCTTTTATTAAAGGTGATTCTGCCAGGTTGCAGCGTTGCGTTCAATGACATTTAAAGTTCATTGCTGCTACACAGATGTCTGAACATGACAGGAGCTGCAAACCGCTCTGCAGAAAAGAAAAGTCACGTATAGTTGTGGATGAGTTGCGAATGAGCAGAGAGCAAAGTGAGCCCAAAATGAAAGAAGTGGAAGAGAAAAACGTGATTTAAACCGCACCGATGAACAAACTCCATCGCATCAAGTTACTTGAAAAGTGAGGAGATCTGTGCTGTGTTGCTGTGTTGGATACTCACATTCATCTGTTGCTCTGCTGTGATTTAAGAGAAGACAAGACGAGTTTCAAGATGTCCAGATTCCTCTCAGTATTCCCCTGCGAAGTCCAAAGTAAAAGTTACATCCATTTCAGTACTTAAAACGGCGCCTGTCCTTTGCCAGTGATTGTAGAGTTTCCCCCGATTGTTCGCACTTTGTTTCTTCACTAAATCCCTATTTAGATCTTCCCGGTTACTTGCCAGAGGAGAATATTTCAAGTAAAACTGCAACTCGTGCTTTAACTTTCCTGCAGTCCTCTTCCAATGGAAGTTATCAACTTATCGGCATCCGCAGTCTGCCTGTCTGGTCGCAGACACACTGCTGCTACAGCACGCTGACTGAAACCAAACAGTGTGGGGCCGAGCCGTGGACGCGCCCCCCCCACACCCCACCCCCCTACCCTCCACCTCCAAATCTAATTTATTCAACACGTGACGGAGAGCAGCCTCCTGCTCCTCACCGTAGTGCTGCTGCTGCTGCTGCTGCTGCTGCTGCTGCTGCTGCCACAAGGAGCCACACTAACTGCAGAGAGGCAGGTTATTGCTGAACTTTGGTGCCACCATCCTATGCAAAAGGGAAGTGTAAACCAGTGACACGGACCTCAGTGCTCCACGAGGCTCATCGCAGAGTTGCCTCACAGCTTTTGGAGAATCTGGAGTGATGCGGTGAAATTTTTAAAAGTCTCAAAACTGACCAAATGTTTGAGATCGGTGTGCTGTCGCAATATGTGGCAACACATTTCTGTGGTTTTACACTGGGTGGAGTGGAGTTGTGAAATGTTAAGCATCAGATTTTATCTGTCATAACAGTTAGAGGAAGCTCATTTGATGTTTTTAAAATATCATCCCCACAAAGCTTTTTTGGAATACCAGGGAATTCAACAACATACAGACTAATTTTGACATAGATGTAAAAATGAGCTTCCCATGACGGATATTAGGGGTAATCGCAGTGTAAATCTTCAAAAAATGTTCATTGATCATATTCACTTGTTCATGCTTGCAGTGTTTCAGGTGTTATAGCGAGGATTCATCTTCACGACATATCATAACAAAACCATCTCAACACAAACACAGCAGGAGCCATCATACGGATGTGCTCTCCTTCAGATGTTGGAGATCAAGTAACCTCCTGGGGGTATTTTTCATCCTAGGCTAGAAGAAAGTAAAGGGCCCTAACTTTTCCTCACATCTAGTCTACATCCCTAGTCAACTGCCAAGAGGAGCTCCGCTTTTATCTCTAATGTTGCTGGAGCCATAGCCCTGCTTCACTTTGTTGTCAATCACTGGAAGCTCTGTAAGTTATTAAACCCATGTTGCTTTGCATTTGGAGCCTTTAAACAAGAGAACAACAGAGGGGCCTGCTGTGTGTCAGCAGTCATACTTATTGTTGAGAAACAGTTGACATATTAGTGGGGTGAATGCATGCAACTGATCATCTTGCTTTCATCTGCTGTTTTTTTTTTATGGGTTTGTTGTTATCGTTAAAGGAACATCTTTTAACCAGTGACTCACCCAAAACATAAAAAAAACGGTTTATGACGTTAAGTTACATTAGCCAAATATGATGACAGCATTTGGTGACAGTGTGAATATACTGACATAGCTTTAATCTGATCTGTTTGTCCTGATTTGGAAAAATAAAACTTTTGAGGAAAAAAATTAAATAAAACTTTGGTCAGTGTCATCCCTACCACAATATTTTTGCTGGCGAAACCTTTTTTCCCTCCAAGCAACCTAGTTATGTCTCCCCGCTCTCTCTCTGTGAACTGCTATATTACCAAGTGGAATGAGTTCCAGTGCCGGCAGCAACTCATTATTACTGTGACAGGAGGGAGGAGGGGGCAAACTCACACACACACACACACACACAGGAACGTACATGCTGATCCACATGTACATTCACACTGACACACACACACACACACACACAAAAACACAAAATCAGATAATGCTCTTTTTTTTTTGCTAAATCAGAATAGCCTACAGTTTTACTCCCACAGGGACGGCCATCCGTGTCATTTGCACTATCTGTCCCTTATGTGTTTTGATGCCACTCATTCTGGTGGAACACGGAGCCAGACACCTCAAATTAAAGTGAAAATGTGTTTGGCTTTGTCGCAAAACAGCAAAATAGAAGAAAACAGGGGGAAACAACACACGAAATACTGTTTAAAGATTGCATGAAATGAAGTAAGAAGACAAAGATGAGGCATCACGATGAAATCTCATAAATGTTAGTATAATAAGATGTATAGTGGAAATGTAATGAAAACAAAAGACTTTGTTTATGTTTGCATTTCTTCTCTCAGATAACACACAGGGCCGTTTCATATTACTGATTTATGAATTAGATTCACTGTCTGTGTAGTCGGTCACCGTGTGTTTGTCAAGCAAAGAAAATGATATATTCCTCGTCTTTATCAAAATGTTTTTTTTGTTGCAGACAATATAATTATCCTTTCTTATTAATTTTGAGCGAATATGTTAAAAGATGACATAACACTTCCTGTTGACTAGACAATGGATTGTCAAATATCCTGCTGACAGAATTGTCTACTCTGAATTTAATAAATGGTAAAATATTTTTTTTTTTAAAAACCCAACAGATTAGGGATTTCAATGTGGATAAATTGCTTCAAAACATCAGAGAATAATCTGTTGTTCATTTGGCATCAGCAACTCCACATAGAAGTACAGCTCAGGTTTCAAGCTCAGATTTTCCTCTCCACATTTTAAGACTTCCACATTCATATTTACCCAAGGTCACTTTAAACTTTGCAGTGAATTTTTCATGTCTTTCTCTCCATACATAAGACTGTCCAGCGCCTCATCCTCACTGCTTAAGAGCGTCGTGACTGCTGCTGTGAGTCATAGGAGACCCTGAATCAAAAAAGCCAAGGTGCTGTAATGGTGGATAAATCTGCAATTCTACTTTGAGGTTAGAAGCTGTCCACATCACTAGGTTGCGGTCTTAGTAATTTTTATGTGATGGCTATTTCAGTGACATTTGACCATGGATTAGAGGGGAAACCACGGAGCTTGGCTCCTTTAGCTGTGCTGAAAGTCCATGGAAGAAATAATAAACAGATCGGGTTTAATCAAGATTAAAGTTAAGAGTGTGACAGGCAGCTTTGCCAGAGGAGCTCATTTCAACCAGAACAAAAGAGCATCCATTCAGTTACACACAATGTCATTCTGCTACACACAATGTAATGAAATGAGACTAGGTTGCTAATTATTGAACTGACCAATGCAATGTTAATACATTAGGAAGCTGAGCAGGACTCATCGGTTTCTACATCTTCCCTCCGTGATTGTACTCGTACTGTATAATGCTCCTTTACAGCAGTTGACTGACAAATCACTGAAGTGTGTGTTGTGTTTGTTACACTCACAAGATTTTACATTGTTTGCATTTGCAAGTGTGCCTTGGGTAACAAAAAGAAAAATTTAAATGTTTCCCCTTAAGTGCATGCATGAATACCAAACAGAATTTAATCAAGCCTTGAAAACAAACAAGGCACAATCTCACCCCTTTGTGATGACTCACAATACAGAGAAAAAATATTTGGTCAAGATATTTATGAATATTTTTTCAAGAAAACAAAAAGAATAACAACAATGATTAAACTTAAGAACAATATGAACAAAACAACAATACTTTTGCTGCACCTTATTTTGATTACTTTTTCTGATAATAGACTGTTCACATTTCTAAATTAAATCAAATGTGTGCAATTTAGTTTTTACAAAGCTATGCATTTCATTTCTTTAAATATGCATAGCTGTGTTCTTAAATGCAAATATTCTGTAAGTCAGACCTCACTGCAAATACTGAATACACCTTGCTGCTCTACTATCTGGATCACAGATTTTAACGTGGGTTGTTTAAAATATTTGATGCAGAAACAGACACAGTGGTGTTTTGGGGGTTGGGCATGTGCTAGACCAGGGGGTTAATGTGGAGTTTTATTGAGACGAAACACTAACCAGAGGCACTAGTGGACCATTTCCTCCAGATTGCTTTGCATTTGAGAAAATATGAGCTTTGGTTTTTTTTTGGTACTTCACACACGTGATGAATGAGAAGACCTGAGATCGGTTCCCGATCAAGTTAAAGAGTATTTTCACTTACACTCTGTTAGAGCACACTTACTCTATATCTCTGTGCTGTGTGTGTATGTATTGTAATTGTCCACATCTATATAGACTTACACTGCAGGATCCTCTCCAAAGGATATTAGATATTGAGTGCACAGGTGGCTTTCATTTTGTTAAGAAAAACTCTAGGAGTACCAGCTCTTTGTCATCCTCTGGTTAATCATGATGTAAAGGATCTTTTATAGTTTTCTGTTTAGTGTTACCACTGCTCCCTGACTCCAAAAATTGCAACAATAAATCTTTCATGTAAGAAAAAAAATCAAAATTCTTTGTGATACCTTAGCTAGAACCTTGAAATCAAAGCCCACAAACTCAGTATATATCAAACAATATGATATTCATAACCTAAATGTTCTGTTATGGTGGTATATAGTGAGTTAGTACAGTCGTGTGTGTGTGTGTATTTGAAGTATCCTTCTTCTTTCCGAGTGCTTGCAGAGGTGATTGTGCCGTCACCGCTGTGGCTAGGTCAAACCTCCTTGAGACACCAACCTGAAAACATTATTACTTTCTGTCTGAACTGCCAGGCAAATGATAAATCTGTTTCCTTTGCTTTCACGACCGTTCACGCAACAAGTATTCCTTATATATATATATACCATAGTGGACCATCTTCTGTGTATAGAATTGTTACTCTCTTTGAATTATAAACTGTGGTCTGATAGTCCACACTGTAACAGAAGACAGAGGGAAGAGTTAGTATTTTCATTCCAAAACAGAACATAACCTAAAAAATCTGCATGGCATTCATTTGCAGATTGTGCACTTGCAGGATTGTGCTCTTTCTCGACAGTGCGTGTTGAGGGACCCTTGAGGAAAGCTGTGGTCGTACTCAGCACTTCCCAGGTATTAATCTGTGTGACTACATAAATACAAAGCAGGGATCCGCTGACGAAGACCCAGTCTGCACTGCAAATGCTGTGTGGATTAAAAAGGCTAAAAAACAATCTGACTAACCACAACAATATTGTCTTTCTCATGCCTTCTCTGACAACAAAGCCACCAAGTTGCATGTGACTCCTTTGCTTTTCTCCTACATATTGTATGTAGTCAGGCCACATCTGCCCATCTACTGAGCAATACAGAAAAAAATCCTCCTTTAAACAGTTTAATGCTGCTGGAAAACAGCTATGGGCTAGGCTCCCTGTATTTCTGGGCCCATTTTGTTGTTTGTGGGTGTATCTTTCAGAATTCCTGCATTTAAATAGTCAGACATGGAAAACTTCAAACCCTGTCCAGAGATGGGATGTCAAAAGACATTACAATTACACATTTTAGAACATGTGAATGAGGCTTTTTTAGGATGCAGTTCAACACAAAATATATCAAAGATGAATGTGAATAAGAATATCTAATAGTGGAAAGCATGCTGTAACCTATCTTCAGACTGCAGGCATATTCAGCAGTAATGTGCTAAGACTCCGACTTAACAGGATTTAATCTGTTTGTCTTTAACATTGTCAGACTCAATTATGGTGACACTTTATTGGAGCCTGAGAAGTTACTAGGACACAAGATACTGAATACCCAATCTGAAATAGCTGTAATTTAATACTGTGACTTTAACTGTTATCAAAAGCCGTGCATAGTCATCAAAGTCAGACATGAAGTGTCTCTATTGTCCTGGTTCTCAACCAGAAAACATAGGCTCATTGGATGGACCACATAGGATCACAATAACAGCTTCAGTCAATGAGAGTTAATCCACACATGAAGTTTTAAAAGTTTCAGGAGAAGTGCAAATATCTCTCTCTATATATACTGTATATATATAGAACTGTTAATAAAATCAATGAAACTGGCATTATCCCTCAAGCTATGCAGTAAAGAGCTCTTCTTGTGAGTAGAGGAGTGGAACTGAACTCTGCTAAAAAGATCTACCAAGCATGAGAATAGTCTAATTTAGCATGTCAGCAGAGGGATTTCTCTTGCTGGAAGATGCAGCTCGAATGTGATTGGGAAATTAAACCTTGGGCACTTCTGCTATTTAAAGTGAATAGAAATTGATGCCATTTCACTAAACCTAAGTATCTGCATTTACAGTAAATATCCAATATCATTTATCCTTCAAATTCCATTGCTTCTAGATACAAAACAGGATCAGATTAGCCTCTGGTTCTTAAACCCAGTTAACAGCAGTCTGGTTTATAACAATGACACCCACTTCAGAGAAACCAAATCTTTTGGGCTGTCCCCCTTGAATGCTTTCTGATTAATATACTATCAATCACACAGTCCAGCATGTCGTTCTCCTGCTGGATGAAATTCCTTAGACATTGTAGGGAGTCTAGCTAATTCTGATGGAGATCACCTTTATTCTCCAGGAATGCGTTCTGTTGTTTAGGAAAGGCATGCACAGCATTGAGAGGGATGCCCTGGAATTCCCAAAACAATTAAATTGTTCAACCAAACATTTCTTTGAGGAAAGAAAAAAAAAGCTTCTAATCCCATTATTCCACACTTAACAATGCTGTCACTTGAGAAAGTTTAGAGACTGTTGACTCTACTTGGTCTGTTATTTTGATCACCATAGCAATCAACCATGGCACTGACGTGAACAATTACTATCAGGGTCAGCACAGAGCGACCTGGATAAATTCCTTCACCTCTTCACCAAGGCAGGCACACTGAACCCTCATTCTGTTACACTTGCATCCCCTGACCGCACTAGCAGATCACAACCAACATGGCTGAAAAGGGAGCTCATTCATCATACGGATGGAGTGATAGAATAAACTCAAATGATATACAACCATGGAAACTATTTTTTTCTGTCATGAGTCAGTTGCTGTGATCATTTTCTTTGGCAGATGTGAAACTTTCGGTTGGTTCCACAGGAAACATAAGTGACCCACACCCTCTTATCACTAATAAATTGTACTCCTGTATTTATAGCAAGTGGAGCAAAAGTTCTCTTATTTCACAATGTCCGCCAAGCTTGTCAATCAACATCAACAAATAGACAAAAGATAATCAATACTGAAGAGTAAATAAAGACTGACCCAGCATGAGTTAACAGGAAAAAAACAAAATTATAAATGCCCATGTATCGTAAGCCTCTTTAAATCAGGTCCAGATGGGAAAGCAGAGCTACTAAATACATACAGGGGCCAGAAGAAGTGTCTCATTATGCTTCACATGACCTACAGGTTGCCTTGGTTCCTCTAAGCAATGCTATTACATTGATGGTCCAAGCACAGACTTTCTTGTTAAAGATATCAGCATGATTTTTTTTTTTTTTATTTCTCTAATATATACCTCACTTACACTTTCAGAAAAGGATATATGTGCAAAGAATTTAGTTTTGCCAGTTATGTATTTAGGGGTAAGGCATGAGTCCTCAAGTTTGCCAACTTCAACAACAATTTGTCCAGGGGTCACATGACCCCGTATGGTCATGCTCATGAGCAAACATTTACATAACAAGGAACCGGACTGAATAGTTAGACGTGGTAAACAGTTTCTTATGGAGATGCAAATACAAAACAGCTCTGTGAATGCTGTGCGTAAAGCAGCTCAAACATAAAACTGAGGATTTACACTTTACAATATTTTTTAATGTCGACGTTAGAAAAATGGAAAAAAAGCATGGAAGCTGTGGATTGTACTATCATTTTGCAAGGTTGCAACTCAGAAAACAGGGCAGCCAAATACCTTTGTTGGTTTCTTCTTTTGTTCCCGTGGTTTTGTTGTGAAATTTTGTTGTCATATTCAATATATTTATATTTGTAATGAAAGTGGCTGTCCCCCTAGAGCCCCACCAACCCCCCTCCCATGCAATTGAATATGCAGCCAATATTGAGCCAAACTGGGTTATTTTCAAAAAAACGTGCAGATCCTGGTATTCACAGACTCACTACCAGGTGCACAGCTAAATGGGGAAGTACTATTGTTATTATCATTCAGCTATGAGCAGAGATCCCAACAGGGATATGGGATAAGATTTCATGTGCATCTGGCCATTTGTCTGAGGAAGCATCTTTTTGGACAATTAAGTAAAGGCCGTCCCTCACTGGCCCCCAGTGGTGATGATGGAAAGCAATGTAAGCTGTTCAAAACCTGTCAGCCTGGAGAACTATATCTATCCTCAGGGTTTTCTAAACTCTCCGCAGCCTGGTAGGGTCAACATCCTACTCTATGGTCTGATACACATACTGTATGTCTGCTCATCCTCTGGCTGTCATAAATTTTCGGTGATTCAAATTCCACAAGTCTCAGATGTGCATGTGTTCACAGGTTTTCATTTGTGTGAAATACAAAAATCATCATCATCAAGCACAAATTATGAATGGGATATATGTTTGTATATCACATAAGGTGAACGGATTATTAGATGTAATTTGTATTTGCATATTTTGCTTGATTTTAGCTGTGAATAATGGAAATATTCTTCTCATATACAAAAATCTACATTTGTACAAACATACATACAAAGTCTCCCCTTCTGCCGCATGTGAGGGAATTACAAAAGCCAACATCCAGCAAATATAAATCTTTACTGAGCAATAAGATCTACTTAAAAAAAATAAGAAAAAACACTAGACTGGCATCCTTTTTGGTTCCTTTGTGCTCTAGTGATTAACATAAATGTACAATAAATACCATAAAAACAAATGGCTCTCTGTGGGCTTCAGCGTCTGCTGTATTTGTCCTTGGGACAAAGCCTTCAAATTATAAAGATTTATATTTTGCATTAGCTGGATGCAGCTGCTGAATCTAGAAAATCTTACCTTATATTTATGTTGTGAGAATCTCAGGAATATAGTGACATCAAAGGGCAATAACACACAGCTGTGACCATGTACATCCATTTTCTGAAGTCTAGACAGCTGGTCAGTTATGATCTATGACTCTGAATCACCCAAGTGAACTGCCATAACATGAAACACGGCCTGTTGCGTAAAATAAGCCTATCTTGGGAAACATTATAAACACTTGTCAGGATTTTAAGAACAAAGTTCAATAGTAAAGCCACAGAAATCCACAGCACACT
This sequence comes from Pempheris klunzingeri, assembly GCF_042242105.1. Classification (NCBI taxonomy): domain Eukaryota; kingdom Metazoa; phylum Chordata; class Actinopteri; order Acropomatiformes; family Pempheridae; genus Pempheris; species Pempheris klunzingeri. The sequence goes on along the minus strand of NC_092015.1, from coordinate 6,742,332 downwards.
CGTGACTCGAGATGGAGTATAAAGGTGATGGGGAGTAAATCTAATATTTGGCTCTTTGGAAGATCCTACATCGCTATGTAATGTTTCACTGTTGGTCATGCACAGATGTTCAAAAAGAAAGCTGCTATGATACTGTCAAAGCCATATGTGCTTTGGTTTGCACAAACACTATAATCAGTAGCACTCTATAAACCAGCTGCTGAGCCCACAACTAAAAATACACAAGCAAGGTCTCACATCAGAAATTATAGATGAATAAACTGGTATAATCACTTTAATGGTGAAAGGAATTATTTTATAACCTCATATATAGTAAATAGCCACATCCCGTTTTTACCCTTTGATGATTTGCTGAGGTTTAGAACTGAGATCTTCTGCCTGAAGTATGTGGAGTCCTTTTATTCTATGACTCATCAGTTCAGGAACCTTGGGCCAACGCTCGTAACCAAATAATTAACAAATGGAAGGGCGGTCGTGAGAGATAAAGAAGTTGTTTGATCAAAGATGGGTGGGAGACACTCAGGGTGCATGATGAGAATAGGTAGCTTCTGCATGTCAATAAGGCCATAGGCCAGTTACCACTGAAGAATCAGTGTTTCAGAGGCAGAAACCCTTTCCGTGTTTTTATTTCAACTGAAATCAGGACATGAGAAACTAGACATGCAACAAATGTTTACGTTTGGAGCTCAATAGTCAGATATGAGAATCTCAATGATCCATTTGTAAGGATGTGAGTAACTGAAGGTGGAGAAAACAAAAGAGAACTGAATGTTTGAAGCCAGATTAAAACTGTCTGTTCCTTCCTCCACATGTGGATCCCACAGTCCCTCAACTCAATACCTGCGTCAAGTTTGTGGTCTGCCATGGAGTTCCCTTCCAGTCCGGCTCCTGTGTACATTGGAAACTTCTGTCCTAAGTTATTCACAAAGGTTTTTCAACCACTCATTCACTTTGGAGCTTCTTATCCCACTCAGCGTTGTGGTAGTAGCTTTCTCTTCCCTACCACTTAAGGGGGATCCCCAAATTTGTGCAAGCTAAAAAAATGTATGCCCTCCAATGTCTCCTGAAAAATGTAAAACATACAAGAGGTGAAACCAGGGAACTGCAATTTAATTGAAAAAAACTAAAAATAGAAGCTAGTTGTCTCATAAAAGCTCAAAAGATTTCATCATTGGTGACCCTTAGCCTCATACTCCAAGAGGAATTCTAATTAACATGGAAAGAAGAAACAACTCTAAAGTCATTTTAAAAAGTGTGGCCACATTCAGATGATAATTTTCCCTGTGACCTCCACTGAAGCGAGAAATTGGTTAATAATTAAAACATCATTCTCTCTCATCATGCCTCTGAGAGATTTATCACTTTCAGGAAAAAACTGCTATAACACATCTGCTGGCGATGTAAACCCTATTAACTCTTCTCATTTACCTGCTCCGCTGTCCTACGCCGCTCTGTCTTCTATCTGGAATAAGGACCTTAAGAGTAATGAGGGTCAGGATTCAACTAACACTCTACAGTGACACCTTCTGTCAGGCAAACATCCCCAGAGATTTAAAGGGCTTTGAGTACAGACATGGATCCACTTTGAAGACCACCAGGCATCTGGAGGACAGACTGATGATGGAGGGACAGCAAAAGTACTGCAGACATTAGACTTAAGCACTGGGAGATCATCTAAATTTGAGACTAAAAACAAATGCATATCAAGGGCACTGATGTTATCACAGCCCACAAGTCTTATAAGAAGGCTCTAACTCATCATGCTTACTCTGCAGGGGAAAACTTGAGGAAGAGATATACAGAGAGTAAAAGCCAGTATAAACAGAAGCCCACCCTTTGATGTACAGAACAAAACCATTTCATTCATGAGAATGGGGGAGGAGGGGGTCACGGTGAGGGTACTTCACTAAACTTTACTTCCGATGTCATGCTCAGTGAGCCTGGGCCAAAGATGTTGTTTTAATGGTGTGCAGAGAGAGGGAACAGGCAGAGACAGCAGAGGGATACAATAACAGGGTGTAATATCCACCATAGTGTTTTTCTAATCACCACAGGGAGCCTGCAGGAGCGGAAGACTCTCTCCAGACCTTCTCAGGTCTGGTAATAACATCATATCTAGTGCATTAATATGTCAACTCTGCAATCACTAATAGGTGTCTTCATGTCTATGTATCATTAACTTTACATCTCCACTGTGGATTCAGGTGCGTCGTGCACGAGACTGGACACTGGCACAAGGTTACTGCATTTTTATGTTCCATTTTCAGCACTCGTTGGATATTGAACTGTGTGTGAAAGGTTTCTTTGGATGAGTTTCTTCAAACAACACAGTACATTGAGTGTAACAGCAGAATAACTTTTAGTTAGTGAAATAACAAACCGAGCAATGATGATCAGATTAGCTCAGTTCAAACACTGTCCGGAAATGTGGAGTCAAAGAAACAGTGGCTGAAATGTGTAAAAGCCCGATGTATAAAGATTACATCTCTGATTATCAGCTGAAAACTACTGACATTTTATGCAACTTTATATTTCTACTCTACACTTCACAGATAAAGATTTAACTTCAAAAGTTCAAATGTGATGGATGTCCTTCAGCTCAACCACCAAACGCTTCTGTAAAAACTGGCACTGGCTGAACACATCAACAAGGATTGAACACACAGAAAGGGGCCGTTCTTCATAATGAAAGCTCTTAGTATTTTAGTTTTATTTTTACCCACATGGGTTTTTTTGGACTTTGATTTTTAATTGGGTGTTTTTTTCTGCTGTGTTTTTGCTGCTTTTACTTAAATATATGATCTGAGTATTTCCTCCATATAGGAGGGTCAATAAACTAGTGGAACAGCTACAGGGACTTGACAGTGAGAGGTTACGGGGTGTTATGAAGTATCCTGCGGTAAACGTAAAAGTGCTTCAACAAGCACCAAATTTAGGCAACATATATCTAGAACTACAACATAAGTGCTTATTATGTGAAACATTTGAAAAAGTTCTCCTACATTCTCACCTCTATATCATCAATAAGGCCAGACTAGATGATATTTAGTGGTTCGCATTTACCCACTTGGAAAAAACAATATTTTTTTACACTGTTTTCCAAAAGCATTTTGCAAGCATTGCTGTTTTCAATCAGCTTGCTGAATAGTGACAACCCACAAGCCGGTGGCATCTCCCAAGGCACTGAAACCACTCTGGGTGCAGTACAAACGGTCTAAATTTAATAGGACTTCAGCAAGCATCCTACTTCTCCTTGTGGTGAGTGACTCTGAGGAACAGAAACATCTGTACCTTACGTGAGATGATCTCCACATCTGGCCCGAGTCCTGATTGTTTCAGGGGTGTGGGCATGCACCAACAGCTGCAACCAACCACTCCCAGATGTTTCTGATAGGCCAAGTGTCTGGCTGTTTGTTAGGCGTGGGGTGATCTTTGATCCTTCGACAGTGTTGGCTGTAGTGTTATCGTGAGGAGGGCCTGAGAGGCTCTGAGAGGCACACAACGGAAGCACGGCAACCCCACAGAAGAGCCTGTGGTGCACTGTGGTGAAAACAGGCATGGTAAAGTGGCTTCAGCTGTGGAAAAGAACCCTTAGGAAACCACCCAGCATCTCTATCCAGACTCAGTTGTGCTACTGGCATTGTAATAGAGGAAATAAACACACAAGTATAGCAGCCTTGTGATTTACAGTTGCACTGAAAGAAAAGAAAAATCTTGAAGTGTGTTTTGATATGAAAGTGGTTGAAATCTCTGAAACATTTTAATAAAACTTAAAAAATAAGAACCCGTGAAATATATTTGTTTATGCATTCAGCGAAATTATGTGTTTCTCATTTATTATGCTGAAGCGCTTTTTTCCATTTTATATCAGTGCTGAGTAGAGTAACACATTGTGGCATGGAGGACACCAATGTCATAAAGAATCATGTTTCAACTGCAAAAAAGGGAGGAGGTTTGCCCCTCTGCTGACAAGATCACTCTGCCTGAGCAACACGTGGCTACAGCCTCTTTGAACTGATGAGCATCCTGCCCCTCTATCCCAAGCCTGTAAAGCTCTAACCATCCCTGTCAGCGCGGTGACAGGCTTTATACACCCACCATTTTATTTAAAAGAGAAGTGGTGCACACCAGGCCAGAACTTCAAAAATAAACATGGCATTTATGGACCGGAAAAGGCTTCACATAGCTGTGCCACTCCTGTTTCCTCTCTCATCCAGCATAGCTTGGTCCCTTGCAAGAGCAGTGCCTAAAGGGGCAGCACGGCAGATTTTCCTCCTGTGCATTAAACACCTATGCCTTAAGGCTCAAACTTTCACCAGTTTAGAATGTATCTAAGGGTGTTAACACACTGTGTGCACACAAGAGATGGTGACATATAGCAGTGAACAGCTTATGGCCATCAGGGAACTCATGAAGAGCATCATTTATGATTAGAAATTCTTTTTTAAAAAAAAGAATTCAGCTGTGGAGAAAACGTTGTAAAATGAATTTTCACTTCAAAGAGGGTTGAGTCCAGTTGAATTTATTCTTTTTTATTTATTTATGCACAGCTCAATATCACATCTCTCATTTTATTGACAAGAGAAACAGTTCCCAACCTCGCATCAAAGGTTGAAAAACATAGAAAAAAATCAAAGACTCATTTTCATCAGGTTTGACTGTCAGGCCAAATGATGTACCAGTATCATGTTGTCCAGCCTTAGGACTGCATGAATGATTTCAGAGTTTTCAGAGATTTCAGTTCCAGAAATATATTTTGCTCACTTTTTTATTTCAGGATAGTTTAAAATATCTCCACCATGATTGACGATATATTTAACTCTGTTTTCCTCGCCTCGCAGGCATGCACTCACTAAATATTCAATTCACTCTGTGAACAAGCTAACGATTACGTTTTGGCTAAGTTGCATCACCGCTCAGGCTATAAAGTTTAATATTTATGTTTTTTTTTTTATTTCTGGCCACAACTTCATATTGTGCACATTCTGGAATACCATGAGTTTCCTATAAACAAAAATGAAACATCAAAAGCTTGGGACTGAGTTAATAAATGGGTTCCAATGCTTTTGTGCTTTATATTCCAGGAAAGTGGTTGTTGGACGGCATATTAGCAAGAGGAGTGTAATTAAATTGTGAAAACTGTAGCATGAGCTCAAAGGGAAGTTTTAACATGTTACGCCCTGTCATATCGCAGATAGTTTTAAGTGCTTTGTATCACAGGAAGAAACATACTTGCCCAAAATAGGACCTTTATTCTAAAAATGCTTTTAAAGTACTTTTTAGTGGTTTCTGCACCACAGGCAGATGTGTTTTATAGCATGCACAGCAGTGAGCTGTAATCAAATCACCAGAATCCCAAGTAACATCCCAGACAATGGCAGCCTGCAGGCCCAACCACACAGTAGATCTTGCATAATTGCATGTTAACATAGTGAACTCGGAGGCTCCTCACAATGACTTAACTACCTTACATGATGTTGTACCTGCAACATGTCTGTCCGACTGGATTATATTTGATTATTTGAGCCTCCTCAATAATCTGGACATCTGCTGTATACCTATAACTGCATGTCCATTTTCAGTCCAAAGTTTGCGCAGAACTCTACAGTTCTCAATCCAAACAATGGTGACCCCTAGTGGCCACATAACTGTGAAAACTAAAAGACTCAATTTATGCGCCCATTTCTTTTTGCGGGGAAAAGGTTGTTGTCCAATTCAAGTTCATTCCACTGAATAATATCGGATGTCTTTCTCAGTAAACACAGAAAGTTGATGGCTGTTAATTTTGGAAAGTAGTCTTTGTGTGCTGTGTGAGCCTAATCAGACAGAATGCAGCCTATTTTATGAACATGTGAGTTCATTTTCCCTGGTCATGGTGATCTAATAAGTAAATGATAAGGCACTTAATCAGACTGTCTTACTTCAATTCAAAAATTACCCAGACATGACAAAAATAGATTTTAAATTTCAGAAAACATCTAATCAAATGCTTTGTTGAGCCGCACTGGGCTCTTATAAGTTTGACATCAACTCTGAGATTTGGTTAAGCAGTCCCTGCAAAGGTTTGTGCAAAGAATAACTGAGAAGAGGCTGCACTTCGGTTGTAAACCACAGACTCTTCAAATAGGCTACAAAGCTAAACCACAACTATGGCAACATGGTCTCAGCAAAATGTGTGTTTTCCCAAAATGATGCTGTAACTGAGTAAAACTAAAACAAGGCATGCTGAGAACTGGAACATATAAAGCAATAAAAACTGCACGAAGACCATCATCTGTGTTGTCAAAGCTTCATAAAATGAAGTTATTTTTTGGAGGTACTTTGTTATCAAGTAGTCAGTAAATGTCAGAACGTGAGTGTGAGAGAGGCTCCTGTAAAATGGACGAAGTCTGTGTCACTCATGTATGGCTGATTATTTCCTAAGCAGAATGTATATGAGGCCATGATGATATTGGAGGCCAATACATACATACAATAATTAAGTATAGAAGAAGAGTACCTTCTTGTGAGACAAGAACTATTATCAAAGGGGAAGCATATGGATCAAGGGACTTGTGTGCTTTATAATGCACATATTGCTGATTCTCTTTCATCCTGTAAATATTCACCTCTTCCCTGATCTCTTATGAGCAGCAAAGAAATATAACAAACAACTGGCCAGAATAAAGAAAGGGATGTTCTTCAGCTTTAATGTACATTTGATTAAAAAGATGTCTAGTATTTCTTTGTGGACTTACAATCTCCATTTCAGTGGAGATGATACAGATGATCTTGTATTCATTTGATTTCTCTTCAATTGAAGCTACACCAGGATTACAATCTGCCTTTAATGTTCCACAGACTCTCAACAAGCTTGTGCTGAATAGTGACAAGACAAAATGTGTTTTATTTTCAAAAACAGAATGAAGATTATGCTATTTGTGAGAGGAGGTGGTTTACCAGGAATGATAAATTAAAGTCACATTTAAATGTTAGCATGTCTAAATTGAATGCACCTGCCTCTTCCTACACCTCCTATTCCTATATGTAATAGCATTTCTGTTTTTGCCTGCTTATCTCTCAAGAGAATAACTTTCCAACAGGTCTTTAGACCTGAAAATGCCTTATAAACAAACAGGTCTGGGGTAGGTTGATATACTAAATGATATTTATGTTGTGGAAAAGATTTGACTCAAGGAAGATGTTTTCATTCAATTCTGGATCAAGTGGGTCAAATATGTAAAAACCTAATGGCCAGATTTTGTGGAGGTTTTGAATGAATAACCTTGTAATGTTATTTTATTCTGGCAAACCTCATTGATTTTGTCAAGTCTGCTCCAATATACTTTTTTATTGCTCTTATGTCCACACTTTACTGCTCTCAAAATGCATAAAGGTCTTAATGGACAGGGGAAATAAAATGAATAAATAAATAAATTGACTGCACTGATAGCTTTGATAGATAGGATAGAGCAGGGTTTGAAGGAAGCGGAGTGTAAATTTTGCGGAACTGAAGTTCAGCAGCAAATGTTTCCGACCGGATGTTAATTCTGCTGGACGGCTTTCTGTTTACACCTCAAACGTGGGTCAGCGTGCCGCCAGTGGTTGGAGAGTGAAGCTTACAGGTCATGAATAAATGTCATTAATATAAACGGAGTAAAAAATGAATAAAAAGCGCCGCGGCGAAGACTCTGCGGGGTCAAACTGTCCTGTGGAAAAAGAAAAAGCTCCGGAGTTCAATGGGACTGTCTTCAAAACCATGCTGAAGGAGCCCATCACAGCCATGAAGGGTGAGTGTTTAAGTGCACCTTGTCTCACACTTTCCCACAGAAGCGATGCTAAGTCGTATTAGAAAGTTATTAGTAGTAGTGAGCTGCTGTTTTTATTTCAATTCCGTGGTGCTTCTTGCACAATGACAATAAAAGAATTCTGATTCTAATTCTAATTCTAATTCTGATTCTGATTCTGATTCTGATTCTGATTCTGTGCAGGACTGGCGACGTTCATATCAACCGCTAAGAAGCTGCCGTGCTCGGACCTGTATGATGTGGTCGAAGGGTACATTAAAATCTCTATGGAGTGTGCAGAGATATTCAAATTGCTGGAGAGAGAAAAGCATTCAGAGAGCGAGGTGAGCTGCAGTGTTTTCCTCGGTGTGTGGGGCTGACAGGCTGTAAGTAAAGCTCTAATCAAAGCTTGTTGCTGTCCAGTTGATCCTGATATTTGAGAGTCTGGAGATGATCCTCCTGAGGACAGCCAGTGACCTGTCCCACTTCAGCACCGTTGGCAATGCTGTTGTGACAAAGACCGTTTCTGGCCACTTGAAACTTCTTCAGGGATCTTTACATTCAGAAAATCACAGGTTGGTGTGAAGACTTCAGGGCGAGGACTTCAAATGTCTGTTAAAAATGTACCCCCTGGCCTCTGCCCTTATGTTGTGTCTCCTGCTGTGCACAGGTTTGTCCGTCAGTGCCTCGGTCTCCTGTCCGCTTTGGTGTCTCAGAGTCCAGAGGCTGCCAGAGAGGTCCTAAGTCACATCTACATCAATAAAGCTCTGTCTGGACTGGCAAGGAGAAGGGATAAGAAGGTGTGATGTTGTGTTTGCCTTTTCATTTTTCAGCATGAATCACAGTTGTTGCGTTCTGGGAATGGGTTTGCTTACATCCCTCTCTGTAACTTCTCCAGGGGAGACCCGATGTCCGAATGGCTTTCATCAAATTTGTGCTGTCCTTTTTGGTGTCTGGAGATACTGCCACGGTTGGACAGATATTAGAAATCAAAGGTAATACTTAGATGTGGATTAAAATGTACGTAATGGGCTCTAATAGTCAGAGTGTTGACATGTTGATTTTGTGTGTCAGAGCTCCTGCCAGAGATCCTGAGTACAGGTCTGAAGGAGGACAGGATGTCCATCGTCAGTCTGATTTTGTCCACACTGAGGACTAGAGTAAGTGCTCAGCAGTTCACACGAACCATTTAGAGATCAATTTATGGATTGTATAATTATATTTGTTGTTATTTGTGTTGCTGCAGGTTGTACTAAACAAGGCCGTAAGTAAAACGCAGAAAGTGCGTTTTTTCTCTGCTGCTGTATTGGCCAACATAGCATCTCTGTATAAATGGAATGGGATCGTGGATGCGACCACTGGTGATGACAGAGTGAGTCACTGGCTTTTTGTCTTGTCTTTGTCCAAACAAAGGCTTTGCTATCCATTTGCTTTTCAACCTGTCGGTCTGATTTTTATTCATTTTGTTTAAGATGGACTCGGAGCATGCTGGGATATCTGTCGTGCGGGAACTTGTTCACAGCTTCCTTCTTGACCTGTGTTGCTCCCGTAAGCATGGTATCAGCTTTCATGACGTCAGCTTTGGCACAGCTGGCAGGTAAGTAGTCATTGTGTTAAGTTTACCTTGTACTTGAGAAAAATGTCTTCCTGAAAGTATGGAAACTGCTGTGTAAATGGTTAACATCCAGACCGAAATGAACTGACTCGTATACCCCACGTGCCTGGATATGATAAGGTCCTATTTGCCTCATTCACATATCCATGGGATAACTGTTAATGCCAATGCTAGTGTTTGTGCATTCATATGTTGAAAATGCATACTATTTTTTTCCTTTTTGCATTTGCTACTTGTTCCACTATAAATGTATTTCAATCCTGGTTCATTTCTTCTTAACTTGACATTACTATGTAGAGTGCTACCATTGTAATACACACACTATCTGTCCTTAGAAATCCAATAAACAAACTTTGTCCTCATCTAAAAACTCCTCATGCTGATCGTAGGATTTGACCATTTTCAGAGCTGGCAACATCGTCTTGCTTCAGTTCTTGGTGGGGCTGAAGCAGGCCACGGAGGATGAATTGGTGGCGGAGCTGGTGGTGAATGTGCTGAAAGTTAGCCCTGACGTGCTTGCCAGATACTTTCAGGAGACTCAGTATTCATACATCCCCCGCCCCAAAAGTGCTTGGCAGGACAATGTCAAGTTACTTAAAAAGGTAATGCTCGCTAGTCTGATTTTTACGAGTCTTCTTCCATGTTGGCTCATATCTAGGCTGTCTGTTTTTAAAATAACTCCTCTTTGGATTCGCATGCCAGATCTACGAGGCCCAGCCAGACATTTCCACAGTCTTCCAAACTCGTGAGGTCATCCCTCTCCCTCGCCTGCTCTCCATGATCATGGTGATATCTCTTCCTCCGGTCTGTAACAAGGCCTTCTTTACACAGGGCCTCAGTGTAAGTGACTCACTCTCATGAAGTACATTCATCTAAAGACTGAAAATGTGCAGTATTTTGTTATGGTGTTTAAATGCCTCCTCTTGTATCTGGCAGCTTACCAACACCGCGGTGCAGCTCACAACTCTGTCCATGATGAATTTCCTCTTGAAAAGAGCCAATAAGAATATGGAGTACCTTTTCAACAAGTCTGAGTGGCACGGCTCGGATGTGTACACTCTTGACATGATGGGCGAACTGGTGCAGCAGTACAGGGAGACTCTCAGCAAGGTAAGCTCAGCAAAGTACTGTCCTAAAACCCACAAAAAGTAATGATGCAAGAACTCACGTCTCCACTTTTCATGCTCTGTTCCAGATTCTGCCTGATATAACAAGCATCGTTGCAAAATGGCAGTCACTTAGCAAGAAGGAAAAGATGGAAGGTGAAGAAAAAAAGACCAAAACTGAAGGAAAAGCTCAGCAGACAGAAAATAAAAACGAAGCGCCTGGTAATAACATTCACAGTACATGTGTATAGTTTATTCTAATCAGTCCTTTAAAACAGAAGGGATGACCAGCACAGACATGTAACTGACTATGCTTTTTTTATGTTGAGCAGTTGCTGAGTCAGCTGAGGTGATCCTGCTGAAGACTCTGATTCTTCAGGTCATATGTCTTTACCAGAAAGTAGTCCCACATCTGGTCAGCCAGTGCAAATTTGACTTCAGCAAGCTGTTTAAAGGTGACTTTTTTTTTTAATCGTTGAGGTCATATACAAGTAAAATGTTATGCATATGATGCTAGTGGTTCTTCACACAAAGCCTTCAAAGTTAAATGTTTTTTACCTCTTCAGGGATTGTGTCAGAGAAGGGAATAAGGGAAGAAGTTCCCCCAGTTTTGCAGTACCAGATTCTGCAGTTGGCCTTAGATCTCCCTGCAAACAAGTTCTCTTGGTTCCGCATACAGGTGAAGAAGTTTAACTGCTGGTTTTACTTCTCTAGTTAGACCTGGATTTTCAGAGATTGTTGTATAGACGATGTTGCGTTGCTTTCAGCATTGTTGCTAATGTTGTATGCTGGTTTTATTCCCAGGATGTTGCAGATACAGAATCATCGTCGGGAGAGAAGTCAGTACTTTACCTGCTTCTCAAGATGTTTGTCAGCAGCAGCAGCAGCCACCTGAAGACCTCCACACAGACGCTGGTTCTCAAAGTAAGAAGCCGTTGTCCGTTTCCTCTTGCATTTGCTTTCCCCTTGAACTATATGTGAAACATAGATCGGATCAGGCAGGCATGAGATGGGACAATTGCTTGCTTCTAGTTTACGTCACAGTAGTTCACTTGGGCAGTCAGACTGTAAATGAGATTTTCTCTATACTTTAGAGAAACACATAGTGAACAAGCATTAAGTAGTACAAAAACTGAAGTACACTTTTAGATTACTTCAGCTCAGCTTCACCCCTCAGTAGTTAGAAAGTACAGTTTTGAGAATGTATTATTTCTGAGGGAGATGATACGTTAGCAGTTCCTCAGGTACACCGGGGAGCAGTTCCATCCCTACAGTTAAGAAAAGAAGTCTCTGAATTACTTGAAAGAGCCTCGAGTATGATGGTTCTGTTTTACAACTGCATGTTTATGAAATTAATGAAGTACGATTAACGAAGGCAAAAGTCCATATGTTAATATTTAACTGCAAAAGCTTCAGATCAGCCCCTCCCATCAGTATTCCAGAACTCACTTTTAGGGAAAAAACTGACCACTGTTTTGTATTTCCGGCCTCGTATTAAGGTACTCAAGGACAGTGGGGTGTTTGAGTACACCTGGACTGAGCTTGAGCTCTGGCTCGACCAGCTGGCTAAAGTAGAGCCAAACCAACAGGAGACTGTCATCCAGTTCTTGGAGAGGGTGAGCCCCACGTGGCATCTTATTTAAATCTTCACATTGCTTGTCTATTACATGTTTGATAGACATAATACACCATTTTGAATCATTTTGAAACAAAGTACTTGTAATTGATAATACACTCTCTTAACCTAGGTGTTGGTGAAACTGGTGTGTAATTCTTACACATACACAGATAAGGTTGCCAGCCTGGTCCAGGAAGCAGCTTACCTGCAAGCTAACCTAAGTAACCAGGAGGTCGACACTGCCAGTATCCCAGTCTCACACATAGATGGTAAGATCGAGATGGTAGGATCAGAGAATCAAAGTTTCTTCCAGCAATAAGCATGTTATGATTTTTACAATTACACAATGTCTTCTAGATGTCTTAGACATGCTGGATGTCATTATGGAGGGTAATGAAGGTGAGATGGAGCAGTTCGGGCCGTCTCTGAGTGAAGACCTCATCATCCAGACGTTCCCCTTCAGTGTGGTGGTACCTGCTGCTCTGGAGGCCCGAAACAAACTGCCAGCAGACAAAGGTAAAGCATATCTAAAATCAGTGTTTCAAAATGTTCAAAATTGTTATTATTCATTAGTTTATAATTTGCTCCATCAAAAGTCAACTTTAGCCAGGAATAAAGTCAGTTTTACCTGAACTAAAACTACCTGTGTGGTGTGTTGTAATGTTGGTCACCATCTGTGTTTTCTCTCCTCAGGGGTGGTTTATGACTACTTGTCTGCAGTGCTCTCAGACGTGCTGCACTGTCAGAGAGAGCCACTGCCCTTCTGTCTGGCTCTGCTGCAGTACGATAAAGAGCTTGTGTCCTCAGAACTCTCTGCTTCTCCTCATCCCTCCATCATACATCTTCATCAGTATTACTCCAAATGGCTACCGCAGCAGTGCCGGGAGGAGCTGGTCGGTTTTTGGTGGAGCTAAGAGATGGTTTGAATGAGAGGGTGATGTGATACTGAAGATGACACTTCTCTTTTTTCGCAGTTCAAGTCCACTGAAAACCATTCAACCGTGTCAACCCCTACTTCGTTCACTGCACTGACGAAAGCTGCATATAGCCAAGGAGCGAGCACTTTGCTTGAGGATGCCTTCAGGAAGGATGTGGAAGAAACTCTATCTTCCATGTTGCTGGCTGAGTTTCCAGTAGCAATTAAGCAGATCTTACTCTACATGAAATCAACAGTGGAAAACCTTGGCACGGTAAGCACACAAAACAAGCTTAGTTCTCAGTAAATTACTAAGTTAATAATTACATACGTAACATTATATCCTTCTGCTCAGTTCCCCAAAGACATAGGAACTGCCCCTCTGAAGACCTTAATGGGAATACTCCAGAATTTGGTGACCAGGCTGCTAGACTTCCAGGAGACCACAAACTCTGAGCCCGGTGCTGAGAAGTCCCAAGAAGGATCAGACCTCTTCCTGGAAATCAACCAGTCAGCCACAGCAGAAGCCAAAAAAGAGCAGGTTGGGAAAAAGTGTAGCTTTTACAGTAACCTTTAATTGATGGACTGTTTTTTTGTTCAAACATAATAAAAACAATAACTGATTTTAATGCGACACTCCCTGTGTTTAGATCCTTCTCTCTGCACTCGGCTCCATCTTCAAGCATCCATGCTTGCAGCAGTGGTTTCTGGCTCTGGAGCTGGCTGCTTTGCCTCCTCACACTCTGAACCCCGTCAGACTAAAGCACCTGTGCGCTCAGCTGAATGATGACATTCTGGGCTTGCTGAAGACCAGTGTCCCCACTCTCCGTGATCTGGGTCACCTGGAGCTTATTTGTAGCTACATGGGGGCTATAGAAAAGGCTGTGCTCAAGGAACTGATGGAGACGGCCTCAAAGGCTACAAAGAAACAGTCCAGACCTTTCCAGGCCCTCCTTTCTCTGCACACCTACATGGACCCCTGTAATCTGAGGGAGGTGGTCTCCAAGCTGCTTCTCCTCCCCCAGGAGAGCTTAATCTCCCCCGGCAGTGAGGGCGCACAAGCTGAGCTGAGTGTCTATGGTCATGCAGCAGTGCAGATCCTCACAGAGTCTAAAGCTAACTCTTCCCAGGACCACAGCATCTTCCTCTCTCAGGCACACCTCCATGGCCTGGGCACCCTGCTGCTGTCCTGCTCCAGCCCTGCACTGGAGGCCTTCCTGCTGCAGACTCTGTCTAGTGAACCAGGCAGTGCCAAGCTCATCCACACAGATGTGCTGCTGCACTGTCTCCAGTGGCCTCTCTCAGACACTCAGGCCATCAGCTGTCTGCTGCTGCAGAACTGCTCCACACACCGCCTGTGCTTTGAGCTGTGGTGCCTAGAGCAAGCAAACATGGAGAAACTCTCAGAACAGACGGAAACCTTCCTTCCACTAATCAACACCTACCTAAAATTGGCAAGTAGAGAGGATCCTGCCCGGCCCAAAGATGGTTAGTACGAAAACAAGTTTTTTTTTAAAGTGTTTTTCAAGTTTATTTTCTCGTCTTTTTTACTCCCATTGCCACTTGTATGTCAATTTAAATGCTTAATTGTGTGTTTTATAGTGCAAATAGAAGTTTTAAAAGCCTTGAAGAAAGCACTGCTTGCCAAATTGTCCCAGTGCGGTCTGGGAAACCTGACAGAAGAGTCCGGAGCCCAGCTTGCCGACACATTAGCCAGTCTGATCAAGCTCTCCGCTAACATCAAGGACATCAGGGACTTGATCAACAATCTGCCCAATGCTCTTCAACAAGTGAACAGTTTTGAAAGGTATTGATAAACTCTTTACTCTAAGTAAATTACCAGAATCACAAGTTATTAGCTAAATGTTGTTTTCTCTTCCAGGTGGCAACTGATAGATGTTATCAATGAAAAACTGGCTGATTGCCCAGAAGAACAAGAAAGCTGGAGGAAGTCTGTCACGACTGCTGCCCTCAAGTGTCTCATCGCCACTTACAGTCACACTAAAGATCAGGCTTCCTCATCAGAGCAGGAGCAGAGCATCCTGGAAAGACTGCAACAACTCCTTGTGGGTTTATTTTCCTTCTACTTGTACATTTTCTTTACCTCATGCATTTCCTAATTAATCTTCTTCACGCAGACATCAGCTGAAGACATCACTGCGTCTGAATGGAACAGTTTTGTCAAGATTGGACTGAAGTAAGATATTTCTATTTCTAAATCCATTCTGCTAGAAGTTTGTGGAAGATCGCCATGTGGATTTTATTTCAACAATGATGTTTTCTTCTGCTGTAGATATCGCTACAGGGATCACAACTTTCTGAACACCCTGAGCGACCTGTTGAAAGTGATGTACGGCAGCAGTGAAGTCCAGAAGGATGTGATACCTTTATCCACTCTCCACATGATGACCAGTAGTCATTCTCTGTTCCTGCCCACCATGTTGGACTCATATGAAGAGCCTAGCAGGTGTCAGGCTAAAGGTAATGTAGAATAGAGTGGAGAAAAACTTTAAATGACAAACCTGAGTCCTTCAATTATTTATTCTATTATTAGTATTATTAATCCAAACACATTTAATTTGTTGTAATTTCAGAAGCGTTGGTGTCCCTACTTCTCTGTTTGGTGAAGAAATGCCCAACAGTCTGTAACATCAATCACTTTGTTGTACTTTTGGGAGCATATGGAGTCACACTGAGTTCTTTAGGTAAAACAGAAAATCTAAGTATTCTTGCGTTTGTGTGTTTGCTTTCGTTCTCTCCTCTTATGTCTTGTTTTGGTTTGCAGATCAGAAGCTATTACTGCTTCTTCAGGAATATGAAAGAAACAACGTCAGTCTACTGAAATTTCAGTAAGTCGCATTCGTATTTGTATGTTGTACGTCTAACAAGTGCACTTGTAAAACACTGACTGTGTGTTTTCAACGGCAGATCCTTCTTGTGGGGACCAGCAGCTGTGGAGCACCACAAGACCAGGAAAAGTCTGGGAGCGTCCCTGTGGCAGCAGGCGAGCTCAGACGACCTGCTCGCCCTGCTGAAAGCAGACAGGATGCTCCAAACTATTGCACACTTTCCCCAGCAACGTAGAATCATCCTGCAGGTCAATATTTAATGTCATATTTAATGTTGCGTATCTACCTTCACCCAGTTCACAAAAAATTTATTTTCTCAAACAAACTGTGATGTGAAGCCATGCAAGTAGTTTTTATTTTAAGGGCAGTGAGGAAATTGTTGCATGTGTTGTTCTTCAATACTTTGAGCATCACAAATGAAATTCCATCCACCTCCATTGTGATCGGTTTGCTGCAGGAATCTAGACAGATATCTTCAAAGGGATTAGTTTGAAAATACGTTGGTATTTGGATGAAACGTTTAATATCTTTTTTTCTCTTATAGGGTGATAAGGAACTGCTGTACAGTAACAATGCAGTAAAGGACCTTGGGAATTTATATGATCCCTGCTTTCTTTTGCCTCTATTCAGCTCCATGCTGCAGCCAGGTGAGTATTTTTCATCGCTGTTGTCATCATTCCTTGTACGTAAGTTACCGCTGCTTCATTAGCGTTACAACTTCTCCTTTTTCTGTGTCACAGAGTGTGTGATTGACTGCCACAAGTTCGTATCCAGCCACGCCCTGGGAGTGACTGTAATGGCTCTAAGTAGCTACGACCCAAAAGTGAGAGCGGCAGCATATCATGTGCTGAGCTGCTTCTACCAACACCTGGAGGGCGCTCGCTTCAGAGAGAAGAGACAGGTAAAGTATCAGGGGGGTAGTTTGTGATTGTGAAAATATCCTGTGTGTGGAAGTGATCTCCAGAAGCTTTTTTTTTGTCAAATAGCTTCTGTACTTGATGGATACAGTGAAGAATGGAATTCGACAGCAAAATCAAAGACTTCCATTTGTCCTGACCACGTACATCTCCAAAGTGGCTCAGCAGATGCTAAAACCTGGTGTGTAACCCTGAAAACTTGCGTGAAGTTAGTCCCTGACCAGATTTGACCCACAGTGTTTACACAAGGATGTTTGTATATGACGAGTTTGAGACTAGATGTTGAAATTTTAATCTTTTTGTTTGCTTTGTTTGTTGCAATTCTGCATATGTATTTTTTATGGCCTGCTGCTTAACCGACCTTGCCCTCACAATCATTTTTTCTTGTTTTTTCTGATTTCTCAGAGGACCACATGTATGTGGTGTTGAACAGGTTTCTGCTGTCCCATCAGAGTCTGGACTTCAGAAGAGTCCCTGAGTTCTTCAAGCTATTCTATGGCTTTAACTTGGAGGTAATATATCAAATAAACTACAGAAAACATTGTTTACGCTTTCTCATACTGCAAGTTATTAATCATGACTGGTAAATTTGACCCTGAAAAATAAATGAATGACCAAAAGAACATTTAACCTTCATTTGCTTGTTTTGCCAAGCTCTGGCTTTTTTTAGACGGGTGATATCTGTTTCTATCTGAATGGATTATCAGCTGCAGGAGTAGGACTGACTGCGTCTGTTTTTTTCTGCAGCATAAAATGGAACGCGAGTGGATCTTGAGTGTGCTGGAGGAAGGGTTAAGTGACAGACACTGCTATCAATTGTGTGAACAACAAGGCATCTTTCAGACTCTTTTAGGCTTCAGCAGCAGCCCCCTGTGTGATGAACACTGCCAGGTATGCACTGTGGGAAGAATGCAACACATTAGTAGTGAAGTGAAGACAGATGATGAAGAGAGGGATACATAAAGCTGCTCCGAAATGCTCCCCATGAGGAACAGAAATCTACAGAAATCAACAGAAATTCTATCTAACGTGCATCTCCCCACTAGGCACAGATTATCAGGGTGTTGTGCCAGGCCTCCTGTGTGACCAGAGCAGCTTATAACCTCACCAAGAGCTGTGGGCTCCTAACCTGGATAATACAGCTGGTTGAAAAAAGGTAAACTTAAGAATAAGTTCCAGTTTTAATTATGACATTATCATTCATATTACTATAATAATGTTTCGGTCAGTTTCACATTTCACAAGTCTGTTCTTATTATCCTCCTCAGGAATCTGGACCAGCAGCTGCTAAGTACCATCATAGATCTGCTCCACGTGCTGTGGTTTACTAACCTCGGACAGAAAGAAGAACATGTGGATAAAGGCAAGACCTCCTCAACTACAGAGGAGAAACCTCAGAGCCCAGTGAAGTGTCTCCCAATCCCACTGATCAGTGAATTCCTGTGCGTGGCACTGACGATCAGCAGACACCTCAGGTACAGCTCTGCGACTATGAGATATTCTCAGCAGGCATCACACTGAAAATATCATTTCACTGAAGTTTTAAGTCACTCTTTGGGACATTCACCCAAAACTAACCATGAGCTGTACAGAAGTTGAGAGTTGAGAAACCTCACGTAATAAATGTTAACTGTCTTTTGGTCAAGGATGTCAGTGTTTGTTTGATCTCCTCCTGTCAGGTTGAGTGTGAAGGCCACTCAGCTCAGGCTGTTTCTGGAGACCCTTTGCTCTGTACTGAAGCATCGTGGGACAGCTCTCAATGTAAACAAACAGGCCGACCGGCTAACACTCCACCCACAGCCTCTCTCTTGTACCGAAGCCCTCGCTCTGCTTCTCCCCTGGGCCTCCCTGTCCCGCAACACAGCACTCCTGGCTCAAATACATGCGTTGTCTGAAAAACACAAAGTGAAGGAATTGCTGGGTGAGTGCTATTAATACTGTAATTATTAAGTGTATCCTTCAACACATTCTATCACACCGAGAGGCTTGTACAAATGTTGTCATGTTTGTCTTTCTGCCAAAGCCACAAATTACTGTGCGTAATGGAAAAAGTAGATGATGACTGTTACTATCGCTGCTGCAGTGGCGGGTCGTAATTCTGATCGATGGGGAAAAGTCTTGCAGTAAACCCTGTGATATGAAAGCTTTGAAAGCAATGAAGCAAAAGAGGCTACACAGAGGCATCTGTGCAGGAGTCTTGGTCACAAAAAGTCCAAAATGAAGAACTTTTACAAAAAGTGTTGGCCTATACCACTAATAGACATGAAAACCTAATATGACCCACCGTGAAGCAGTTTAGGCAGTTGTAGTTAAAATGCAGTTGCAGTGTTTTCCAAAAGGTATTTTGTCTACACTATTGCCCAAACAGGGATTTTGTTTAGTTTTGATAACTGTATAGCTGATAAATCTATAAGATCTTCTTTAATGTGACAGATTTGTAGTCAAATGGCAATTCTTGGTTCACTATTTACTTATCCACTTCAATTCTGCTCTTTTGGTTCTTTGAGGTATCAGAGGAAAAAAAAAACACATAGAGCCAAAAAGCTGACATAAATTCCCATAAATTATGATTAATATTTGATATTATGTTTTCTGGGCTTACGATGAAGCCAAGCCCACATTAGAGAGTTAGTACCCTGAAGACCACACCAGCTCCAGTCAATAACTGCCCCAGAGTGGCCACTTGCTCGACTCTGTTGTAGTTTTCCGTGACAAACAGTGGAGAATTTACTTCTTTGTTCTGTTTCACATTATTCAAATCATTCGTTTGTAACTTTAATGGCATAAACATAGTTTTGTTCCTGTTCCTCCTCAGGGATGGGAAAGGATAGGGCCCGAGGTAAAGGCTCCTTTTCCAAGGCCCGCGCACAAAGAGAGAACCTGGCAGAGGATGCTGAGAATGAGAAACAAGAGGAGAGTCTCCTGACAGAGTGTAAATTTTACCTCAGCAGCATCTTTGTTCATTGGGAGCCTGTGTTTCCCCTCTCTGAACCCCAGCCAGCTCAGCCAAGAGACAAACTGGGCTCCAGTCGGTTGGCCAGTGATACTGCGCACCTGCTCACCAAGTGGTCCCTGAGGTGCTTGGTGGAGGACTCGTATGATGTAAACAGAGCAAAAGAATTCTTACACTGGGTTGAAAAGGCTGTGATCAAACACAGGGAAATTGTGGATGTTGTGTTACTCGATCCTGGCTTGAAGGCAGACCTCCTTCGACTCTACCACCAAGCCTTTGAAGCCCAGTGTGGCTCCAGCATTTCAGAAAGAGTGGAAACCTTCCAGCTATTTACCAACATCATGATGCACTTCCTAGAGACCCAAGGCCACCTTCCAGAGCTGCACCAGGCCGTCGTCTCTGCCTGCCCGACAGAGGCCTCACATGATCAGCCTAGACACGGTAAGAGCCTGCCAACTTATTCATAAATCTGTTACTGCTAGTGTGCCTCATCTCACCTTAAGTTTACCCACCTTAAATTTGATGCAACATTGCAATGCAGGACATTTTTAACATTTCATGGATTACTAAACCTATTGACTGAAAGACATCTGGCCTATGTTACTGACTGCTGTCACCATGTGTATTTTGATTCAGTTACAGAAGCAGATTGATTTTATTATTTTTTTATTTTATTTCCAGAACATTTATCTTGTCCAAGTCAAGGCATGTGATAGAAAAGATATGCCTACTTGAAAGGATAATTTAGAGATGGGAACAGTCTTACTAACAAATATTAAAAACAAAAAACACGAGTAGACACGTTTATTTTTTCTCTGATTATATCTGGAAAGTCAGACAATGACATCTTGTGGGAGTGTCCTCCAGGGAGGTGACTAAGCTGAAGCGTTAATTAATGAAGCCTCTTTTTTTTTCTCCTTTCCAGAAGCAGGCCTGGTTCTGTTGTCGTTGTACATTCACGAGTTGTGGAGTGGAGCCACATCAGCAGAGCTGTTCCTGTCTCATGTCAGTTTGGTGACCAGAGCCAAGTGTAAAAGACAAAAAGCATCCAAGTCATCGCTGACTCCAGCAGCCATCAGAGACATCTGTAATGACATCATCAGCATGAAGAGTTAGACATCTGAACTCTTTGAAATAGAATTGATTCCAAGGAAATGTTTTTATTAGTCATTTTGCTTTGTTTCTTGTAAAAAAAAAAAACAACCAACTGAAGATATTTTCTAAACCATCTGTGATTAAAATGTTGATATACAAATCTGTTTTTTTGAAAATACATTTCCTGCCTAATTTTGTATGATTGGATTGAATTTTTCTTAGTGTTAGAACACAAAAGGATGTGGACTAAACTAAAGAAATGGGATTAAATGCAGTAAAATTGCCCTCTTGATGAAGCACAATAATGTACCAGTGCTCCTTGTGTTTTTAACATCTAGGGCAGAGTTCACATGTACACACACTCCTGGTTAAAGCTCAGAATGATAGTTACATAACATTTCTGTTAGATGGTAATGGTCGCCTTGTACTTTTAAGTAGCAATGAAGAATCGTGAGCTACTCTTTCTTACATACTGCCTTAAAACTTCTAACCTCAGATTTCTCTGTTTCCTCTATATATTCCCCACAGCTGTGTCCTTTACCTCACATTTTTTTCACATCCATAAAGTGCGCTCATTCAGATTCGTCTTCAGGTAAAGCAGACGGTGGACTGTGACTTCCTCTGAGTTTGGATCTGTGACTCCTGCAACAGTGAGAATAACATTTTATAAGTTAAAGTAGAGCCTTGTGCCTGTCGCCTGTAGCGTATGTATATTGCAGTGCTTCACTTAGTAATGTGACCTCCCTCTATCTCCATACAAAGTTAGACTTTGAAAGATTACGCATCACACTTGCCTTGGCAAGTTTCCACTGAAAGACATTAGTTTCAAACTGAGAAAGAGAAATCCCACAAAGGCAGCCATGATTATCCAAAATATTATAACAATTGAATCTGAAAAGTAAAGAAGAAAAATTGTGTTATCTTTGTGTAACACAAAAAGACATATAAAAAAACACTGTAAAGCTTAAAAACTTACATTTATTGTATTCCAGCTTGCTCGCCTCCACAATCACAGGATCAAGGTAATCATAGTAGTATTCCCATTCGTAGGGAGCAGCACTGGTTGAGTTCTCCATTACAGCCATCCTCTCATTTTGGGAGAGAAGTCATTCAGTCTATTTCCAAAACGGTGGCAGACAAAAATGATTCCCTCTCACCATGATGAGCAACTAAATGTCTGTTGTGTCTCCACTGTAGAAAGATGAGAGAGAGAATCCCCTCCAATCCTCACCACATGCATGCTTGTCTGTGTGACTCCAGCTGTCTGCTGACGGTAGATTTCAGCAGATTAATGCAGTGTGTTGGGTTGGCCACAGGAGTGCATGATAGAGCCATTCAACAGGATACAAGATACTACTGATACTGTATCCTAGCACTGTTTACAATCAATGTGTAGGTCTGATGAGGTGTATCTTATTACACCTTCCATCATTCACGGAAGTCATTATCATTAAATAGTCATTCTTACTTTCATATAAGATTTGATGGATCTCTTGGTAGGAGTTTAAAAAGTCGTGATGGTACACACTCTGGTGCACTGGGGGGCGTCATTGTGTGATCAGCACAAAGTTGGTGGAATCTGATTCTGTATTCATTCTATTCTCAAATGTATATATAATATTAGTTGATTTGTTATTATGCTTCCCTAATTAAAGACAACATGCAGTTCAATGTGTTCAGGGCCTTACTTTGTGTGCTTTATTCTAATTTCCTGCTTGCTTGCTTGTTTTTCCATTCCAACGAGATAATACAACTTTTTGGGGAACTGTACGCAATGAAGACCTAAAGTGTGGGTCTATCCTCGGATCAGCGAGTGGTTGGAGACCACAGCTGTGACTTTCACAGACGATTAGGGGCGAAAGCATTTCAGGGTATCGAGAGAGACTTTCTCCCATCTTTGCACAACGTTGAAGCCACAGTTGAAGAGGCAGGACACCACTTTTCGCCTCTTCACCCCCTACAGAAAAGAGTTGTTTTGACTATCTATAAATTGGCTAACTCCTGTGACTACAAAACTATAGCAGATCTCTTCGCTGCGGGGGTAGTGTCTGTTTGAGTGTATGAGTCCTGCACAGTGGTCATTGAAGTACTTAAAACGCAGCTTGTTGTGACACCAAACAACTCAGAGCTGATGGAAATGGCGGGCTCTTTCTATCACACATATGGGATTGTTCTGTGCTTTGTGTACTAGACAGCATGCTCATTAACCACCACATTACCAGTAATAATAATAATAAATTGTATTTATAATGCACTTTTCAATGCAAAAAATCTCAAAGTCTGAGCAACCTAAGAGAGAAAGTTATCTTGCTATCTTATATAAGCAGTTAGGCATGTTCTGGGATCTAAGCATGAGCTGCCCAGCATGGGAGAATCATTCCAGTGGACTTGTCATGGGCATGTGAGGATTTCCCCGTCAAGATGCTCAACATCTGTGGTCTATTCTTGGTGATGCAGGGTATCCTTCTCAACAGTGGCTCCTCAAACTGCACACTAACACAAGCTGGCTGCCTGCAGAGCAAGAGCTGTTTAATACTCACATTTACCAAACATGCAGTGTATCCCTGCATTCGTTTTAGAGGCTGAAGGGTAGGTGGAGGTGCCTGAACAAACAAAATGACTAGACTGTGGAGATTGTCAAGGACATGGGAGAGACACGCCGTGTGCTTCATAATCTCAGTGAGAAAAACAAGGATATTTTCCTTCCAAGGTGGATCAGTCTGAGCCACTTCAGGCTGTTCATGGAAAGCGTCAAAGCAACAGTGAGACAGATTCACTGCTTGAACTGCAGCAGTTTTTACTGGACAATGCACAGTAATCTCTCACTCTATTAATAAATGGGCATTGATGATTAACAGTATGAATGTGTTCTTGTTGCTTATAAAACATAAATATATATATTTTTTATACACTTCTCTAGTAAGTTTGTTTAGTTATAACTGTTGTGTTACATGAAGGCTTTCCCTGTGAATAATGTGCATTTCACTAATAGCCAAGACTAATTAGACGTTTATTTAAATATTCTATTCACACATTGTTTGCACTAAAATTATAAAACAACAGCAGTGGGTTGGGCACTGAATGACTCATGTAAACTTAACTTACTTACTTTCCATCTCTTGCAGTACATTTTCGTCAGCCCACATGTTTAGCAGGGCCTGGGCTGCTGGTGGTTGACAGAGGCTTGCGTGGTGGTGCAGATCAGTGACAGGACACCGTGTGGAGCACCACCTCTGCTGTGGACACGGTGATTGGGACGTACGCGGGCACGAGCACGCAGACAGGCTGCGTTCACATGCTCTTCGGTAATATCTGGGGATATCGGCCCAAGTATATTTGAGAAGTGTATGTTGAGAATTACACTCAAATCAAGTAAATCTTCAAATACCACATATACGTCATACAATATATAAAATGTAAAAATCTCAAATTAAAAAAAAAAACAGACTGAATCGTGGATTTGCCGTATTTCACGAGTATGTCTATGATTTTTGAGATGCAGCATAACTGAGAAGAGTACAGTGAAGCTTATTACTTTACTGACAATCAAGAGATGCCAAAGGGGAGGCGATCCGTTCAAAACCTCCAACTTATTTCTCTAAACAAATGAAAGCCTTTACTGTTTTCCGATAACGTGAAGGCAGCATTATCACGTGATGTTAGACGCACGCACGGGGTGGAACCGCGAAGCTAGTAGCAATTTCCTAGCGTAGCATAGCAGAGCTTTGGCTAGCATCGTGACCATATCAGAATCAAAACAGAGTGCTTCAACGTCGCTGTTTATGTTGTTAACTATGTAATTACACATGGTTATGATTTAGTAGAGAAGACAACTTCGTCAGGCGGGTTTCTAAACAACAAACCATCATGGATGCTGTGAACGCGTTCAACATGGAGGTAAAGTTTGCTAGTCCTTTTCCTCACTCCGAGGACAGCTAAACCCGAAGGCTAACCGTTAATGCTAATGTCAACAGGATTTAGATAACGCTCGCAAATTTTTGATAGTTGAGCTGTCAGTTATTAATTTTTTTCAACTTCAACAGCTGAATATGTTAATTTTAGAGGGGCAACGTGTGTTCACGGAAACATAATCATGGCTAAAGCAGATATGTTAGCCACTAGCTTGAGTTGAGTTCAACGCTTGTATGTTAATCTTTCAAGGCCCGAGGTTTCAGCGTCGAGCTAATTGTTAACTTACGCCACTGATACCACAACGAACTGTTAGAGGAAACGCAGAGGATAACACTAGCTTCTGCAGAATCATTTAATACCGTGTTTTGCTCTCAGTTTTACCAATAAAAGTGTCGCTAGCTTTACCTTAGCGTTAACTATCATCTGAGGTACATCAGCACTTGTACCCACTAATATTGTTCGTTTAAAGATTGTATTCAATGTAACTTGGTCCATTGTTGTTAAGGCACAAAAGCCAACATGAGTTAACAATAGTATTTGCAAAGTATGTGCGATTTTATTGTTGCCACCGAAGGACTTTGGACCTTATTCTTGTCTCGCTGTATTTTTTGAATGTGCGTCTGTACTGGTCAGATTTGGTGCATTTGAACTGTCACATTTGAGTTATTTGTTGTATTAACCAGTTTGTTGCTTTAGTATTATGACAATTTACAATACAAACGCCATGTAAGAGTTTATCTCAGGTTTATCCAGACTACTCGTCGCGGGTAAATCAACACCAGTGATCATTCATATGATTTCTATGTGCTATACATTGTTGTGGAAGTTGAGTGTTTAATATTTTTTGAGATCCCTTAAGGTCAGAATTGTCTTGCATATCTTTATTCACATATTGATGAACCTGAGGTCTTATCAAGTTAACACTCTGCACAGAAGACATATTGAAATCCCTAGTAAAACCCAAGGTCTTGTGACAATGAGGACAATCTGTATTTACCCATATAGTAATCTGCAGATATAAAGGTTTATGACAAATAATACATATGATGCTTATCATGTAGGAAAATGTTGTTTAAGCCACTCATTTCCTTTATTATATTTAGAGATTGTTACTGTTACTGAATGTTCTATAATCTACCAGTGGGAAATGGTTGTATATTGCTGTAATTTAACAATGTCTATGTTGCATATTTTTATATAGAGGAGTGCAATACTGCAGGTTTTCCAGTGTTATTTGTATACCAGTGTTATCCATTTTAAAATTCACTGTTGTTATTCTTTTTTGGAAACCAATCAGTTGTTCTCCATGATTGACATGAAACCTCCAATATCCCGTGCTAAGATGATGTCTGTAACAAAATCAGCCATCAAAGCTATCAAGGTAAAGTGACTTTAATATCAACTTATAATCATCATGATTGTTATTTTTAAGGAACGATCAATGCAAGTGGGGAATCTCATAGACTCTTTGTTTCAGAATCCAACACTGTCATTATACCCAAACCATTGTAATTTGACCCATTATGAGTTTTGTAATATGCAGTAGATAACAGAATAATCTTAATTTTCCTCATTTGTCTGGGATATTTCTATCTTTCATCATCTAAGGCTCTTGTTGTACATTGATTAGCATTACATGAAGGACTACTATACCTAACAAATGATCATAATTTGCACATGAATTACTCACCTCCGGTAGTGTGGATTGCTGAATGCCAAAGTTTGTACTTTGTACAAGGATCTACCCATATGTCTGTGGCTTCCACCAACTGAGATATGGCTAGTGTTTACCTCTTTGGCTACATAATGGATAGTCAGAGTGAGCAGTGACAAACAAGCAACAAATTATAGGTAGACATTGGGGACATTTGGAATATGGGTATAATTATTTAAGTGACAAGATATGTGTTTAGACTTGAACTTTGTACTGTGGATAAGAGTGGACATATAACTCTTGGAAAATGCGATGCTAGTAGTTTGAAAAATGTTCGCAGACATATTGACACCATTTTTCTATTTTTCAAATCTCTTTCAATATAGCTTAACTGTTTTAGGCAATGCAGGAAACCTTTGAAAGCTTAAGTCTTCAAGGCATAATGTTAAAGAGCAGATCTACAGATTTTTCATTATTACAGGTTATACAGGGTGAGTAAATTATGTAAAAATTCAGATTCTTAATAAGCCTTTTACTATCCTGTAAACCCAGCCCCTTTCTTGGGATGAGATATTTTCTAAGGCATCAATAAACTGATCATGACTGCATAAAAATGATGTTTGTATTGTCTTGATGGATGCTGAAACCTTTTGTTCAACAAGAAAAATGTATGTCAGATAAAAGCCTTCAGTTTAATTTAGAAATCTCAGCTTAATCTTCTATTTAATGGCAGACAATATGACACCTTTTTGTCTGATTACACAAGTCAAGCAACATAATGAGAATTTTATCATTAGAATTTTTCATTGCTCTTCCTGGTCCCTGTGGTTATATCTTACATGATTAAGGGTCATTTGTTATGCTGTGACTGATGCTGTTCATTTCTGTCTTTTATTAGCTATACAAACATGTTGTCCAGATTGTTGAAAAGTTCATCAAGAAGGTATGCACTATAGAGCTATAGACATCATTCAGAGTTCAAAGTACACTTTACAAAGGCAATTTGTCATGAGACAGTGGTAATATTTTGTCTTTTTTTCTTTTTAGTGCAAGCCAGAATTAAAAGTTCCCGGTTTGTACGTGGTTGATTCCATTGTTCGCCAGTCGCGGCATCAGTTTGGTGTTGACAAAGATGTATTTGGGCCCAGATTCTTGAAGAACTTCACAGATACGTTTCAGAACCTTTATCGCTGCCCAGAGGATGACAAGGTGCTCTATGTTTGTACTCTTGGTATGTTTTGTAATTACAATGAACCATAATAAGAAATATTTAACGTGTGGGATTGTTTTTTTTCTTTATCAGAGCAAAATTGTCCGTGTCTTGAACCTCTGGCAGAAGAATGGTGTGTTCGACATGGACATCATTCAGCCTCTGATGGATATGGCCAATGGTACTATTGTACCTGCCCCTGCACTCGAAGGTATAGAAATTAATATAATTCTCTTCGGGCAGTGTTTGAATGTATGTAATAACGCACTTGAGTGTTACTTGAGATTAAAGTGAGGCTGTTATTTGTCCAATGTCTGAACTGCATGCAAAGATGCTAATCTTTTTCTTGTAACTAAACAGTTCCCGCTGACCCCCAACCAGACACACAGCTTCCTGTCTCTAGTGCCTCAGTTGGGCCTGCTGTACCCCAGCTACCCAGTCCTGATGCCTTAGCAGCTGTGGCCCAGCTGTTTCAGTCCCCCCATGGTCAGGAGGTAAGCAGTAAATAGCTTCATGTGCTTCATGGCAGCTAAAGAATTGTTAAAATTCTCAAGGACTCCTCCGTCTCTCTCCTTTAGCTGCAGAGGATGCTCCAGAACTTCCAGCAGGCAGATAAGACTCTGACACCCACTATTGCAAACAGCATACCAAACCCACCCCAGATGCCTGTGGCCCAGCTGAACCCCTACAGTGCACACACAGAAAAGAAAAGCTCCTTAGCTGAGGTAATAGCATAGTTTGGTGTTACAATGTTAGCTACTGTGATCATATACAATTTACTTTAATCATTTACTTAACTGTAATATATGTATATCTATTTCCTCAGAAACTTCTCGACCGATTTGATTATGATGATGAACCTGAGGATGTAACGACCAAAGAAGGCAGTGCCCAGTCACAGTGAGTTTCATAATATGTGTATATGCTGATACATTCACTTGTGTGTTTTGTATGAAAGTACAGGGACAACAGCAGAATGCATAGATTTAACTGGCAGGTCACATTATACAACACAGGCAGTTGGTCAGTGAGTTTCCTGGGCTGCTAAACCAGTGCCGCAAAGGCTTGAGAAGCTGCTCTGTTAAAACGGAAACGCTCTGTCAATATTTAATAGTTCGCAATGATTTTAACAGTTATGTCTGGGTCCAGATTCTGACCTTTTAGAGACCTTGGCTATAGTGAGTCCAGTATAGCTAGATTTTAGTGCACAAAAAGAAAATGTGTGTTTTCTGCAGCTTCTGTCATATAGATATTTTTGAAAAGTTTATTTATTTTTGGACTTTCAGGTGGAGTTGAGGCAGGTTCAAGTCCCCCCTCAACTCAAAAATATGTTTTGCTTATAGTACCCTGGCTTTGATGTTTTCTGTATTACGTCACTGTGCAGAAGGTCCAGACACTAGAGAGTTGTTTTCAGATTAATCTGCTCTCTTGCAAGCCAATCCTGGTCCAGTGTGTAAATTGTTAAGTTAGATGTGAATTGGAAACTTGAGGCCTCCAGTGCCAGTTACACTGAGAATGGACTTTTCAGTGAAGTAGGAAACACTTAATGACCAGTAGTTCAACCTTTGAAAAGAACAATATTTGCATATTCATATACTCTCGGTTTTTCAATGAGCAAGAAGGAGTAGATGTTATTTAAATAGATTTTAACTGTTGTTTTTTTTTTTGTTTGTTTGTTTTGTGAAAGACCATATCAGATACAAAATATTATTCCAAGCAGAGTATATTTATCATAAAAAATGTCTGAAAAGTGCCAACTGTTTGAAAAAAAATTCAACATGCAAATGGGTAGTCATATAGTTGTCTTGTATAACATTCATGAAGCGGATGGAAACACAGCATTTAATGGTAATAGGCCCATTTCACTGCAGATACTGACTCATCACTGCATTAGAATTACAGGTGAAATTAAGGACATGATTTCTTGATAGATTATATTAAAATATCCCAGTCAGTCATACCGCTGGGCCAGCATGTGCAACACTGTGTAACTGGAATCCCAAAATGAATGCAGACCTTATTAATGTTATTAATCACATCTTTCATGTGAGCTTTTCATGTTGAACTATCCACTGTGAAGGCCCACATTTGTAATTCTTTTGTTTTCAAAGTGTTTTGTTGTGTTTGAAGGTTTGTAACACCCAGGCTCACTATATGTGTGTATTCTCTCATGACAGAGGCATTCCTGAAAATGTGTTTAACCAGTTTACCGGTGCGATGCCAAACATGGAAAATGTTCATCCACATATGATGGGACAGACTGGTGGTATTGAGGTATCCAATAATAACTCAACTAACTGTCAAATGTATCAACTCTCTATTATATATCAAGCCATACCATAGTTAAAATAATGAATGCTTCCAAGTGTTTTCATTATGTAAAGCATTGACTGTGGAGCTGCAGACCTCACTGTGTCCAATGTCCGTGGCTGTCTCTTTTTCATCCCTTAGCACGGTGGAGGAATGAGTCAAGGTGAACATCATATGATACCAGATGGATATCGTTCTATAAATGAGGCGTATTCACAATCGCGGGTAAATCTTCAAACCCAGTTTGGTTTAATGTGATTGAATACACAGTACTTCCCACTGCTTTTGCATTTTAATGCCAACTTTTATCCAAAAGTTAGTTTTTCTCAGTAGTTTATTTGAAGCAAGACAAGCAAGGAAAATGAAATTGTCATGTCATCACTGTCTCAGGGAAATTCAAGAGAAGACTCAGCTATGAGACGGGAGGGTAGACATAGAGCCTTTGGCAGGAGATCAAGATCCAAATCGGGTTCCAGGTAAGATGCTGTGCTCATCACAGATAACTATCTAGTGTGGATTGTGGATTGTCGATTTCTGTTAGATGTTTTCAAATACAGTTTTGTTTGTCATAGTTTTGATTGGGACACATGTACCACTTACCAAGGCCTGTTGTGCCAAAAAATGATTTGATAATCTGCTGCAGTATATATTGCATCCTTAAGGGTAAATTACACATCAGAGAGCACAGAACAATGGCACAGCACAAGCACTGGTGCTGTCAGCTGCTCAGCTGTGTTTGTGTTGTCATTTCCTACTTGGCTATTGGTGAAAAGGATAAAATTCTTCTTGGGTATTGCATTATTTGGTGGAATCATGATCAGCTGGTTTGATCTTTTGTGTTTCAGATCTCCCAGAAGAAGAAGATCAAGATCTTCGTCTCGCTCAAGAAGGTCGAGGCATCGGCGCTCACGTTCTCGTTCCAGAGACTGGCGCTGGAGATCTCGCTCTCGTTCCCAGGACAGGAGTGAAAGAGAGAAGGACAGAGAACGCAGACAGAAAGGTCTTCCCAGCATAAAGAACCAGACACTAAGTGGTATGTGCTGCAACAGAAACATTTGAAAGTCGTTTATGATGCTTCAATGATACTACATGAAAGTCACAGTATCCACCCCTGTTAACAGGAGCCACTTTGACTTCTTGTGACAATTATAGATCTACAGAGGGCTGCTACAAACAATTATCAGTTAATTTGTTGATTATTTTTAATCAATTGATAGTTAAGGCTATACAGACAAGTGCCAGTTGAATCTTCTAGAAGCCAACGTGATGTCTTGCTGATATTTTTATAGTTCAAAGTTTGGATTGACCTGTAATGACTTGATCGTATGACAAGCTTAACCTGTGTTGTGGTTCTGAAGAGGTTTATTGAATGGCTTTTCTTGTGTTCAGTTTAATGAATTTTTATACACTATATGATGATGTATTTCTATGTACAAGTACAACAACCTTATACATGTTGTATCTGTTGATGCGCCTACTTTAACTCACATTTACAGAGTACAGTTCTGTACAGAGTTACAGAAACATTACTATGCTCTGACTGACTGGTAAGGGTGCTCTGATCAGGGCTTTTGGGGCCACCACCAATCACTGGAAGCAGTATTAGCCAATACCAATCATAAGGTCTATTTAAAGCTTATTTATTTAATTAACGTCTCTTAACCACATTGCATGTATGTAAGTATTCGATTTAAAAGATGAGAAAATGCCATGAATTGACAACGGTCTATTTTTCTGGCAGGCAACATGTGAAACAGACTCCACTCCTCTTCTTTTAGAGACAACTTAATAGCAGCCTCTGCTTGGTTATTGGCAGCTTAGAGGTTAACAAATAAGACTTTCTAATTCAGTGCTAAATGTGCACTGAGTCAGAACATTAAATTATACATATGGAAGCAGCAAAAATTATTTCCAAGTGTGTGGGTGATCTGCTGTGTAACATTTGTTAGTGTGTGTGTAACATTACAGATTTCCTGCACACCAACTGAATGCAGGTTCCCATGACAACGCAATGTTTACAGTGCGCACTGCTTTAACTGCATGGCTTTGCTCGCTGGCATTACTAACATGTGGCTTAATAAGTTTGCCTTTATAATATATTCCCTCAGCTGAGAATCCATCAGGGAAAGGAGGGTGCCACATTTATAGCTCATTTAAGCCAAAACTTTGAATGTAACGCTCTCGGGGCCAGTTTACGGCATGAGTAATGGTGATCTAGCCTGGTTAAATAACCTTTGTGACAATGAAAACCCTGGCTTTAGGCTCAGGATACCTCTGTAACCCACTAATCTCACTTCCTAATACACTCCTCTGTGAGTGAATCTGAGTAAATTCCTTAAGTCAGCTGTATCCATAGCAACATATAACAGTAAAATAAAAAAACCTGAGTATCGAGTATTCACTTTCAAACAGATTGTAAAGTAATACACAATCTAAATTTCCTCCATCATTTAATTCATATTGATTTTGCTTTTAGTTTGCAGCACTACACTTTGGGTTGGACAACTAGACAAGAAAACTCAGCAGTCTGACGTGATGTCCCTCTTGGAAGAGTTTGGCCAGATTGAGTCCATCAATGTAAGTTTGGGCAATTCATGTCAGAGATTCTTGAAGTCTCCATTGATCTTAAGACAATGTTATCATACACTCACTCTCACCTCTTGCTTTCTTTGTGTTCAGATGATTCCTCCGAGGGGTTGTGCTTACATTGTTATGGTCCACAGACAAGATGCCTATACAGCCTTGAACAAACTCAGTAGGGGGTCATACAAAGTCAATCAGAAACCTGTTAAGGTACATAACCACAGCTTGTTTAATATTGATACTGTGACTTGTTTTGGTGGTGACTGTTGTTTATTATTGTGGCTGTTGACTTGATTATTATAGCTAATGTCCTTCTTGCCTAGATCGCTTGGGCTTTGAACAAAGGTATAAAATCTACACATAAAAAGTTCTGGGATGTGGAGCGGGGAGTTACCTACATCCCCTGGAGCAAAGTCAAAGTTGAGGAGTTGGAGAGCTACCGGGAAGGGGGTATTCTGGACCCAGAGACACTAAACCCAGGTAAATGGGTACTCCTTCAGCATGGCCAAGATTCACCTGCTGCAGGCTATTTGAAACAGTTTCCCTTATATTGTCATTGTATTTTTCATTGTGCACAGAGTGGAATAATGCCCAGGACGTCAATAAGCTGGCAGCTATAAATGGAGCACTGGAAAATGTACCAGCAGATGGAACCATCGCTGCTCACATTCAGGTAATGCTAATACAGTCTTTAAACACCTTCTATTTAATATTACAAGTGCTGTTCTTTTATTGGTTCAGTGTTGGAGGCATATTTAAATCGCTCATGTGGAGGTGTAAGGAAAATAAATCATTGTTGCATTAAGTAGTGGAGCTTATCTGAACCACCCTCTCTTCTCTTCGAAAATCATGAAAAAGTCAGTGCCACAAGTTTAGATTTAAAGAAATCATCCAAGTGAATGACTACCACCACAAAACAACATACTGTAAGAAATACTGCATCTAAAGACTGTCCCTTTCAGTGAGTGCAAATCAAAGTGTAAACATGACATCTTTTTGAGGCTGACTTAGTTCTTATCCCAACTTGTTGAGTCTCTGTCTGTGTCTATCAAATGGTGTACTGTGACACCTGAAACCCAGTTCCAGTCAACTGTGAAATCAGTGTTGCACTGTAAAGTTGGTTCTCAACCCATATTAGGCCATTATTTAACCATAGTAACATTACTCATGCTTCTGTTGCGTTATTGGTGAAATGGTTTAAGTGGAAATAGACAGCTTTTCCTCGCATTTCCAAGCGGTTTTGCACCACTGTGGCAAAGTTAAGGTTAGGGCACAGCAGCACACCGGTTATATTATAGATATAACTCCAGTGTTCCTGGAGCTGTGCTAAGCTTGTTTTTTAACTGCAAGAGGCTTCATTTGGTTTTGTTTTAATTGGTGAAATTTTGTATTAATCTTTAAAATGGGTATTTTTGGGCTACACCCATAATGGTACTATATTCTTATATACCGTCTTGTGTATATATGAAGAGTTTTTAATCTCAGACAGTCTGTGTATGGTAGTGAGGGATTGCTACTGGAGATGACCACTGATTGCTTCCAAGGAAAACCAAAACGCTATCCTCTTTCTGTTTTGGTTGGGCAGTGGTTGATGCACTTCCTTTGTGCCGTAAATTGACCCTTTGTGGCAGACAGAATAGCATAGTGAAAGGGACTGCCAGGAACCAATCTAAACGCAGATGGTGCCATAACTCTATAGCCATTACACTGGGCAATCAACATTTACTCCATAATGATGAGTTCAAGCAGTAAAGTTGTCCATTTCCACTTTAAACTACCTGGCATGTCAGACAAAGATACTCTGCATGTCAGCCAAAATAGAGCTTAAAAAACAGATGATGATGATTTTCAGTTTCAGCCGTTGGAATCAGAGTAAGAAAATACCAGTCTGTCTCGTCTAAAAAACACAACTTAACCTTTGCTTTTAAGACTTGATATGATCTTGAAAAATGTAACTTAGGTTTACACTAAGGTTTAGTTAGCTATAACCCACTGGTTTGGTTAGTACCGATTACATCTACACTTTTAGTGGGACTGATTGGTATGGTATAATAGGCTGCTGATCTTGAGGCCAGCAACTCCTGCTGACTTCATGCAAATTTACCTTTTGACCAGTATTTGGATTTACATATCTGAGCAAATATTTGTGGGCTTTTGAGCTCCATGTTGGAAAGATTCAGTTGATAGCAGATGTATTTATTCTTTCTCTCGACCCTACACGGAAACCCACAATAAACACTTAAAAATGTTTGCCCTTCAATGCTCAGACTAAAATGTTGGAGCTTTAAGCAACTCAACTCTCTAAGCAAGTACGGGAGAGCTTGGTTGCGTAGTCTTAACGTCTTAGCGTACATTAAGCTTGAAACTTGTCATGTGAAAGTTTCTCAAAGAGGACAGACAGTCTTTAATGGTTATGTCACAGCTTACACATGATAGTATTTTTGAGTGCTGAATTAAACTGTTTTATGAAATGTCACTGTTTCTGTCTTAAATGAATATCCGTTTGTTTACGGTCTAAGTGGGGTTATCACCCTGTCACTCACATCTTTCTTTACATCATATGGGTTGTTTCAGTGTTCACCAATCAGTTTTGATCCACTAATTCAGATAAGCTCCTCTGTTGATGGGCATTAAATTCAGAAATGCTTATTCATCCATTTCTCCTTTTTCTTTGCATCTTCACTCAGTAACCTTGTACTGTGCCATATAACTTATTCAAATAAAGTGGGAATTACAAAAAACTTTACTGTGGTATGTGTAGAGGGAAGCATTTCTGTTATCCTTGCTCTGTTTTCAGCAGCTAAGCTCTATTATTCAAAGTGCCGGGGGTTATCAAAGTTGTCAGTATTTGTTTTAAAAGTTTAATCACTCATCAGAGTCACATTGTTATTGAGAGGTTTTCCAAGTCATCAATTAAAAACAGGCTTTCTTAACCGTCCAGTAGTAATAGTAGTTGCTTGAAAACAAAAATATTTAAATGGGTGAATAGATGAATTAACTTAGAGGAAAATGTTGCAACAGGTGTGAACCTGTAATTCTTGAATATACAAACTGAGCTTGCAATAACTCAATTAACATCAACTGCAATGAAAGAAATGTGAGAAATAGTATCGTTGACAGTTTAAATAATCATCCATTGTGAAATCAAAATTTGAGTTCTGGTGAGCAGTTTCGTTAAAATTTTACAAAAAGTTTCCTCGTGACCACATGCCGAATAAATGGAAAACAAACTAGCTTTTATAAAACATGATCCAGCTGGACTGTCTGCAACCCACCACACATAGCAGGCTTTCTAAACTGCCCTCCTCACTGTGAAGAAAGGTTGCTCACATGTCTTGAGGTCGAGTGTCTATCTGACTGTTGGCGGCTGGTGGGACTTAAAGGCCCGATTGAGAGGAAGAGTGTCAAAATGGGAGATAAGGTAAGCCGACAACACCGTTAGCACCTTATGCTAAGTGCGCTAAACTTGCCAACCGTTGAACACTGGAAAGTAGATATGATTTTTGAATTTATTTCTACATGTTTTGGGCAAGGGGAATGTTGCCTAACAAAAAAAAAAAGGCCTGTTCATGAGGGGTGAATGGCAACGTGCCTTAGAAGATGTTTCTTAAAGAGGTAGATCAGCATTAGTTTAGTATATTTTATACTTGGTTATATTGTTCAAGCAATGCTGTATATAAAGTAGGTTTCAATTTCTGGTGTCAGTGCCTAGACATGGAGTTTGAGTGCGTGTCATTGATTCGGGAACAACTCCACAACAAAAAACTACTTAAACCACTCATGCATGAGTTTTAGGTTGTAACATGTGCTCACCTGATTCCTGCAATCCTGTTATTGCTAATTTATTACTGAATTTGCCATTTTTCTTGCTGGTCTCTGACCCAATTTTTAGGCTCTTAGAATAGCCAACCTACAATTATCTTATTTGTGAAATACTCACTGCTTACATCCATGACATCCCTGATTGCGTTTGGCTTGAGCTTTAAACAATATTGTATAATATCAAAAGCATAGAGGCGAGAGAAAATGAATATCACCCAGGCCTACTATCTTAATTGAGCATTTTAAATCAGCCCTTGAAATTACTTAATATTTTTTGTGTATAAAACCGAACCGAATAAAACAGAATTTTATCAGCCAATCAGGGAAGTCTATGCCTGCTCAATCATAGTGCACATAATAAGGTGTATTGCATTGGTGGCAAAACTTGGCCTGGGGGCTGTTAAAGATGCCTGAGTGCCTTGTTATTCTTACTGCAGTGCTTTCATCACAGTGTCATTCTTGGCAAGATGCAAATTAAGAGCAGTTGGTGAGGACACTTCCCCAAACTTGTCGTGTTTGCTACTCACTGAGCAGCACACAGTCAAACAGACTTAAGTTAGAATTTTTGTCTTCTATACTTGAATATGTTGAAGAGAAGGGAAAGTTCATAACTGTCGGACCAAATGCATGCTGTGTGCATGCATATTATTTGCCCCAGATTTCTTCCAAAAATAACATGCAACATGACACCAGTAGACCACTGTGCCCTAATATTTACCCACCTAGCCATGTTATGGTCATTTTATACCAAAGAATATAACATGAACGTGAAAAGAAAAGTTTAATGAATACAGATTCCTCTTAAAGAACCACTTGCTTGTTGTGATGAAGACAACATGAAAATTTAGAGTTGTCTACTTTACGTGAATCCACCATGACTGGCATGTTGGAGCACCTTCAGGGGGTGTCACTTCAGGAGGATGAAATGCTTTCACTCTCTTTTGATGTTTGTGTGTGGCTTTTTCTATTGGATGTGACAGGCCGGCAAAGAGTTGAAATTCCTTCTGTCCAATGATTACTTATGGCAGCTATTTCCTTTGGGAAATAGAAAACAGAAAATGTGAATTTGAAAATTTGTTGTTAAATCTTTTCAGCATCCCTCTTTGTCTTTCTTTTTAAAATTTCCTTCTGTTTTGGTACTTTATGGAGTCATACAGACATCTGCACCTGTCAGTCTCCTAAATCTTGAGCGGTACCACTCTGTTGTGGCAGACACCTCACATACCCACATAATGGCCCTCTAAATGTCGAACAAGACGTGGCTTTTGAAAAGTTGCTTTTCCCAGGCCAGCCACTTTAAATACCAGCAAATATCTGCACCCTTGTTTTGGTTGTAAGAGGCTTATGGCAGCCACATGCCATGTAGAACTCTGATATAAATCTATTGCATACATGTTGAAATGTTTGATCATTTGCCTCTGCGCTTTGTCCTGCGCAAATCACAGACAAACTCGTACTTGACCACATTTGGATACTTGGAAAGTAATGAAAACTGAGGTAAAGGTACATCATCCTGTCAAAATCAATTGAGCACTGAAAGCAGCTAATCTGTTTTGTTTGGCAAAGTGACGCCAACGTCTTCTCAACCTGCATTGTATGACGTGTATTATAACACCCACACTATTGTTCTGTATGTATTCTCTGTAATCCCATGTACCGATGGCATTTTGGCACACGGGTATGTGTCAGAAAACACCACTGTCCTTTTTTCTATATCGGTGCGCGTCAACTCTCCAGACAAGCTGCAATGTCAACACATTTGCTCCCTGGATCGGCACAACCCAGCTACTGTACCTTGACTGGCTCCTCTGTCTGTAGGGCATGACTGGTTTGTGGTAAGGCTCTCAAATGACATTCGACCAATGTGGCGTGGTCAGTGTGTGTATTGCGCTAATGGATGGAGTTTCACTGTCAGCCATCTGCTAGAGCAGCAGAGAGAAGAGAAGTGATAGAAGAAAAGGACGAGAAACTGGCAAGAAAGAGGCACACAGCTTAGCAGTGCCAGATAGAAGAAATGATGTACTTGAACATGCAGTTTAATTAAGCTGTTCAGGTGAAGTCTGCTCAGTGTGGGGTTGACAGGTTGTTGCATTTGCAGCTTACCCTCAGCGGTTTAAAAAAAAACTACAAACAAACGGCATTTATCTTTTCCTGTTATTCCCTAATTCATCTTCGATTCTTCAGCATGCTCCTCGCACATTGCAAAAGGCTTCCTCTCAGTAGTATTCCCCTGGGCCCCCGACAGTGGTTCAGTTTCAGAGTTGTCACCTTTTTCATATAACCACAGTTTGTAGGGCTGAGCTTTGTAAAAATGTCTGAAGGTCGGTTTGCTACCAAAGACCTGCTCCTCACTGCAGGGCCAAGTGAATGACCTGTAATCTTGCATACAAGACGAAACCTCCTCCTCTCGTGATCGTGGCTCGAAGGCTTTTGTAATGTTTCGTTTGTATGAGCTCAGTGTTTCATTGGAAAGTCAGAACATAAGACAAATAATTTCTTACATATACTCCATACCCTGTTCAGTCTCAGCCCAGAATGTCTGCAGCCCTGGGTCCATGTTTGGTAGTGTATATCAAAATGCCTTCACTGCTCTGAATTCAAAGTTGGCTTGTGCTGTTTGCACAGATTTAAATTGCCTCCATCTTTTTAAAATACATAGGGACTTCTTTTCTACATTATTTTTACAGTAAAAAGAAAAAAATAGGGAAATGATTACATATGAAAAGGAAGTGGCTTGCAAGCAAAACTGTCTACAACTAGCAATAGTATGCAACAAATAAACGTATTACAAACATATGTCTTATACAGCTAAATGACATTGATGGTACAATAGGAATAGAAATTGTTCCAAAGTGCAGCAGTTAGTAGAATTGTCTAACTGCATAAATTACTCTTATATTTGTCAATCAAATGTATCAGATATTTAGCTTTTTTTCACAATCTTGTGGAAAAAACACTCCTCAGGACATCTAGTTATTTAGAAGCTCTTACACTTTCAGGACATGTTCTGTCCACTTCTACATATTCATATAATTGTGAAAATCACTATATGACATCAAAATTACTTATATTTTTGTGGATGGTTGTAACTTAAAAATATTGTTAGAAAAATTAACATCTTCTAAATGTTTCAAATCACTCATCAGAGTTTTGCTTAATTTGATTTAGTTTATACTTAAAAATCAAACTATGCTAGGTTAGTAATACCATATTGGGTTGGATTTGGGTTTTCAGTGGGGTTTTTAAAACCCTTATGCCTGTGCTTAGAATACAAATAAAAACTTTGGGAATGTGAGCGAGAAACAAGTGCAGAGAATGAGCGATTCAGAATGTGACGATGTTGTAAAACCTCAAGCTGCTCTCTGCATATCCTTTATGTTTTTTAAAAACTTCATGCATGACAAAGCTCAATGTTCTACAATTTGTAGAAATCGTAGGTCTCACTCTTAGACCACTGGAGCGTTCTCATGTTCGCTGAATTAAGTTCAGGTAGCTCAGTCACTGACATGGATTATCATGTAAAATCTGAGCAGTCTTCTCCTTTCAGTCGTTTTCAAGTGACGTGACATTACAAGGAAAAAGGGGAATTCTTCAGTTACATCAATAGCTCAACAGTGGTCTAGATCCATGTGTGGAGAACATCAGACCCACATGAGGCCTCACAAAGGTGAGTGTTATAAAAATGATCTTGGATATTGGGACTCCCGCTCTTGGATGATACTGGAATGGTTGGAAGGTAATGAAAGGCTCATTCGTAATAGATGGACTTTTGAATTGAATCTGAATTGAATCACTTTTATTTTTACTGATAAATAATCTAAGAGATCAAGGCCAGGTTATTGTAGAGCTGCCTCATTACTATCTTCTCACGTTTTCTAAGTAGCCGGTATAAACAAAGAACAAAGGAATTTTATTGACAGGCGTGGAAGCACTGAGATGATACCTGTCAGGGATGAGAGTCTTGATCAAAGACCCAGTGCCCAGCTGCTTGGTTTGTGGAGTATCCTAAGTGGAATTAACCTGCAGGAAAAATGGAGCCGCAGATATCCTGTATTTTCTGCTGATGGAGTGAATCAACAGGGTAAGAGCAGACCCTTCTGTTGCTACCCCAACAGCACTGACCGCATCAAGGCTGCTTGACTTCTGAACTGCTTTTTCTTTCACTTGTATCTTAGTAGTTTCCAAACAGCATAAATGATCATGTCCATACAAAACAAAATGACAGGTTCTTTTCTGTGATCTGTCACTCTCTGCTTAATATCCCTTTCACACCTTTGTTCTCAGGCCTGTATACATATTTATGTATGTGTGTGTGCATAAAGTATTATGATTAGTACGAGGATCTTGTTTTTGTTAGATTAGCACCTGTGAAAACCTGAATTAGATCCGATTCTCGTCTCATTCTCTTTAAGCTTGTCAGTTATCGCAAAAAATATGAATTGTAGGTTTAAAGCTGCTGTAGGCAACTTTAAAAAAATGAGGAAAGGAAAAAAAAACACCCTTTCCTCAGTGCTCCCTTAATTAATTTGAGGTTGCACGTTACAAGTTTAAAGCCACTGTGTGTAGGATCAGAATTTTCAACTTTAGTGCCCCCTAGTGGCAGCATCAAAATCGACATTGTGGCGTACAAAAGTGAGCACCACTGCGACTGTTACGTATCAGCAAAGATAGACAAAATTGTCAAAATGAAAACAAAGTGATTGAGCATCACTATATTCATATAATGTTAACAGTAAACGAGGTCATATAATCTAATCTTTGTCTGCAATGCCCAGCGCTGTTTCTTCAGGCTACTTGTTATTGATTTAACTTCAACTTTTTAACCCATTAAAATGGCAAAGCTTTAGAAACCAGAACTAGTTTACTTACTGACCAGAGTTTGGCTCCTGGTGAATTTAGTGATAACCACCTGAGTCCAGTGCAGAAGTGCCTTAACCTTGCAGTTCTTCTGGGGGCCACTAGATGGTGTTTCCAGGGGAAAAAAGTTCATTGAAATAACTGGGAAATCCCCATATTTGCTCTTGAAATACAAAGTAAGTATATTGTCTTTCCCTGTTTTACTCTTTTTTTTTTTTTTCTTTTTTACAAATCTTGTGATGTGAAAAATGTCTAGAGATGATATTTGTTATGAATTGAGAATAATTATATAAATAAAGACTGATTAGAATTAGTATGATGGCATAGAATTAGACATTCCTGATGGTCTTACACACGTACACCAGGACGCCAAATCAAGTGCAAAATGTCTTTAAATTCTGTGTGTGTGTGTGTATTTGAATTTATACTTTAATTAATTCAGATATTCTCTTTTAATTTGCAGGGTAGAATATTGGTTGAATGTGTGTGTGAGACAAGCAGTAGACATTCGTCCTTGTAGTCCTGATTGAGTGTCAGATTCAAGTGCAATAATATTTCAGAAAGGTTCGTTATTTATTTATCTTTGGATAGTTCATCAGATCTTTTTTTTTTCCTAAGTGTTTGATTTATTAAACATAGTGGAGATGAAAATAAAATTTTACAGAACATTACAAAAATGGCTCTCACTGTTGCCTAGAGTGGCTTTAATGTGTATAGTTGTTCACTAATATTCTGTGACTACAACCTTCCTAGAGTTATAGCACTGTGAGAACCATTTGATGTGTGGTTAATGATTAATTTGCTACTCATCTATGCAGGCATGGCTTTTATCATCTCATCCCACTAGATGTGATTAGGTTTAGCTGTAACCCAAATGGGTGCTTTCCATCTAGGGAGACATTTGTCTGAGTCGCAGACATGAGATAAATATGTCAGTGCTGCTCATTTCTAAACACATGAATCAATAGTAATTTGCTGTGTTTGTTGTCCTGATGTTTTGCACTGTAAGGTCACATTTTGAAGGATAACAACCTTCTGTGTCAGTAACAAGATTTATAGGTAAACTCGCTCTGTAGCCTGTGTCCCTGCAGCCACATTTGGCACCAAGGACAGACTGTCATCGCAGAACCTCTAGGTGATCACCTTGCAGCATGTGGTAGGCTATGGGTTTTAACTTCATGTGTTCAGTGACCGTCTGACTAACAGTTATCATGTATTCATGGAGAGAAATGTCATTTATGTTAATTATAGATTTAGGGTTTTACATTGAATGCATGACCCATGATTTACATCTGGGGGGAAATGTAGAATGTAATGAGCATGAAAGGTCTTACATAAATGTGTCTCATTAATTATACCTCTTATCAAATTGAATTACCAGAGAGTGCAGTCATGCAGTAAATGGTACAGCACATGCAACATGATGAATGCGTTTCTCATTTTTATTATTTAGATATTGG
Source organism: Pempheris klunzingeri (assembly GCF_042242105.1). Taxonomy (NCBI): domain Eukaryota; kingdom Metazoa; phylum Chordata; class Actinopteri; order Acropomatiformes; family Pempheridae; genus Pempheris; species Pempheris klunzingeri. The sequence goes on along the minus strand of NC_092015.1, from coordinate 6,699,689 downwards.
ACTCTGACTCACAATGGGACTTTATTCAGTTATTTGAAATATTTGATATGATTTCACAGTGACCTCATTATCTATTTTAGTGACACCATAACTAGTGTATAACCTTTATTTCCCAAACACTATTAACTTGTCATTAATAGATTACACTATTTATTTATTATATGATGTGTCTGTCTGATGCATTTCATATATCCATAAGTTATTCTAATGTTTTAAGAATAATTATTCTTCATGAAGTCACTGTCAGAGATGTGCAGAGAATAAAGATATAGAATAATTATAATAGTCATTCAGTCACTGCATTGCTTCATGCTTTAGTTGTACTTTTAATAGTTGTATTCAAGTTATTATTTGCAAGCTGTACAATATAACAAGTTCTGTAAATGTAGAGTTGTATCAGCAAGGTACAGGTATGTCGATAAAAGGAAGCCATTGGTCTGCCTGTGCCTTGGGGCTTGTTTGTTTGTGCGTGGCAGTCCAGTGATATGAATGGTCACACAGTGATGACAGAGGAAGGCTCTTGTACTGTGTCATAGAGCAACATTGTTTGTTGTCAGGCAGGTTATCACTAAACACATAAAGACATTTCTATTACAGTTAGTGGCATTCTGTCTTCGTTGAAGTTATTGTGTGTGTGCATGTTTGTTTTCCTTTCCTGCTCAAAGGGAATGTGAACCCCGTACCCTTTCAGACACTTCAAAACCTCCCTGCTCAGGCCTCTGCCTTTACCTTGACCTCAAGGCAAAGCCATTGTTTGGGCTGTATCTGTGAGATTGAGAGCGCTGCCCAATCCGAAAAGTACAAAGTACAAAATGAACATCTTGGCTGTTCAGAGGTGTTTAAGGAAATAATCGATTTGTTCATCATCGTCAGGAGGGTAATTTGCATTCTTGTGATGCTCTTTAGGTTAAATACCTCCGTAATGGCAAACTTCCTACTATGTACAATAACTGGTCTTCAAAGGTGAATTTGTCTAATCTATTCACCTCGTGTGGTTGCAGTGTTTACAAAGTGCACAGTGCATACAGATGAGTGGTATTTAAACTGGGATGTGCACAAAATTAAAGAACTAAACACAACTGCAGCTGCATTTGTCCCTCATGGTGATACCCTTTATCTAGCATACATCCAGTTACAAGGTGTGACTAGACCCTTTGGGTATCGGTTCCAGGAAGGAGGACAGCAGTGAACTAAATACCTTATTAGAAAAATGGCTTGGGATGTGGGGTCAAAAACTGCAGTCAATGTATGCAAGGGGACTTGAAAGCTATAGTGTTGTGTGTAGATCCTGAACAATTTAACTTTCACTGAGAATACTCTCTGTCAGCATGGCCTTCCTTCACACTAAATTAGATATGTAGAATTTAACATATTTTTGGCGCTTGGTGTCCATTTGTAATTAAGGACTGATGCATTTTGTGACACACACCATCACCTAACTTTTCTGTATTATGGGAAAGAGTCCCTCCAGCCCCTTAGAATTATTTCTTGTCATGTCACGTTGTGTGTGTGTGTGTGTGTGTGTGTGTGTGTATATATATATATATGGGGTAAACATCCACATATCAAACGTAAAACCAGGCTGTCCGGTGTGTTTTAAACGTATAATATAATCAAAAGTAACAGTCGTGTTTTCACTGTGACCTCACTGATTGTTGCAGATTATATCAAATGAATAAAGGCAGTTTTATCTTACAAAGCTCGCGGTTACTGCTGGCAACTTGAAAGTGTTTTCCTCTTTTTTACAATGTTTGGCACTTAACACGTTGTATGACTTTTTTGTTTGTTTGATTTGTTTGGTTTGCTTTGGAGTGTGATAACGTATGATGAAATGTGTCTTCTGATGACTACTGAAAACTCTCGGGGAAACCTGACAAAAACAAAACATCAAAACATTCATCAAATGTGACAAAAATGAATGAAAAACACAAATGGGATGCAATGACGAGGCTGCTTTGTTCAAAACGGTTCTTTCATTCCACTGGTTCAAGAAGGCAGTCTTGCTCATTTTAACTTGAGCTTATATTTTAATTCATCTTAATTAAAGTACTAAATGTGTATTTGCAATCTCCTCCAATGCTTTTTGAAGAAAGCATGGGGAGGCAGCTTTTTGTTTTTTTTATGTTCTTCATGTCTCATATATTCTTGCAGGGAATCTGAGGTCTGCCTCTGTCACAATCCTTTAAATCAGGGCTTAAATCGTCTGTTTGCCAGAGCTTTTCGAGAAATCCAGGGCAACGCTAATCTGCACTGCAATACTTGTCTAATTCAATTTCCTTAGTTAATTTACACATGATTTTAATGTACTTTTCACTTCCTTTTGCATTTTTATCCTGTTGATCTGTTGTGTTTACTCTCACATTTTTCAATTATACATTACTTTACCACGACTGTATTTTCTGTTTAGTAAAACACTTTGAACTGCCTCAGCGTACAACCTGTGCTATACAAATAAAGTTGCCTTGCCTTAATAGCAATTTTTAAAAGCGAGTTTCTTTGTCTTCCAGATGCCACAGTTGGAACGGGGAGCATCCATCGTAAGTCCACCTGCTTTTCCGGGCTCCATCATGCTGTCCCCCACATCCATGCCTCCGGGAGGAGCTCCTTTCATCCCTGCAGAGTTTGACCCAGGTACGAAGACATTTGTACAGCAGAAAATAAGTGTGAATCATCTGAAGGGGAGATGAGAGTACAGTCATGTTGATTAAAAGTAACTCCTCTTTGAAATGAAACCTTTTGATTTTGTGTCTTTTTTTTTGTGCTGCCACAATATTTCATTTCCACTTGGGATCAATAAAAACTGTTCTCATCATCTTTTGCAGCAGGAAATGTGAAACGTCCAGAGGAGTCTATTCAGGACTCTAAAGGAGACTCAGATGTGGGCACCGACAGCCAGCTGGGGTCTCCCACAGCACCAGTGATGACCCTGCCAGGCCCAGGAGTCATGCAGGGACCCAGACCCGGTATGCCACCTCTGCAGCCTCCTCCTGGCATGCCGAATCCTCATCTCCCTCCATTCCTCTCACCTCCAAACATGCCACACATGCCCCCGCAAATGATGGCCGGAGGACCAATGTTTCCACCGGATAGGTTCAGAATGCCGATACCCTTCCCTCCTCGTGGCCCTCCTTTCCATCGGCATCCTCCTATGGGACCAGAGGGAATGGATGACAGGGAAGGGAGACATTTCCGAAATGGGAGGCCGGGGTTTGGGTGCCCACCCTTCCACAGAGGGAGGTGGTAGAGGTCGGCTGAATGACTGACCTGGGGGTGAGGATGCTGAACCACCGACACTAACACATATCAAGACATCTGTTTCAAGAAAGGACTGCTGTGAACAACTGAGGGTGCTGGGACTTTACTTTCTACCACAGAACCTTTTCCTAGTGTCAAATAAACAATGAAAATGAGACAAGGTGTTCTGAATGTGGTCGGTGCTCCTTCAAGTCCACCAGAGAAGAGACTCTTTGCTGTTAATACTGTATGTGCTTGTAGCTGTTTGCTATCTTTTTGTATATCGGAAGTTGTGTAGTTTATGCTTAAGTCTGTAATCTTGGTAGTCAGAGACAAAGGCAAAGTCTGTATTTTTGAGCTCATTCCCTCACTAGAGTTTTTGTGTAAGGAACAAAACTGTAAAAACCAATCATACCTTTTTTGGGTATGTTGTTTTTAGTAAAATGCCTTTGTACCATGTCGATGTTTAATTCTTCACCTGAGAGGTTTGATTTCATTTGGAGCAGAAGAGGATTTCCTGTCCTGCCAGTAGAGGGTAGAGTAAACCCTGTCACCATGGCCAGCCTCTGTTGTACATTAAGGTCACACCTTGTAGGATCATGTGCAGTGAATATTAAAAACAGGTGCTATCATTTGATCGGGAGGTTTTATTCGTGTTGAACTGTCTCTTCTAACCTCTTACTGGGTAAACTGAATTTGGCTGACAGATCCTCCAGCATGTGAGGTTACTGTCAGTTTTAAACATCACTTACCAAACACCTTCACTGGAACATAGATCATCTGCAACCTTTCTGTCTCACGTTTAAATCAATGTACTGATTTTAGTGATGAACTCTTGATAATGATATGGGATGTTTTAGCTGTCAGTTTTGTTTTTGATTGCTTACATAGAATTCAGTATTCATGTATTTGCGCACATTGATGAAAAAGCATCAATGTGCGCAAGAGATGTGACGCACAGACGCCAATGAGCATTTAAAAACGATGCGTTAGGGTTCAAATCAAAATGTTTCTGTCTCTGCTCCCCAGATTAGAAAACTAAACACTCTTCGTCCACTGCTGTGCATATCGCACAGTCCTTGAATGCCGATTCGAGGTGAACCGCGACTGATTGGCTCTGAAAATAAATAAGTGGCATCCTCGTGATCCACTTGCACGCCGTCTCCAAGGAAGGTGGGCTCCGCCCCTCTCCGCGGTGTGGAAACAACACGCATGGTCCGCGGACAGGCAGAGCTCACAGAGGCGGCAGGAGGCGAAGGATGGGCAGCTGCGGCGTTTGAAACATGAAGATTTCCACGTCGGGACGGAAGCATCCAGGTCCCGTCGGTGGCGGTGACAGGTATGTAAGGGCACCGGGGAGCACGCGCTCCTAATCATGATATGGATAATAGGCTCAATGTCCGATCATCCTCCGCGTGGTCCTAGCGCCGTCTGCACGCGTGACCGCGTCACTCAATTACACAAGTTTATCAGAGGTGACGGACGCTGCCGCACTGAGGCGGCCGGTGTGGTCCAGTGGACGAGGCCGTCATGCTGTGTCTGTGTGTGCGGGGGGGAGGGTGGGGGGGGTTGCATCTGTGTGTGGATTCATTCAGTCACACATCAGTGATTGGGGGGGGGGGGTAAAAACAGCCATGCAGCCCGAATGACGGTGGACATACAGCAGGGTTCATGTGCATGCCCAGACACTCAGTCCCCATTCCAGCAGCCCACTTCACCGCACTACATCCCCACTGACAAATGTTGCTGTTTATTCAGCAGTGGGATGCTGTTTAACAAGGCATGCAGACAAACAGGCTCGGTCGCCTGTGAGCCGGAACACCTGGGAGGTGTTGGGGGGAACGTCGTTCGCACAGTTTGGGGAAGGAAGAAGCCGCGTGTGGCCTCAGTGCGGTAAATTGTTGCATGAAGCGTTTCAGTGCGATCGGACCATCGCTGCTCTTACTGTGTTTTACACATCGCTTCAGGAAACGGATCGCGTGCAGTTGACTCGAATGAAAGGCGATAGGTCGTGTGTGCTGCTGCTTCACTCCAACGACCTTATGGTGTCAAGTTAGTTGCAGCGTCACCGCTGCTCCAAGTGGCGTCTTCCTGTCAAAGTACTGCGTGTCTGTGACGAGCATCCTGAGCTGCTGGGTGCACAGGTGACCGTGGGCTGATGGGGATATGTAGCGCTGCAGCGGCTTAACATGCAAGATGGGTCAGATATTTTTTTCTCATGGTCTAATATGACATTGTCAGTCTTTTGTAATTGCCCGTCAATAAGCTGGAACAGTCAGTGTGTGTGTGTGTGTGTGTCACTGCAAAGCTGACTCAATAATTATATGTATGATATTTAGTATTAATTTATCTGAAATTTAAGAAGCCTCACCACTGGGAGTGTAAGGTGCAGTTTTTTTTTCTCTCAGTCAGCAGCTTGTATTTATGGTGAATCCAGAATGACTTGACTGCTCTACAAACAAACCATGGTAAACGCATCTGTCAGAGGGATTTGGACACCAGAGAAAAGCTGATATCTCAGCAGCTACAGCACTGAACAACCACAGAGGATTTCCGGTGATGGAAGTTGAAGTAACATTTCGACTTACAGTGAAATGTAATAGAGCAATGATCTGTGGAAAAAAGATGTAGTTGTGGCACCGCTTTAAGTGATAACGTCCCCGTCTGGTCCCCGAGTATGAAACACCCCCCCACACCCCGTGGGATTGAAGATGGCTGAGAAGTTTTTAGCTTATGTCTTCATGGAGAGCAGTGGCTTGAATTCATACAAGCAATGATGGAGTCTAACGGTTAATAATTTCACACAAGAAAAACGTTGTAACTCTTGAAATCTCATCTCTTGGAAGCACACCTGCAGCATAACCTGCCTCACTGTCTGACCATATGTACCAATCATATAGTTTGGCTAGATGCATTGTTTCTGTTCTCTGCCTACTCAAATCTCCTGATCACCCCCAGAAGTATGCATCAGGACAAAGATCAATGTGTGTGTGTGTGTGTATATATATCTCCTTCAGCATTCAACTAATAAGTGCACTGCTGCTGGAGAGAAAATAAACAATAAGTAGATCAAATACTTGTTAGGTAATTAAAAAAAAAAAAGAGCATCCAAGCCACAGCAGGCAAGAAACCAAGATGAGTGACGTAAGTAAAGACTGGACTCTAATACTGCACTGCTAGTTTTTATTATTCATGATATCATTTGATTTTTCGCATGAATTTAAACAGTGGAACTGCATTGTTGCCCTTTTAATAGGCAGCCTCTCGGAGTGAAGATTGCAAATAAAGAGGGAAAATAATCTTTTTAACCATTATTTTTTTGGCATTTAATATGTATCGTGTATTTAGTGTTAAATTATGTTTGTTAAAATGGATTCCAATGGGGACAAGATTTCACAGAAGAAAAGTTTTCGCAGAAATGTTTTCATACCATCCTGCAGCTTGCTTCCATGTTTAGACCGTCAGTAGTGCCGCATCAAACAAAGCACAGCTTCATCATGTTTCTAATCAGTCTAAAACTGAAATAATGAAACAAATGCAGAGAGCTTGGGAGAAAAACTGTGAATTGTTTTATCCAATGAAAAGAGAACTTTGTCGCAGAAATGGCGCAATTATTGTTAAGCAGTCTGATAAGTCTTCAAACTCATGGATGCATCACTCAGACTGCAATGTTTGACACTCAAAAGATACTGTAGACTTTGAATGGCTTTATCCTTTTTGACTTTGGTTTGTTATGTTGGCTACTAGTTGTTAGTAGTCCAGTAGTTCTATGAGGCACAGGTTGACTTGGCAGAGGCAGTGATCAGCCTGTGAAGGGTGCTCTCTGCAGTGGGCACAGAACCCATGCATGTCTGTGATGGAGATGGAGAGAACAACCATAGTGTTGAGCATCCAGCAGCATAGCTTCGGTGTTTGGTGGTGTGTCCTCAGGGTGGTAACCTGAGCCCACCTGTGTGACATGCCTGCACAGGGACCTCACTCTCCATGTGCCTGTCTTTGTGTGGTCGAGTCACGACTAGTTTTGCTCCCCTCTGGCTTCTGTCTATGCTCTTTAACTCTCCGTCTTAAAGATCTTAAATGTTAGACCGACTTGAAGCAGTTTAGCGACTAGAGTAGCCACACATGAAAGAATGTCTACACATTCATATGGTAATTTGTTGGCTTTTTGTACAATCCACGACTTTGTTCTTCATGTGTGTACAGCAATGTACTACCAAACACAGTTGATTTCTTGAAATGCGCATAATTTAACCCTCACAAGTGCTCTTTGAATTATTCATTTCAGTCCCACTTGCACATAACTCTTCATTCCTTTGAAAAGTGGTGCAATGTAAATACTGAAAACAGTCGAGTGTTTTGCATAGTGCCAAGTTGAATAACATACTCATCCCTGTGTGAGAGCACTAACACGGGCCATTCATTCCAATACAAAATTCATCCAAATTTTGTAACTCCTGGCAGATTTGTTTTACAATACTTGCATCCCGGTTATTTAGTCAAACCGTGTTTTTAAAAAGTGCGTTGTGGAAATATTAAGTACACAAGTTAGACCGCAACCTCAAAACTGGAAATCTTTCCTACCACAGAACTTGTCGGTCTGCTAAGTGGCTGATTGTAGGTATTACAATGAGAGCGCTGAGCTAAAGCCTCAGTGGCATACACACATGCCACAGTTGTGGTAGGAAAATACCATCTTAATAGCTATTATTCTGCCCGCCAGGTTTTAATAATGGAATGACCTCATTTATGCTCTACTACAGTTCACTTTAACGCACGTTGCTTGCAAAGTTGTTTAAATATTTGAATAAACTTTTGGCTCCAGGAGTCTCTCTGAATATTTCATATTTGCTGAAGCTGAATAGAAGCGTGAAAGGATAGCCTTCAGTTTTTGTGGGTTTTTTTTTTTAATTACGGAAACATGAACCTCCAAAATATATTAGATCTGTGACGCTCTGAACACTTTCAATGTGGCCTTCTCCCACACAAATCCAGTAATGGAGCAGCCACATTGTGAAACAATGTTGATGTTGCAGCTGTGAGGAGTCGTCTGTCCAGACCCGCGTGTTGAATGCAGTATACACTGGCTGATTGCCACATTTGTCTTCTGAGAATTATCTGGAATCTTTCTGCTCCGAACAGCAGATTCCTTACCTTTATGGCGAGATAGGCTTCATGTTAGTGCGAGAGGTGATACTCTTGTTTTGTTTCCACATGTATATCAAATAATCGAAACAAGAGTTTGTTGGAGAGCGTCTCTCTAGATCTATTAGTCTTTGTTCCCTTTCTTCCAGCCCAAGTTGATGGATGAAGGACAACTATGCTTTCCTCTCCACCTCTGTTTACATCCATGTTGTATTGAGTTTCAGACAAGAGCTCGGGCTTCCCTTGTTCCTCCTGACAGGACATCTGTCTCCATTAGAGACTACTGATGTGCTGCTGTATCAGTCTGTCCTCTACCATCTTCGGACAGTTGAAAAGAGCGAACCCATTGTTCTCCACAATCCGCCACATTGTACACATCTGACAATGTAGTATCGCTTTGTTTTGGACAATTTGCTGCTAAGCAGTTGATTCACTGAATCTTTGAACTCTACGTCAGTATTTCACATGCCCTTTTTCTTTAAAAAAAAAAAAAAAAGAGCTTGCACATTTTTCACATCTATTAACAATTGCAGAAGACGAAGTTGCCACATATTCCAACATCTGACAAAGTGAGGTCAGACATGATGAATTCATGATGTGCTGACAGCATCATCTGGAAAAGCACCTCGATGGTTTGCCAAGATTCGATCCCAGATGCTTTCCAGAGAAAACCCCAGCAGCAGTGCTGCACTTAAGAGTGACTATGACGCGCTTGGTTGGTTGGGTTGTGTACCATTGACCGTTAAAAAGCAAATGCTTTCACACTTTAGGTTTAAGCTTGTAGCAGATAACTGCTGCTGATGCTTTTTGTATGATTCTCGGCTTCCAAGCACAATGAAGATGTGGGCTTTCTCATGAATTATTACAAACCTACATGAAAATTCGCATCAAACTCAAAATGAATAGGCCCTATGCTGTGGCTTGTACCTTTTTTAGAAACAAGCAAACAAGTGCTCCTCACAAATTAAGTCAACTCGCCTGCACCGTTGAGTATTGACTCAAGCTTCAAAGCCTCCTTTGAGGTTGTGGTACTCTCAGAAAAGTGATTTCTGAAAAGATTCTGTTCCTGTTACAGTGGGCTACTGTTCCAAAGTGACAGGCCAGTGTGTATACATGCAGACTAGTGGATGGTATTCAATAGCACACTGGTTCTCTCTCTCCACAATGGTCATGGGGTTTGGAAAGACATGACTGATGAGCATTCTAGGCCTCATCAGAGCGCTGCTCCTCCTCTTGATTCTGAGCTGTGAGGACGAACGTATGACCGGCTGTCAGAAATGCACATGGTGATGATCATCAGCTTCACGTGGCTGATGGAGCCTTGTGGTTTGGGATGAATAATAGATACTAAGTGCACTAAACTGCTGAGGCTACGAGTTGCTTCGGGGAGGGTGTATTTTAGGCTAACTTTACCGCGACATCAATCATAAACGAGAACTTCTCAGGGCCCTTTTTGTTTACTTGAGGTTGACTCTGGTGTGGGATGTCTTTTTGAAGTGGCATATGAGGAGAATTAGTTTTCTCCGTAAGCATTTATTTGGTGAGGTCCAAACACGTCTAGACATCACGGTTAAAACTGAACTAAATTTGGTAGAAAAATGGTTTGTAAGACGTCTCTGCAGCAAAGTATGATTGTGTTACATTTTAAATGACTAACATGTTGAAATGCATGAATTAGTGCTGTGATTGGCATTTTGCATTATCTTAAGACTGAACTATTAATAAAAAAGAATCAACTGATTCATTTATGATGATGATTGTTGAATATTTTTTTATTGAAATGCTGTTGAAGCAATGGATATTTGGTTTCCTTTCAACCAAACTTAATCTATCCTTCATTTATTTGATGTATTTTTGGACGTCTCAACATATTTTGGCATGTAAATCAGTGCTTTCTGAGCCCTTAATGTTTTCATGCAGTTCACAAATTCTTGTAGGCCAAATTATGGTCAGTTTTCTTTGTTTAACTGCCTCTTTAAATAGTTGACCCTACCCAGCAGCTTGTTAAATGCAGAGCACTGCACTTTAATGTCCTCCAAGCATATTTTCAATAACTAGTATTGGAGAGCTACCTATGCTGTGTAGGTTCAATCCCGTCCAATAAATTCCAGCCTTTTCTCCACATTTTAAATTATTTCCCTCTCTATACCGGTGTCTTTGATGTTGACTCTTGAGAGGCAACTCACTGCTGGAGACCACTGGATCCTCCGCTAATGATCTCTACCCGGGCTGGGGTTACTGCTTTCATGTCTTGCGTAACAGTTGCATTTTTCTCTTTAGATATCAGTCGTACATAGTGTTCCTTTTCAGTACAATGGATCATCTGTTTCCTCAGAGGGACACCGGGTTGATGTGTGTTGTTGTGATTGGGGAAACCTTCAAGAAAATAAACACTTGAACCCTTGTGGTGATGGATGTTCTTTTCAGTGTTCCACATAACGACCTTATGCTGAACCAAATACTGCATACAGCCGACCCCTTGTTTTATCAGTAAAATAAGCTTCACAGTGATGTATGCGCAGATTGTATTTATAGACCAGTATTTATGTACAGTTCTGAGAGCAAAGTCTGAATTAACAGACAGATGCTGTTCAGTCTAGATCTTGCATAAATGGATAATTGTGGGTAACGCTCATCCCCTGTATGTTAATTGAGAGTTAAATTGGTGTGAGACAAAGAATCATTTTGGCTTTGAAGTTCATCTGGACTGTTTGCATCAGAGTGACATGCTCATCAAAATCATGCTACTGTTGCCTAATAATTTCACTCCGTTTTGCAGTGCAAATAGGGCTTTCTTTACCTCCTACATTGAGATTAGCCTCGCATGTGTCTTTTGTTTTGATAGTGATGTTGACTGTGTCCCTTAGTATGTCCTTCCATATAATACATTATATAATGTAGCTGTGATGGTAAATTGCCCATTATGTTGGATGGTGTGCTGTCCTGTGGTCCATTCAGATTTGCTATAATAAACCAGCATATAGTCAATAATTAACTGACCTTTATTTAAAAGCTATTCTGGGGAGTCGTTCTGTGATTTAGCATGTTCGGTGTAACATATTAGGCTCCAGTGCTGTGACTTTTTCCACATTTTGGGATGTTAACGGCCTCGTTTCAGAACAAAGAAGTAAGAATTTATGTGACCAATGTCAGTGCAGTAACCAAAGTGTGACAAGTTCAAATTTTAAGAGCAAAAAAAAAAAAAAGAGAAATATTCCATATCGAGTATTCTGCCTGTTTGCAGTGACACTCAAAGCTGAGTTTGGTGCAACTGATCGCCTTCTTAAATTAGGGTTGTGTCTGGCAAAGACAAAGCACAGCTCATCACCTCATCAGATTTAGTTCTCTGAAGATGGTATGGTAGTTTTTGTGAAGAGTCAGATGTAGTGAACTCATTGCATATCCTGGATCTGTCATTACGCCACCTTCTGCAGTTTTTTTTTGTGTTCAGTACAGCTGAAGGTGATTGGCAGTGATTGCAGCTGGTTGTGACACCTGGACAGCATCAGCAGTCTGAAGTGTTGCTGTGGATCTGTAACCATAGTCTCACCCGCCAAATTGCTCCAGCAGCATTGAATGGCCTGTCAATATATTGGATGTCCAATTCAATCACCTCCTAAATTGAGTTCGGATAGCACAGGGTTTAATAGCTGTGTGCCGGTGATGAGAAAGCAGAGTATTTTGTTTAGCTGAGCTCCATGCAAGCAATCTACATTTCTGAAATGCCTGTGGTGAGAGCAGACGTGGATTCAGCATTAGCCCACATTTCACTGATAGGCACATTTATTGCGCTGCAGCCTGATTGAGTATTTTTTTGGGCAAGCAGACAAGCAGATAAGATTTCATCTTGTGTAGCATAAACTTCTGTTTATTTAACTTTTCCAATAAATTGCTAGAACAACAGAAGTCGCTTAAGGTTAATAATTGGCTGTGTGTTACCATTACCCACATCACACCATCCAGGAAGTACATCACTGTGTTTTTCTTATAACTTTAAAGAAGCTCTGTGTGATGGCTTTCATACCCCTGTCTGACTTTTCATGCCTAATCCACACCCAGCGACAGAAGTAGCCCCTTAGGTATGAACGGCTCGTTTTGTCTTGGCCGGTCAGAGTCCCTTTGTTCAGAATTACCATGTTCTGTTCACTCTCTTCCATGTTTGTTTTACATGGCATGCAAATTTCCTGCCTGCATCCGTGCTGTGCGGAAAAATGCTAAGTGTCATCAATATGATTAAAAATATTGCCACAGAGTGTCATTTGCAACACAACTACATTAAAGACAGAACATAGTATGAAATTATACATATTTTTCTATCGTCACACTATTTATCCTCATATTGCACATTGCAGCTTTTAAGTAGACTGTCTGTAAATTATCTGACATCATCTCTGCAGATCATATTATGTGCTTCCAAGTCTCCTGTTTTCATTGGATTACGTCCCAACAAATTGTTTCACTAATTTGAAGTGAAATTGGCACATGCTGTGTTATGTCTGTGGAATTTGCAGCAATTTTTGCACAAAACTTCAAAGAAAAATGTGTTATCCTGACAGATTACCTGTGTGAAATCGGGCTCGGCGAGTTGATAAGAGCACAGGTTATTATGTCTGGTTGCCTCTGCAGACCAGACATTCCTGTCTTTACTATGAAACCCCAGTGCTTTAGTTTAATATCAGGGTCACAACCTTGGCAGGACATGAAGATGCACTGAGAGGAAGCCGGTCTGACCACACTGTTGAGTGCTTTTTATTTTGGTCATAGTCATCGCGAAGTCTAGACATGGCAATTCACCCCTACAATCTCTGGACTACTTTCAGACAGACTAAGCTTAGTGCTCTCTTTCTCTCCACTGCATGGTTGTCAGGGTGTCTACAACCTTGAGTAGTCCGAGGGATGTTTTACTTTGAGCATGCATGCATGCATGCAAAGCCGCTCCTGGAGCACATGATGCAGGCTGCAGCCGAACAGACGTCGCTGTGCCTCTCTTCCCCGTTCCCTCTGCCGCTTCCATCATCTCGAAATGAATCTGGCACTGCTGTCACTGCTGACGTGATAGCCACACGACATCACTGGTGCTATGACAACAGCAAGTCCAGCCTCTCTCTCTCTCATTCACAGGTCCATTTCGGGCTGTCGCTGAATGTTCCAGATTATGCACCACAACACATTAAGACTGCGACCTTTCAGCCCTTGTTGCCTTTGAGAACATTTGTTTAATTTTCCAGAATCTTCTTACTACAAATCCTGCTCTTTTAACCACAAAGAAGAGAGATGTAAGCAAGATTTTACAAGCCAAAAATGAGGTGAAGTTTACATTTACGCTGCTACTGCTCCTCAATCTTATTGGTTTTTGTACAATAAAATGACTGCAACATTTAGTGTAAACATGCCTCTCGTAGGAGAGTGCAGGGGCAATTACAGAGGAGACGAGGGAGGGAACACACATTCCTGCTGGCAGTAGGTTTGTAGTTTAGGGGGATGGAATTGTAGAACGAAGGAGGGAGCAAGAGGGGAGGGAGGGAGTGAAGAGTGTGAAAGAGTCAGCAGCAGGAGGAGGAGGAAGGAGGGAGGGAGGGGGGAGGAGGGGGTCACTCCCCCTCCCTCCCTCAGTTCTTCAACTCATCCTTGCATTTAGGAGTCAGTCTGCTGTAGAGTTGCAGGAGGAGTATCAATAATCACCTCTGCTTGAAATTCCCCCCTCAGTGATGTGTGGGATTTCTCTGTACTAGTGTGGGGAGAAAAGGCAGAAGTGACACTTCTTGGTTGTACACATTGAGGTAAGTCATTGTATTTGCTGCTGTTTATTTTTGCCTCTTTGCAGCACTGCATGCTTGGTTGTGTTAGTAGGTAGATGAGACAAATGGCTGATCGGTCTCATACCTCACACTTTCCAGAAGATGTGCTAAATAACACCACCAGTAACGCACTGAGTCAATGTGTGGCCTGTAAGCATGGGTTTCAATGTATAGATAAATTTGTCTCTTGTGAATCACATTGTGCCTGAACGGTATACGTTTGTAGGATTTATCTTCTCTGAATGCAATATTCTCATCAGCTGCCACCGGTGTTTTAATTTCCATGCTATCACACTATAATTTCATGTTTTTCCATGTGTGGTGTAACTATACCCTGGGGTCTTTGCAGCCTGTGTTTAGGGTGGGGTTTCCACCTCATGTTTGTACCTGTAGCACTCCTGTATATGGGGCACAACTTACCTACAACTGGAAGCAGTGGGCCATTGTGTTGCTCTCCATTCACTGCCAGACACAAACAATACAGCTTGTGTCTGTGTCGTTGTAATGACAAAGCAGCGGTGGTGGTGGTTTTGTGATGCTGAGAAAGGGAGATGATGAATTGCAAATGTGAGAGATGGTCAAAGTCAAGGAGAATTCCCAGAGCGCATTCAGGAGGGGGGCTGGAGGACTTTATGATGTGTGAGTTCATTTAAAATCCTGGCTTTGTGTTTGAAAGCCTGTTGTGTGACTCCTGCGGTGGGGAGAGGGGCGAGAAATGGTCATCTGGTGTCATAGTTATGGAAATGTATTGACCGTTCTAGGCTTAGCAGGACAGGAGGTCAGAATCTGGCTTTCAGGCTTGTAAATCTTGACAATGCTCTCAGTATGACTGGAGGAAAGCTAGCTTAAAAAAAACAAAAAAAAAACATAAACTCCGATTTCTTCCAATTGCATGCAATGGGAGACTTGTCCTTAATCCAAATTCAACCTAACTGAATTACTCCTGAGAGGAAAATAATTTTAATCACAGATTGATTTGCATGGTCTTGTGTCATAAGCTTCATCTAATTGAAGGGCACAGTGTGCAGTAAAACAAAGGTAATATTGTACATTTACAAATCAGCAGAGTTCATCTGAGATCAGGTGGTCTTTCAGATACTTGGCTTATTATCAGAGTTGGAGCAGAATTCAGCATGGTGGCAGCTCCACAATTGGGTTTTCTGTTTACTTAGTTTGGCACCACACAACTGAAACCACTGCACTTTGCTGCATTTTGCTATGGCTTTTGCACATTTTCACCTGTAGTGTATTCTGCCTCTGCGGTTATTTTAGCATAGCAAAGGGAGGAACTCTGGACAAGACTGTGATTAATTAGGGAAATTCCCTACCACCCAGGATATTGGATCTTCAAAACAGGATCATTCCTCACTCAGTGTAAAAGCCAGTAGTGCTCAATAAAGTTAATGCTCTTTATTATACAAGTTACACGTACATGCCATCATTCATATTATCCATCCATGTTAAAGTTGATTTGCCTTAAGCCCATCAGAGTTTGTTTTCAGTTGAATGCACAATCCCCAGTCTAAACTTGTAAAGCTGCATGAGCCAATTGTTTTCTTTGCTGACAGTCAAGCTATGATTTTCATCATCAGTCACTGAACGTGGTTGGCCTGCCTTTTCATTTACTGCCATAAGCTGTGCTGAATGTAAGCATAGGTCATGTATTTATACTGTATACACATCCAGTTTTCAAAGAGGAGAGCATGAACAGCTGTTTCCAGTACAACTAATGAATGCAGCCCATAGCTTATACTGAAGCATTTTACGTTATTGCATAAAAGTACATGGGGCCAGAAAACATGGAGAAATGGGGACAGAAACATGGTATGATATCCCACTGCGATCTGGGGAAGTACATGGTATCAGCTATCAGGACATGTAACTTGAACTGCAGAAAAAGTTATCCTTTTCTTCTATACTGTCATGAGTCTACAACAACATTTAACGTGTGGAATTGTGAATATCACAACTTAATTAATTAAATTAATTAAATTAATTTAATTTGTGCCTTGTCAAAGGCAAAGTGATACAAAATTAGTGAGTGAAAAACTCTGTCTCTACCCAATTAGCCATTCTGTTAACGGCCCATACTTTTAGAGATACTTAAGCGTGGATTATTATAACAGAGCGAAGATTTTCCTAATTACAAAGTGATTGCATGTTTTGCAGCTGGAATGATCGACATACTTGACTAGACTAGAACTAGACTCCAGCTGAAATGTGACTTTCTAAGTGACATTTTACCACAGGGCAATAAAAGATGCCTGTACTGGAAACCGTGATCAGGATCGCTTGGAGGAAGAGAACACATTTTCTGCTTTGTGTAGTCATGTGTGTCAAGATCCACCTCGGCTTTGCTTCAGCGCACAATGAAACGCAGTAAGGAGCTGGGAGCTCCAGAGGCGTTTTGGTGCTCAGGAATGACTTCTCCACATGCTTTTGTCCACAGATGATTTAGATCAAATCTGCATGTAAATGTATGATGAAACCTCTTCATACATCCAGGAGTTTGATGCTTTCTTGTATTATCATCTTGTCCACCAGGATTAGGCATATGCTCTCCTCTTCGCTATTTACAAATTTAAATGACAAAATAGGCCTTGACAATAGCCCCAAATGTGATTTTGAGTGGAGTTTGAATTGTGTCCTTGCACTTGTGATGCCACGTAATAGGACCACACTCAAACAGAAGCCTTGCTTGGTATTCCCACTCACTGACCTGAAAGCAAATGATTACCTCTGTGGAAGAAGATCCTGAGTGAACCAGATTAGAAAACACATTTCCAATGCAGGCTTGCTGCCCCTCTATGTCCTTGGCATTGTGTTTATTCTGCTGCCAGCAAAGGGCCATGCAGGCAAAGGCAAGTCAGTTGCCATACTGAGATTGGTTGGAGAATGGCTCGACCAGCAGTGGACCGGCTTCTGGCCTTTAGCCATCAACATCCATTCACTGCTGTTTGTCAGTATTGCTGGATTACTGAATATGAGCAGAACATTCTATTTAGATTTGAGTTTTATTTAATGCAAAGATCACACGGCCAGTTGGTTTCAGTGGAAGTCTTCTGACCAAAGCTAAATGGTAAAAAAGAAAAACCTATTGACTTGAAATTTCTCTGTTGCAAAGTATTGTCCCAAAGTAATTGGACAGAATGTTCATAGTGGTAATTTTTCTAGAGGTGTGTCCTTTTATAGTTTAATAATGTTTTACTTTTTCTATTTATCTATACCCACATGCTGAATATCGACCTTACCTTGCATTGAGTTGAAGACTGTGGCAGATTTAGGAGACATTTATGTTTTTTTTTTTTTTTCAGCCTACAGCTGTTTTTCATATACATCATCCTATGCCAGCGCTCAAGAGATAATATTTCCTTGTGCATCCACCAATTTGCCACTGCAACAGAAACCCTGCGGTTTGGTAACCAGTGAGTCCCACACATTGATAGCATTGATCACAAATCTATAATCATAAAACTGTCAAGCACATTTGCTCCTTGTGTGAGGGGAAAATTGTTGGGTGTGTGTGTGTGTGTGGAGTTAAGACTGTGGAGGAACGAATTGTAAAAGCCTGGAATGTGAAGCATGTAAATGCAGACTAGTGTTGATGCTCCATGTAGCCAGGGGAGACCTTTTCACCGATGGTGACAGTAACAGGCTATGAGAAGGTCAACTCATGAAAGTCTCTGGTGGTGTGGTTGTGATATTTTGTCACAGTGGCTGCAGCATTTTTCATTACGTGAAGCATTTTCCATGCACTTCCCAGATGAATAATTCAATCACTTCCATTGATCTTGACTTCTCGTGTCATCCTGCTGTCACTGTCTCGCAGTGAGAAATGTTGGATGCTAAATTTGAATTACTTTGAATGCAGTTATGTTTTTTTCGCGTGCAAATCATTCAGACTTGGTGCAGGTCTTAGATTTACAGATATCAAACAGTAGATTTACAGATCTAAAAGCAACTGTTAACAGAACTAAAGAAAAAAGGGTAATGGGATCATTGATGCTCTGACAGAGCCTCGTGTAATGAATAGTGGACTGGGACTCCGATTTACAAAAGGGGCATTTAAGGAAGATGACAGAGGAAAGGGGAAGTTAATTTACTCGGGACATTTGGTTAAATTCAGTTATTCAGCAGGAGTACTTTTGTTCTGGCAAATCCAGTTCAAAGGAGGCTTTACATTTATGTATCTGACACACTAATGGGGATGAATTTATGGCTAAACCTGCAAGTTTCAAACAGCGCTGTCCTTTAATCTCGGCAAGTAATACTTGTTTAGAGCATTCTCCTCTGAAGTAGTCTCGCTGGTAAAACCAAAAACATGTACAGACTCAGAGTTTGAAAGAATCCTCTCATCAGATTCAAAACCAAAGATCCCTTCCCCCATCAAACTGTTGTCTCAGAAATCACTGCTACCACAACCTGCATCCACCCCCCTTTTGTCTTAACAGTTGTCTGTGGCTCACGTATACCTCCACTTAACAGCTGTTTAAGGACTTCAAAGGCTGACAATGAGGAGCTAAAGAGCCGTGAGCAGGATGTGGTCTGATAGCACCTCAGCTGTGACGCTGGACAAGCAGATTGCTGGCATTGATGATAGAGATGAAAGAATTTTGGCAGAAAATGACACCACAAAATCTTGTATCTTTAGCAAGTGTGAAAAAGGGGGAAAAACTGACAACCGTTGCCCTCAGTATTGCATCTAACGGCATCGATTTATAAGTGAGATCTGCTTTCATCTGGGTCTCGTCTAATTTATATTGTAGTTTACACACCTGGTACAGTTGGTGCATACTAACCAGGACTCATAGTGAAAAGAATAAATCGCTTATTTTGCCAAGCAACATGGGTAGAATGTGAGGGAATATCTGTACTTAAAATAAATCTTGGTACATTGAATTTTTACTAGTTGCCCTTCAAGCTTTTCATAAAGCTCTCTTAAACCTGTGGAGTGGACAAAAGATTTGTTGATCCAACAAAACTTGCAGCATCTGTTGTACACAAACCCCCATGCAGCTTAAACACCAGCAGAAACGGTGACCTCCGCACACAGTGTTGCTCTAGAGAAAACACAGGCTGAGGCAAAGGTGCCACCAGGCTAAACAACACCAGCTGCTGCTCAGCAACAGGCTCCAAAATCACTGCATGCAGATATATTGCAAAGAATATGGCTCACTTTTGAAATGACACACCTAGGGCATTGATACATGCATCTTTTTTTAATTACTTTTAATAATTCTGGTTTATCTTTTGCAATCCTTACTGAGGACAAACACAGCAGCGCCACCTTACATTGACCCATGTGTAGTAAATTCGGATGAGGATGCAGACGTAGCCACAGTGCAGCATCATTAGAAGCCAGTGTTCAAAAATGAACAATGAATTCGGTCACTGTGTTTAAAGAAGTATTCAGTCCTGGAAAGATGGTCTTTAAGTTGGCTATGCAGTTGAAAGGCAAAAATATTTTTGAATGTGATGCTACATGGACAGAGAAAACAAAAAAAGGGCAGTAGTATTCGCTTTTGCAACAAACAACCAGAATACAAATAACCTCACGTATTGTCGTTACTTACACGTGGGATAAAACACAGTATGCATTTCAAGCTCCTTGTGTGAAGAATTCACACCACCAAAGCCAGTTTCTGTATATCGGGACAGTGGGGAAAAACAAAAAACAAAAACCCTTTGGTCGCAATGGTGTCTTCACCCAAAAGAAATTGGCTTCTGTGGAATTTGCTGCAGAACATCAACTTCACTTCTGTTTCTATCAGTGCACATTTACCCCAGTTGTCCCTGCCACCATCCTCACAGGCTGGCTGTGTCAGCTGTGGCCACCTCTTGCTCCTCCATACGCTGTAATTCCTCTGCACTGTATTCGGGCTCATAAGCAGCCCTGAATGTATGATTCCAGTATTAAGCAATTACACCTCTCTCAATCCAACTGTCCGTTGAGGTGGGCGTGCATACAGAAATGTGGAGGTACAACCTGTAGTTCCACCCTGGAGTCAGCAAGTTAGAGAGTATACTACATACATTGTAATGATACTAATCAAGATGAAAATCGGCATGTACACATTTTTAGCCTGTATATTGTGGTACTCAAAACTTTTATTAAAAGAGAATTGTTTGATGGAAGCAAACAGAGCAAATGTGTTCTCATATACAGTATAAGGTCAGGGCTTTCTGTGAAAAAGAAATGTGTTCAAATCAATTGGACCCGATTGTTGTCTGGTCCTGATTCTCCAGGCATCATTACATTAAACCTAGACTCTGTAACCCTGCCATCTTGGGACACTAAACCTTACTTGGCTGCTGAGAGTGGATCAAATAACAACCATGTCAGTTACGAATAAAGTAAATGAGGGCAATAAGTCACTTAACTCACCCATCATATTAGCTGTCACAAAAGACCGATGTCCTGCTTTTAAGGTCAGTGTGCTACATTCAAAGACAAAAAGCGTCTGTTTGACTTTGAATTTCGAGCACTGAGGCAGACTGTTATGCAAACTGCCAATCTACCCACAGCAGCTTCCTGTACCTGTGCTTGCTGCTGGCTTGCCAGGTCTCACACCAGCTGTAATGTCAGCCATTATTCTGCTTGATATGTGCTGGCATCCTTCTAAAGGCTGCTCCCCTACATTAACAAAGTCCCTCAACACAAGACCACATGAGCCTCTTATGAAGGGGTCAGACAGGTTACGCACAGCAGCAGCATTAGCGGCCTTCCTCTGAAACATGAAATCAGTTCTGCAGCAAATGAAATCACTGGGAGGTTGGGCTTCTTCATGTCTGTTTTTGTTGTTGCTAAAATATGTTCAAATGCATTTTTTGCAATAATACTTACTTGCTACATCATTGCAACTGATGGCTGGAGTTGCTGTTAAAAGAAGCGACTGCAGTAGCATCATTCAGACCAATATTGCTTAACCTGTTTAGTTTTTCCAGTTGTATTTTCAACAGATACATTTTGAATAAGGCTGTCTTGATGAGGTTGACTTGAGGAGCCAAACACTGGCTAGCCCATTGCTTCATGGTACATTTTGTGCCACGGCTTGGCACAAAGCTATTCCAAGAGTTTGTGGCTTTCATTATCACTGAAAGACCCCCTTTCCAGCTGTCTGCTATTCAGGGTTTCTAGGGCTACAGATCCAAGTCAGAAAAATACTCTTGGCTACATGACAGCGGTATATAGTTTTCAGTTGAGCTATTAAATGAAGACTGGAGGAAGTGCTTGTTCTGTCCATCAACATCTGAAATAAATGCTACTCTTGGACGGATGTTTCTCACCGATGTGAGACATTTTGAAAGAGCAAGCTTTGTTGATGCTACATTGCAGAATCTTAAATACAGATGAGCACACTCGGGAGCAGAAAATGAGTCACGGGACAGAACAGAAGATTGCTGTTTGGTACTTCCATTTTGCTTAGAAGCATATGACTCTATCAGTGGGGAAATGAGAGCTGTCTTTCAGTGGTACACCCCCCCACCCACCCCCCACCCCCCACTCCCCTCCTCCTCCTTCATACAACTACCTGTGTTATTATCTCAAGAGACTGCAGTGTTCAGATTACAGGGTTTTGTGTTTGAGCTTGTAACTAGTCAGTCCCAGTGCATTCTTGCCTTTCACCAGTGTAGTTGGGTTAGATGATGGGAATGTGTATGCAAGAGTTAGAGCAACATATAGAGTCAAAATCACATTGTGTACAAATTAAGGTCAGTTTCTTGTCACACTGTCTGATTTTCAGTGCATTATGAGCTCCATGCAGAAAAGAATAAAACACCAATACGCCAGGCAAATCTGATGATACCAGAAATGAAATGGCTTCAGGAGTACAGCAGTGTGTGACCAGGTGTTTCTACACTGTCAATAGGTTCTACCTTGTTTTGAAAGACCCTAATATTATAATTATATTTTGGCCTTGGGGCAAGAATTTTCACTGGTTACTCAAATGATACAAGCAACTTGACATTTTTGTCCATGTGGATCTAAAGAAGAGGAACAGGTGGGGATTAGGACAGTTTTCCCTTGTTCCTGTTCAAACAGGCCCAAGTATTTGTCAAACATAAGGCAGGCTTTTAAGTGGTCTTTAATAACAAAAGGACCTTAAATCTTCCTGTCACATATTTCAGGGATGACAAAATCCCACGCCACATGGAATGGCAATATGAACACGACTCTCCCAAAATGGTGTCAGATATCATCAGCGTTGTTGTGAAAAAGAGCGGCCCTGACATAAATCAGAATGTGTGACATTTATTTTCCAGCAGTGTCATGCAAATGTTCAAGATGAGATCTAGTAGAGTATTTTGCGAGGTCTCTCTTACAATAAATCCAGATTTCGTGAAGAAATATTAGCTTGGCTCCTATATAACTTCACATGCCTACATCTGACAGGTGATAGATTAAATGACGAATCTGCAAAACTTTGACTAAAAACTGGTATTTCACTTCAAGGAGTGAAACAGACGATGGTAGAAGAGGAAAAAAGAACAATTTGACACATCTTGGATTGTGTGAATTAATATTTTCTTTGTAACGCACACTGGATAGTGAAAACAAAATGGCACTGCTATATTCTAATTGTCTTTACATGACAACTGCATTTCATGGATTGCATGCTTGCACATCAGCTGCTATCTTAGAAGCAGCATGATGTTTTTCATACACTGACTGTTTACAACTTCTCAAAGTGCTGTTAGCTGTGGTGAAATTTGTGTTTTTCCCAGAAGCCGCTGTGTTGCTAATCTTGAGTCACAATAAAGCCATTCTTCTTTGTGATCTGTGGGTGGCTGGAATCTCCTGTGGTCATGTATTTCATTAAGATCTTGTGTAACGAATGAATCCTCTCAGACTTCTGCTGTCCTGGGCTCCTGTGCATCCTGTTGAAAATGACCCATTTACTTGGGTCCTCACTTTATCACACTGCCACATTACTGGTAACATTTTCCAGTTTAATTGTTGATTTTAATGTATTGTTAATTTGTGTATCTAGGATGATAGTAACGATACAAGACAGACAGGGTCTCCGACTTACTAATGTGGAAGGTATTTCTAGAGGATCCCACTGGCTGTTCCTGGGGATTTGGTCGGCTTGAACATCTCTTCCAGCATTTCTTGCTCATGTATTAATAAAGAGCTGATGACTGATTCTGTGCAAATGCAGCATTGCAGCCTTGGAGAATATGGTGTTGGGAATTGAGGCCATTTTACCAAGGTATTCAGATGTTCTGGCAACTCTCATTCAGTATTTTGAAACTTGGAACATGCATGCTTATTCATTTTTACATTTTCATCTTCTCCAGGTCAGCCTCTTAACTCTGTAATAACTCTGGGTAATCAGTGTGCCTTTATCTCTTTGAAAGAGGAAAAAGTAGCTTGCTGAATCATCGTGGATCCTACTGCTCTCTTTTTGTAAGCTCCAATTAATAATGGTCTTGTGGCAGATTGAACAAGGAGCTGTTTGTGCCTTTAAGATTTAAATCTCTCCCCATGAATGGTTTAATGGTTGCCGAGTGGACTTGCCCATATTGAACCGCTAATTTGACTTTGTTTTCATGTGAGTTATGTATACACAATTGTGTTTCTCTCCTAATCACATTTGAGCTTTCTCAGAAAGGCTGCTGCCTTTTTTAATCTAAATGGTATTACTCATGTGGAAAAAGGACTATGTATAGTCAGAGTAATAGGTTTTGTTAGGCTCTTTAATTCAATAGCACAGTATTGCGTAATTGTCTACATTAAATATTTTGATCATTTTGTATTTGAGCAGCATATTTCAGGCCTAAACAAATGAGGTTGTGCGGTTAAATCCCAGGTCACGGCACAGTGTGTTGCCTTTACTGTACTAACATTTTCTGCAGTTTGAGCCCTTCATCTCTGTTTGAAATGGTCTAAGTTCTGGCCAATTTCACATCATATTAACATTGAAACCACTGAGAACATTTGCAAATCCAAACAGTAACATATTAAAGCACCCTGTAAATAGTCGATATTTCATCCATAACTGCCTTATTGACCTTTCAAAAAGATTCTTGTAGGGCTTTATTTGAATGTATTTACAGTTTTATGAAATGCTCACTGATCGCACAGTGGACATTTTGTTTCTCTCCAGGGATGACATCTGCAGGACCATTAACCTTTCACCTTACACATATGGAAAAAAATACATGTTGGTGTGTGGGAAAGAGTACAAACAAGCCCAGATGTAGCCCCTGGTGTAATGGCTGTGCTAACATTTTGTAAGCATGTTTTTGTCCCACAATGAATCTCCTTTCCTCTATAATTAGTCCAGTGACATTTCATAGTTGTGTCCTTCCTCCCCTTTCTTTTCTGTTCTATTCTTCTATCGAATAGGATTGAGTGAAACAGGAAATGCAGTGTGCATTGCAGTGGCAGTGAGGGATGATGAGTGGGCAGAATGAAGAGGGGAAAGGGGGCAACATAAGGTAGAGAAATGGGGTCAGTTTCAGTTTACGTAACGCCCCCCTTCACTGTAAGCCTGAGTGCATGCAGCAGCAGCAGCAGCAGAGGGTTGGGCTCCCAATCATCTGCGTCAGCTATGCACGCAAAAATACTGCACCCCCCAAAGGGTCTGTCCTGAAAGGAGGGGAGCGCACATCAGGAGGAACAACAGCCGCAATGTGATTACTTAATCTTCTGTCCCATCTGTTGATGGTCCCAGGCATGGAACAGGACCTTTTTTTGGAGCAGACTGTCCAGCCTAAAGGCAGTTAGATGGAGTCCAAATGTGCATCATTTTGAAAAGCTATGTCCCCCCCCCCCTCTACTCCCAATTCCCCATCCTCTCTTATGCAGGACGTAGATAGTGCTTGAGAGCGGATGACAACAACAACGCTACATGGATGGTTCACTTGAGCTCTGAATAACTCCTGCTCACTCAGGCTGTCACAGTGCTCGTAGTGTCATTACATCCCCTCCACTTCACACACCCCCTGTGCATGTCTAAAAGGGCTGAGTGGATCACTTCCTGTGTCAAAATGAAGGCAGTGTTTACGGAGCTGGCTCGACCAAAACTGGATCTTTTTTTTTTGCTGTAAAATGAGTGAAGAAGCAACTCAGTGAGCCAGAATCAAGTTATATTTGCTCCACTGTTATGGTTTACTTATTTCTGCTCCTTGACTTCTTTTTCTGATGAGCATCATCATCATTTTTTTTGGGGGGGGGGGTGTCATTTATGTTACTGTGCAATTTCCTACACAGACTTAGTAGTTGATATGCAAATTATAATGCGGTACAAAACAGTTAGAAAATACATGGCTACTTTTTGATCATTGAAGCAAAGTATGGCATATAGCATTTACTGTCATACACTCTTGAGCCAGTAATCATTCAGTGATCTTTTTTTCCTCAGTATCAGAGAAGTAGTTTATTAAATCCTAATCTGAATTTAAGTTGATGAATGCTCCAATCTGCTTTGATTTAACTGATCATCTCTGTATCTTGCTCATGTGTTGAATGAATTATGAATTATGCTATGTGAGAAACAAGAACAATCCTGACTTTATGTGAAGTGTAAGACAAAGCTAAAAGACCACAATGGACATATTAAAATCACAGTGTTTACATTTCCATCTCTAGCAGCAGATTTCTTTAAACGCAAGCCAATATGCTTATTGTTAAGTATAACAACTGAGATCATTTGAAGCACATATGGCACAAAGTTGATGTGATTTCTCATCAGCATATCTGTTTTCAGAGTTGTGTGGATTGTACCAGCAGCTGAAGGACCAGACTGTCTGAAGATCCAGTGACAAACAAAATGCCAGAAAAATCACAACAATACTGCAGGTGGGCTAACATTCAGACACGCTTCTGTCATTTGACATCTGACACATTCTTGTTATAAATGAAAAAAGTATATATGTATTTTATGTTTCGTGTTGTTTTGGAGTTTGATTAAGCTATATGCCCTCTTCCATTCAGCCTCTAAATCATGGGAAATGTCGAGAGCCAAAATGGGGACCATGCCCTCTACGGTAATGAACATGGCTATTTGTCCCGTAAGCACATGTCTCGGTCTCTCCGCATCTCCAACAAGCAGTCCAGACGCTCTCGACATGCTTCATCAGGGAAAATAGAGCACAGGAACTCTGAGACGAGCACACGCTCAAGTAGCACCCCCAGTATCCCACAATCCCTGGCTGACAATGGACTGGAGCCCTTCAATGAGACAAATATACTCCCAGACTTTGGAAGCCCCATTTGGGTGGACCGTGTGGCCATGAACCTGCGGCCTGTGTCCTTCCACAATGACCTGGCTAATCCCTCTGTGCACATGAATACGATGCACATAACCCTACCTGGGCCCACTGCAGAGGAGGCACAGGATGAAGATGTGTACATGGGCGAGGTGAAGTACCTCCAGAAAACTCAGGACGGCTCAAGGGAGACCATCAGCTTCAAGAAGAAGAGGTCTAAGTCTGCAGACATGTGGCGAGACGACAGCCTGGAGTTCTCCCTGTCTGACCTCAGCCAAGAGCACCTGACCAGCACAGAGGAGATCATAGATTCGACCAACGAGAGGGGCTTCACTGACTGCGGAGGTCACCTGCAGTCCAGCCCAACAGACTCTGCAGACAGGGCAAACTCCCTCGATGAACTATATAGTCAGAAGAACCCTGCCCGTCAACAACCGCAACGCCGCTATGCCAAGTGGCATGACGGCAACAGGGCTATCGGGGAGGGAGAGGGTGACAAGATGCTCTCTCCATCAGAGGAGGATGGGAACACCTATGGTGCATACACCCTCCCCTGCAGGCGTTCCCACTGCCTGTCTGAAGGCCTGAGCAGCCACCAAACTGCCATGTGTGCTAGTATGCAGGGAAGGAGGGCACAGACTATACAGGTAAGATGTAGAGCAATTTCACACATGTTTTTACACCACTAATTTGTCTCAGATAATCTGTTAAACTGTGGTATTCATAGAAAATATTTCCTCCCTCCATGAAAATGTTGACAATGTATTTGTGTCTGTTTTATACTGACAGTTAGTGAAATGTCAGGGACATGAACTGTTGAAGCCGTGTCATGGCTCCTTTTATGCTCCCTGGACAGAGTATGAAAAGCTGTGCAGAATCTTAATGTAGTGTGGTGGCATCACCAATGAGACAGCTCCCCTCATTCACCCCCCCCCCCATTGTTTCAGAGCATTTCCTCTGCTGCATTCACCTCACAGATAATAAGCTAGTGAAACAGATTAAGTGTAAAAAGAAAGCTCATGTCAGGGGGGTGATGTGTCGTTTCTTGGTGAAACTGTTGTTTTCCCTGAGAGGAGACTAGGATGATGGGGGTGAGGGGGGGGGCAGTTGAGCTTAAAGTCACTCCCCATTTGAAATGCCTCAGTCTTTTGTTATGATAATGAGGGGAGGCCTGTGGAGGAGTGTAACAGTAAAACGTGTATGGTGGCCCTGTCACTGCGGGGCACCGTCAGCCCTACTGAATGGGGCTCTGGAGCGCATGATTGGGTCATGTGACCAGATGGAGATACCGAGCTCGGTGTAACCCCCTTCATCTCCCAGGATCCTTTGGCCATGTGGGTAGGACAGGGCAGACCCTGCGGTGCCACAGGAACGGCAGGCTGTACTCAGAAAACAGCAGACGCTTTTCTGAGAATAATTAATTTTGAGCAGAACCTCAGAATGAAGCAATCCATGGACTCTCCTCAGGCCTCTGTAGGCAGTTTTTGCCACATGTTTACTTAAGAAGAATGGCTCTATCCTGTTTCTACATGGACAGATCAGTTGTCAGACAGGGTAGGAGTTGTTGACTGGCTTCCTTCTTCGCGATGAAGAAAATGTGGGTGCCATACCGTCTCACCTGTCTTGTGCTTCTGCCATGACACAGGATGTCACAGCTGGGGAGGGCAGCGAGTATGAGGACAGTGGCATCGACGGGGTGACAGCGGAGGCAGAACACCAATCCCGACGTTACAAGACCATGTCAGCCTCCTTCTCCGTGTGCTCGGCGGCCGGCAGGAGCATGTTCGCTGGCAGCGACAGTGGCAGCAGCAGTGGCGGTGGGGCTAGCGAGTGTGTACAGGGTGTGTACGAGAACTTTCGTCAGGAACTGGAGATGAGCTCCTGCCAGACGGAGAGCTTGGAGGAGGCGGGGTCTGCCCTGAGTGACGAGCAGAGCACTATGAGCTCCGCCTATCAGTCTGACCCATTGCTCAGCATTGCTCAGGGGATGGTGCGCAAAGCTGGCAGGCTTGCTGTCAAGAACTTCCTCGTACATAAGAAGAACAAGAAAGTGGAATCGGCCACAAGACGCAAGTGGAAGAGTTACTGGGTTTCCCTGAAAGGTTTGTTATGCCCTCAGTGTGTCAATAACATTTACTTCTCATTCCATATTCTCTGTATCAATACTGCACACTCAGATACTAAACATTATCTACAGGACGCTGTGCTGACACACAGTGACTTATGCAGAAATATATAATCTAATCTACCTTCAGCTAAGATCAGTATACCGAGCTTTAATTCAAGCATGACGTAGACCTCATTATTGAATTTTACGCCACTTAACTGAGCTTGAAATCAAATCAGTACTCTAATGATGCCTCGCTCACTGATAAGTCAGCCATGCTGCACTTCTTAATGTTGGCCACTGGAGAGCAGAATTAAATAGCTTTTTAACAAAAATCATGAGTATCATTGTTTATTCTTCCTAAGAGATTGGGGCCAGCAAGCATCTGTGTTGTCAGGTAATAAATAGATTGTTGTGGTTTTCCAGGTTGCACTCTGTTCTTCTATGAGACTGATGGCCGTTCAGGGATTGACAACAACAGTATTCCCAAGCATGCCGTCTGGGTAGAGAACAGTATTGTCCAGGCCGTACCAGAGCATCCCAAAAAGGACTTTGTGTTCTGTCTCAGCAATTCCCTTGGAGATGCTTTTCTGTTTCAGGTAAGAGAATGCTCAAATGTCATCTGGTGTGTGAATATGTGCAAATCTTCCCATGGGCAAGCATTACTGTGACCTATATGTACTCTGACTTTAAAAGAGCATAAAAGGAAATAAAACAGAGTTTCTATTATAATTAGCAGAGTAAAAACACCGTAATGAACTTTTTATTTTGAATACCAAGGAAATGGTTCGTCGTTTAACCTCTGACCTTTTGCTCTCTGTCCCCACGCAGACCTGCAGCCAGACAGAGCTTGAGAACTGGATCACAGCCATCCACTCAGCATGTGCCACTGCCGTCGCCCGCCAGCACCACAGAGAGGACACGGTGCGCCTGCTCCGCGCTGAGATCAAGAAGCTGGAGCAGAAGATAGACATGGACGAGAAGATGAAGAAGATGGGAGACATGCAGCTGTCTGCCGTCACCGACACCAAGAAGAGGAAGACTATATTGGATCAAGTAGGATTTTATTCTCTTTTGTTGCTTGTCAGGAAGTTTTTATGGGATTTTGAGGATTATTATCCTATCCTATTATCCTGCCCAGACATTAAATTTGACCAGTCAAATACTTTACCTGTGTTTGTATAAGTTCAAATACGGCTTGCACTGGAACTATTTTTCTCCACAGCAGTCCCAGTCTAGTTGAAAACAATCTATTTGTCTATCTCTCTGAAACTTTTCTGAGCTGATAAGCAATTTAACAAGTCAAGGAGGGATTGAGAAAAGGTCATGAACAGTCTTTGTCTTGATTTAGTAAAGTTGCAAGAAAAACTTGTGGAGTACTTCATCAAAACAAGAGCTCTTGCCATCAACCTCCTGCTGCTGCTCTTTCTCACTGTTAAACTTCAAAGAGTAGGTGATCTGCTGCAGGATGAACATCCGCTTCACTTATGAAGCAAAGTTTTATCGTCCTCAAGATGTTTTTCACTCATATTTCCCCGTGGCTATAGTGACAATAACAATTCTTATTTTCAGAACCCATTGAAAATATGTATTGTTTGCTTAATTACAGGTATCACATGTAAGTATTTCATTACCAGAATCCTCAGGTTGTCCTGATGGAAGAAACAGGAGATGGACAGGGAAACAGTGAGACGTATGAGGGTGTCAAATAACAGATCTAAGAAGTGTCATCCGCTAGAGGCTGCTAATGCTACACACCTATCAGCTACCAGATCAGCCTTTTGTGAGTTTTAACATGCGATGCAGTTGGCACTAGCTGATAGCCTGCCATTCTCTCAATTAATTGCAAAGCTCATATTGTCTTTAATAGGTCTGTTTACAGAGAAGGGAGATCAAATGGCCTTTGTTTGGTCAGTTAGGTAGTGACTGGTTGGAGCGGTTCTGTTTGGCAGTGTCAGGTTTCACATTGTGCAGAGCTGAATGGATATAGGCCTGCTCCTTAGAAAGCTGAAGCGCTCCCAGCCTCTATCTGCCAGTGGAATGTGCAGTATTGTTTCTTTCTCGTCTCTGGGCTACTTGGCAGTGATACAGAGCCCTCCGCCATGGCGTTAGCCGCCTCTTCCAAACACCAGTGCAGGACCGTGACTGGGAGGGGACGGCCGAGTGAATAATCACAATGTCCTGCTCTACTGGCCTAGTAAACATCAAACCATTAGGAACAGAGAGCGTAGGTTGGCAACACTTTGAGAAAACTTGTAACAGAGCCTCTGGAGAGAGAGGAGAGGAGAGGAGAGGAGCGAGGAGATGCTCCATCTTGGTCTGAAGTTGACAAACAAGAGAGCTGTGAACAAC
Source organism: Pempheris klunzingeri (assembly GCF_042242105.1). Lineage (NCBI taxonomy): Eukaryota > Metazoa > Chordata > Actinopteri > Acropomatiformes > Pempheridae > Pempheris > Pempheris klunzingeri. The sequence goes on along the minus strand of NC_092015.1, from coordinate 6,668,837 downwards.
TAACTGGATGTTATTCTGTCCCTGTCCCTCTGCAGATCTTCCTGTGGGAGCAGAACCTGGAGCAGTTTCACATGGATTTATTCCGCTTCAGGTGCTACCTGGCCAGCCTGCAGGGAGGAGAGCTGCCCAACCCCAAACGCCTCCTGGCCTTTGCCTCTCGCCCCACCAAGCTGGCAATGGGCCGACTGGGTATATTCTCTGTCTCTTCCTTCCATGCACTGGTAAATATTACCCTCTTTTTTTTTTTTTTTTTTTTTCTGTGTGTTTTATGAATGCCCTTATTTGATCTGGTTTTATGATCATCATGATACTCATATGTTAGGTTTACATACATTAAGATGGAGCCTTCACAAATGTGACTTAACCGGTAAATATTTTAGGCCCCATTTTGGCTAATGTCTTACTCGTGTGTTCCTCAGCAACTCAAATTGTAGCAAGGATCAACCATGTAACCTTCCAGTTTTAGGTTGATCTCTCTTCACACTACAGTATGCTGCTCTTATATTTATAAGGCCCTTGGATTGTAAGACGAGCAAAATTCTGCATCTCCCTCAAAATACACATTGTCATCACCGAGTACACCTGGTGACTCTCCTGGCAGGGCAATTGATTCCAGAAAAGAAAACTTGTAGAGTCAAACGATGTACTCCCATGATGACTGCTATTTTGGAGCCTGGGTCTCACACAGGGCACTTGTTTGGGAGGTTTTGGTTCAGTTTTGGCCTCCCACTGCTGTACTAAGGTTATGCACTCCACAGCTAAAAGCACTTGGTAGTAGAGGAACACATCTATTTGAGTTTCAGAGACATGTTTGCAGTGAGGTTCTGTTATCCCTCAGCACCAATGTAGTGCTGAAGCAGGTGGGTGTTTGAGCTGAAGGATAGCAGGGTGGGACATCTAACAAAAGATACTATCGAACACCTCTCCTTTTTTTTTTTTTACATCTTTCCTACTGTTTCAGTCATCTCTAATTTGCCGTTTTCTCTATTTCCATGAATACCTACATCAGCACTATGTCCAAAAAGGGCTAAGAAAAGTTGACAGAACAAAAAAAGACAGAATGAGTGCCTAGGTTAAGTTCAGAACATGCTTACTATTGCTTCTTTTCAAATGAGTCGCCTAGAAATGCCAGGTCGTGTAAAAATCAGCATGTGCCCAGTCCTCATGTGTGGAACGCTCTATGTTAACTATTTATCATACAGGGGCCAATGTGACCGCTTTTCCTCATTTTCTGTAATCACATAAGTTGGTTAAGAGGTTACAGCCAGGACCTGGTGAAATGCTTCTTGACCCACATTTCTTTTTGCACGTTTGTTTCAACAAATTCTAGCAAAATGTGATGGGAGATGAGGTCAAACAGATTATCTATGGCTGATTTGGTATGTGGTATGGTATTTGGTAGCCCTGAGTGAGTCGTTGTGTTTTTGCAGGTGGCAGCTCGCACAGAGAACGGAGTGAGACGGCGAACGCAGGCCATGTCCCGTTCCTGCAGCAAGCGCAAGAGCAGGTTCTCCTCTCTCTGGGGTCTGGACACTACCTCAAAGAAAAAAACAAAAGCCCACCCCAGTATCAACCAGGTCCGTGAGGTTTTCACAGTTAGTTTCAAGTTTCAAAGCGATCGCGAGAACTGCCTTGGCCATAAAACGATTTCTTTTTGCCTTTTCCTCAAGCACTTATCCTCCCTACATCTGCTTGAGTTATGACCACTTGACCTTCTTTTTGTCCTAGCAGGTCTTTGCTGATGGCGAAGAGCCAGTGAAAAAGCCTCTAGATGGCATATATGTTGATCCTGCCAAGGAACACTCAGTAAGGAGGAAAAATTCTCTGTTTGCATGAATTTAACAGTGACGTATAGGTCAAACATGAGTGGGAATTAGATCTGTAGCCAACACTGACGTCAATGTAATATTAGCTCTCTCTGTACCTTGAGGAGCCTGCAGAGCAGAGGCTCAAAGGTGACAACCACAACGGCTACTTAAGCACATTGGAGATTGTATTTGTATTGTATTTTTCTTTCATTCCTTTTAAGCAAATCTACAGTAATCTACTAAGACCTTTAAAAAAAAATCACATCTGCTACCTCTGGTGTATTTGACGATAGCTATTTAGATGGGAGATAATGGTGAGAGTTTACTTTTGGGATTTGTTAAAATATTCTAGAGGGATTTTATCACCCATTTTAATCAAACCAACTTTGACTAATTAATTTGTGCAAAAGTAGCAGACTGAAAAAGCCTGTTTAATGTGTCTGTTCAAAGAAAAGCGAGGATGGAACTGCGAAAAGCCTTCCACGGCCTAGCACAGAAAGTGACATCTGGGTCCCTGACCACCTCACCCCCTCCTGGGTGTGTCTGCCAAATGACCAGCCGGTGCTAACCATCATCCAGCCAGGAGAGTCGGCACTGTGTGTTCTGGAAACCATCTGCAAGGTAACAGCAGTTTCAAATGACCTGAACTGACCTACAGTTCACGTTCCACTAAGTGATGGTTGCATGACTAAGATGTAAAGACGCTAGGAAATGTTTGCAGATGACTGAAATGTAAGCCACCGTCTGGCATTTCAAAGCATCATTTATCAGCACAAACACAAGTCTGGCTCGCAGAGTCAGAAAGATGAGGAAAAAGAGTGACGTTCAAAGATCTCATAGTAATATGACTGTTGCCGGGAAAAACTGCTGAATAGCTTTGTTAATTTTTATCTCTAAAATTGGTCACTGAGAAGCTGATGTCAAGTTCATGGTATCCAACAAACAATCCGATTTTTATAACCAATCGTTATTGCCCTCATCCCACAGGCTCACCAGCTCGATCCCACCAAACACTACTTGCGACTGAAATTCCTTATTGAAAACCAAGTGCAATTCTACATTCCCAAACCAGAAGAGGATGTTTGTGACTTGGTATGTACCTACCTGCTTGAGCATGACCTTATCTTACATTAGTAATTGCACTAGAATGAGTGAAGAATCACAATATGGAGGAAAACAACAGAGCATCCTTTATGAATTATTAATAAGTTTTGTGTTTTTATCCTTTCAATTTTCTCGTTTTCTCCTGAGAACTGCCTCCCTTTGAGAACCAGGCACCAAAACTTAAATCTATTCATGGAGAGGCTTGATAAACAATATCTGTAGTGACTTTTGTATTTGCATCATGTAATCATGACACGTCATGGGCCACCGTTGATAAAGACTCTGTTAGAGCTGCTTTGTCTTAGAATACAGAAAATTAAGGCTCTCTTTCCATGCTGTCAGAAAACCACCCACCAGAATATGAATAAAATAGGCCGTTGTTTCATGATTTATATAATAACATCTTTTTGTTCTTCACAGCTGTACAAAGAAATTGAGCTCTGCTCCAAAATAACAAAAGTAATCCAGTTTGACAGAGATGAATCCTGCATGATTGGTTACGGTAGGAACCATTTAAATGATCCTTTGTAATTTAGATTGATGGTTATAACATGTTGTTTTCACTTAAGATGCTGTGATGAAGTCGGTGTCAAAGATTTCATATGTGGTGCTGTTGTTTTGAACATAATTGCTTTTCTTTGACCTACACACGACCTCTTTTTTTTTTTTTCCAGACCATTCTCATTTGTACTGCACAAATCCCTCTGATGTGTTTTTATATAAGAGTCCCCCTTTTCTCTCTCTCTCTCCTCGCCTCTCTGCCTCTCCTTTTCCTCCTCCAGGTTTCTCCATTTCAGTGGTGGAGGAGGACGGGGTACAGCAGCTCTACATCACCGATGTGAAGGCGGGTGGATTAGCCTTTGCCAAAGGTTCATTACTCTTCATTTCCATTAAATGAACTCCCGTCAAAAAGACTCAATCTGTGTCTGTGAACTGATCAGCCAGAGAAAAAAAGAAAAAGAATCTGGGGTGCATTCGCTGTTTCTCCGTTCTTTCTCATGTTTTCAAAATGCACAATTTTTCTCACACTGAGGTCGATAGAAATTTTTATTGTCTCTCTTTAGAAATACATTAGCGCATGTTTTTCAATAGGCAGGGAAGGTTTCCTAGAACACAGCAGTTCTCAAGGGCGTTGATTACTATAATCATAACCACATAGCCTCTCACTGGACTTTGTGAAGGACAATGCTGGATACGACACCTGCTTCACATTGGTACCGCTGCTACAGAGTTGGATTGCAGTGCTGAGTGATGTCAAAATATCATGCTGGAGTTGGTCATCGTGCAGGCAGAGCACATGCAGTGATTCTGTGCTGCAGAAAGTGAGATACCTGCAGCTGACACTTCACAAGGCATAGAGAACTGGGTCATGCTTATGGTCTGAAAGGCAAAAAAAAAGACAATGAATCTGTAACTGTTAGTGTCCAAAGTAGTATTTTCACTTTGTTTCGATTTCTTACAAGAACATCATCTTAATTAGGAGTTTGAGGGTCAGTTTATGTTACTCATATTTTGGAAACTGGATAATGTTTATTTAGTGCATGGGTACATGGCAGGCAGTAAATTGAATCAAAGCTGATGGTGTTCCCACTTTGCAGGTCTAAATGCAGGGGATGAAATACTTCAGCTGAACGGAAAAGACTCTCACAGTCTCAACTTCTCCGACATGAAGGCAGCATTTTCTCAAGCCTCGCTGGCTTTGACAGTCAACACCCTGCCTTCTGTGGAACGCCGTCAGCTCTGCTACCTGCCGCCACGCCGCTCGGATGCAGAGGAAGATCTCTACACGGACATCTTCTCCCAGAGCCAAGGTGAGATGCTCCGTCAAATACGGCCTGACATGCAAATCTTGCCCATCTTAAAATGTTGTTTCTCTTTCGCATTTAAAGCCATGATTGGCAATTTGGCATGGTGACAGATGTTAGTTACTGAAAAGTTCAACTTCAAAACTCCAGAAATCACGTACAGTGTATGAAAGCCATCAATTTCTTACAGTATGGTCATGACAGCTGAGACAGCTGGCCTGTAATCACTGTATACCAAAGGATGCCAAATGGACCAGAAGGGCAAATGCAGGCATTTCTCAAGCTTAGATTCCTCTTTTCTTGTGAGCAGAAAAGAAATCTTGCTAGTGTTCTTTGTGACACCAGTTTCATTTATGCAAACACGGTAAATCTACAGGGTCTTAATTAGAGAGGTTAGGAGGCTCTCAGCAGTGTGTTGCAGCCCTACTTAAGGTCTTGAATCTTAATAAAAATGACAAGGAAGGCAAGGGCAATATTTCTTAGGTACTTTGTAGAATATTTACTTTAAATGAGATTTTTTTTTCCACAAGCACCGTACAGTGTTTTCATGAAGCTCACACATGACTGTTTGGTCTGTTGCAGAGGAGATCCTGGACGACGGGGTGGGACTGCTGCTTGAGAGCTCAGGAGACAGCCTGGACGACGACTCTGAAATCTTCAGTGAGTTTGATGAGTGCAGAAAGGTAGGAGCCAAATTCCATTATTCATTTGTGGAATCTGATTGAATACCACTACCGAAAACATCTGACAGTGCATTCTTCATACGTTGTGCTCCTGTGCGTGTTTTTTGTCCTTGTCCTTCACAGCAGCCCTCCAGCTCTGTGTTATTATGAAAAGCACTTAAGGACTATTTGCTTCACCACAGTTTGAGGCACCATCTGCTACAGGCTCATTTGATCATATTTACTAAAGCAGAGCAGTGTCCAGACTCCCAGGTGTTAACCCCATACTTCTCCATACAAATCTGCATCATCTGTCTTCCTTTCATGACACACGGCTGTTTTTAATTGTAAAATCAAGGGACTTAAAAATGAATATGTGCCTACATTGCTGAATGAAGTGTATCTTGTGCATTAGAGACTCGAGGCAGGGTGAAGTACTTGCTGAGGCTGTAACTGCTAAGCGATGGATGAGTCTTTGATGAAGCTTGCATTCTAATTGCTTGATTATGTGTGGTGATTAGGATCAAGTAGTGAGTGGAGGTGTATTCATTTTAACTCTAATTTAACATCCAGACACAGATTACAGAGAAAGAAATCACAGAGCAGGATTGGCAAAACAAGCAAATCAAAAAAAACCCTCAAACACTTTTTACTGTTGTACTATAGAAGTGCTTTGGATAACAGGATGACTAATTCTTCTTATGCTGAGCAAAAAGTGACCCTGTGAAGTGAGAGAATTTAAAATTAATTTTTTTAAATTGGACTGAGGCAGTGGTATCTTCTTTCTGCAAGTAGATGACTTCAAAGGACAACTGGACTGGACCAAATTGCGTAATAATAATACTATGGATATTAGCAGAATAAAGATGGATTTAGGATATAGGAGCAAAATAAGGGAAGGAAATCTGAAGCATTCCACCATAGTGGTAGTTTAGGTGTTTTTTTGTCCTATTAAATTGAGCCTTTTGTCTTTAAAAAAGAAACTGTTGCTCTTCCTTTGTCTTTACGGCTAGATGTCTGTAGATAAATCATTCAGTTACCATCTTCCTTTTGTCTTTAAAATACATCAAATACTTTCAGTACTACAGAGTGCCTTTTACACTGATTCAAGTTCAGAAATGAGTGAAGATTTAAGTCATGAAACAGAGTAATGATGTCTGGAATTGCATCACAAGCTCACTAATGACAGCGCAAAATCATATAAATGTTTGAATTGATCCATTTTTTTTTTTGTCAGTGCCTGATGAGTGCCCTCCTTGTGTACACTGCTGCTAATTCCTGGTATTACTTGTTACAAATGTTCCTACAATCAGTGAAAACTTGCAGCAACATCAACAAGCTGCGAGCTGGTAGTGGCTGTAAAGTCAACTCTTGCAGAGATTTCTTCCCTCTTCTTTTCTTCCCTTTTATTTCAAAGTAAATGAAATTTACTGAAATTTAATTTTGCACATTCAAAGGGAGAAATGTTTTTTGTAATTGCACCAAAGATAGAGAAAACCATTGTATCCATTTCTATCCTGTCCATGTGCAATCTAGCCCCATTCCTTCTCTTTTACTTGTTCTGGGGTATTTGGTCACAGCCCCGTCCTTCCAAGGTGGGAATGCCATTATTCCACATTACTGGTGTAACGGTGGAGTCCATTTTTGTTTTGCCTCCTAAGCCAGCAGCAGAGGTAGCAACAGAGCTGAATCCTGTGTAAAAAGGGTGAACTGGCAGGACGGGATGCCAGTAAATGCCGTCACTGTTGCAAGTTATGCCCGTGACATCTCTTCCGGAAAGCCGGTATGCTCTCCAAAATCACAGACTGGGGCAGCAATTTTTTGCCCATGTTGTTTTGGTTCAGTGTGAAAAATCAAAGTCCGCTTAATGGCGAGTCTTCTTTGGAGTGACATTGTGTGATCTCTGTGTAAAAAGGGCTAGTTGTCAGGCTTTAGCGCCGGACATTCAGAGCTAGGACTTCTTCCCAAACTTACCATTTGGTTCCAACTTTCACCAGCTATAGCGAGAACTTCATCGCAGAAGAGTCAGTGACACCATTTTCTCCACTGGATGTAGACTTACAGACAAGCATGCATCGTAGTTGCAAGAATACTTTGTGTTCTGAAAGCTGGTCACAGTGGTAGTGTATAGCAAAGTAAATTTACAACGGTCTGGACATGTAAATCTGTGCCCTTTGTCAGGGTGTTGGGAAAATTACAAACTATGTAAGAGGACACGTCAGTCAAAAGTAAATCATGCGACAGCAAAACCTCCCACAGCAGTTGTTCCCCTATTCAGTCTCCTCTGCAGCATGCTCTGTTGCAGCTCCCCTCTCCCCATCACACTCCCCCTATTCCTGATATCCTGCATTTATATTCTACTGCGGCGTGGCTCACACAGCCAATCCTGTTCTACCGCAACCTTGAGGAGGAGACTCCTTCCCTCCTGCTTCTTTGCTCTCTCCCCAGTCTGGTGGATTATCAAGACTCATTTACAATGCTGCTGGAGTTGGCCAGATCTTCGCACTCACACTGTGTTCCTGAGTTTAGCCAGCCTGTAGAGAAGAGAGGGAGGGAGAGGGAGAGAAAACGGCAGAATATCAGTGACAGAACTATAGCAGACTCTGAGGGTGAAAAGAAGGGGAGTTGGGAGGCTGTAAGCACTGGTGGGCGGAGAGGAGGAGGCTGAGCAGCTTCACTCATCCTTCATCTCAAGCACCACAGCACCTTCTCCTCCTTTTTTAAAACAGAGGGAAGACAAAGGGGCTCAGACATGTATTGGAGTGGCGCAGTGTAGATTTTACTTTTTCCAAAGCGTGGTGTCTCTTTCCCTCTGGCACTTAAACTGACACTGACTGTCGACCTGCACCTGGCTATGTCCGTCCTGAAGTGGAGCAAGCACAGCAAGCGCTCCTCTGACTCGATCTATGACATGCTTCATCTGGTGAGATTCCTTCCTTGTATACCTTTTCTTTACCTAACTAGCTCTTACGAGCGGTTGTGGTCTTATTCCAGTGAGTGTAAAACACCTTTCCAGTGCAGCGTTTGTTCCACACCTCCTCTTGGCTGCTTCAGACAGGCATCAGGAGGCTGTGAGTCACCGGGTGTCGCAGAGTTGCCCCATAATCACCGGAGTGCTCCACGGGATGCCAAAATTGAACAATGCATGCAGGAGCCGAGATCTGACCCCAGACGACTTGGACTTAACATGACTTTGACAAACTACCCTGACCGTTGTCGCAGTGGCTCTCTGGCCGACTGTAGAGTTTTTCTATCTTGGCACCTCGATCTGTGATCTCAGGCTTATCTCAGTTTCAGAGGCCAGACATGCACATGCAGTCTTCTCTCAACTACATCATCAGTGCTTTCAGGCTTTGAAACTGTTTTTAATCTATATTTCATTCGCTCAGGGAGATGTTCATCTCTGGCATGTCAGTTTTACCCATGACAGCCTCTCTTATCTACATATTGTTCTTTTCATGTGATATTGAGTGCTTTGAGGGCCCCCCTCTTCCCTCCAACCCTGTCTCTGTTCTCTCTCTTCTCTCTGTCATGTCATGACTCTCCATGCACCCAAAGCTGCCATGGTGTTAATTAGCCTGGATTGTGATTGTGAAGAGAAATGACTGGACTTTGACTGTCTTATTAGGCTCAGTACAGCTGGTTGTGCTCAGCTGACAAATAGGGCAGGAACATTTTTTTTTATTTACAGATTTTATTTTTCTTTGTATTATATTATTACAACTTTTTATGAAAATTTGAATGCATGCTGCTGCTGCTGAGCGCATGTTTTGTTTTTTTGAATTTCTTTGCTGTCATCCTGCACTTGAACTTCCATCTGGGTTGAATATATAATATTTCATCACATATGTATGTTTGGGGGAAATAAACCTTAGTCAGGTAACTTTTTAAAACCACTCTATATTCAAAAGATTTTGTAAATGATGGTTATCACATGTTGTTTACTCTAACATTTGTCAAAGAAGATCGGAGCTGACAAAATGCCTATTGCAGCAGTCTTTTCATTAAAGATTTAGCAAAAATAGCACCTGTGCATTGGTATCAATTCCATTTGCAACATTGAATTTACAGGCATCATAATTCATCTGTTGATTAGGGAGCTGCCTGATTATTTTGGGAACATTGTAAAGAGGAATGAACGGCTGTCGTGCCTCACATATCGATGTGTCTGTCTGATTAGATAACAATGCTGATAACCATAGTCATTTGCAAAGATGTTTGAGGAGATCAGTGACTCTCATTGGATGTTCTTCATTCGCAGTGTTCTTTGTTCTGTACATATTTTGCTTTTATATATTTTAATACATTTAAGCAATGACAGAAAAAAATATGGTTGTTTTTAACCATCATCTACTCATTGTTGTAAATCTTGAAAATATATTGCATTTCAGTTAAATGAAAGATGGCATTTTGTATATATGCATTTTATTCTTATTTGGAAAAGCACAAAGTTGTTTTGATGCCCTCAGATGTGTAGACGGTTGAAAGACGAGCACCACCTTAATTAAGATTATTTTTATCTGGTAATGATAATGTTTCATCTCCTACAGATGAGAGACTATATTATTATTTCCCAGAGCAGCTCGTAGGTGTGATGGGGTAAACTGCCTCTGGCCTATAAAGATCCTTATATTATCAACCAGAGATCTTTCAGCTCCCTGTTATGCCCTCAGTGGTGTCCTATACCACCAATACCTGCTAGCGGTTCCTGTTTGCCCCCTGCAACTTTCTCAGTTAATCTTTATCATCTACTTTAATATAATAGCCCTTAAATTGTTTGATCTATTACATTCTTTGGTCATAAAATGAAATAGAGGTTTGATGGGCAGGAGTGGAGTTCTCTTTGCTCTTTCAGTTTTGTCTTTGTGTTGATGTAAAATGCCAGAATCACATTTTTGTTATGGCTGGTGAGGCTGATGCCTGTTGCGAACAGTGTAACCGTATTAGTTCAGCCATGTAGGCTGTTGTTGAGTGGGGTCTATTTTTGTCCAAAATGATAGTCTAATGCACATCAAGGCTGGTCTCCACGGCAACCAATACTGTATGTGGACAGACAGTGTTTTGTGTATATTTTGATTCTATGAAAGAGATGGTGTAATGATTCACCACCAATCCGTCAGTAGGAAGAAAACACAAGGGAAAAGAGGAATATGAGTGAAAGAGGGAGGCGGAGAGTCATTGTTATGACAGCCTGAAAATAGACCAAATTAGTGCAAATGATTTTTTTTTTAGAGCTGCCTCTGCCTCTTTCCAGGCTCAGTCTCTGCACAGTCATGAATCTGTGCACATCAGTAGGTGGAAAGTAACACCTGCATGTTAATATCTGAGGTGCTGCTTCTGTGCTGATTGATCGATATTTGGATTTTACTTCCATTACCTTCACGTTGGAGTTACATAATTTATCATATCACACTTTTTTTCTTTCCCTCCTTCAATTTTCAGAGCACTGAGCAAGTCGCTGCTTTCTGCCGCAGTCTCCATGACATGAATCCCTCGGAGTGTGTGTCCTCTTCGCCTAGCCCGGAGTCGCCTTTTCCACCTCCTGCAACTCTCCGACAGCTCTCCGATGCCGACAAGCTTCGCAAAGTCATTTGTGAACTTGTGGAGACCGAACGCACCTATGTCAAAGTCAGTATCCCTCATCTTACTTGTAAGGGCCAGATGGTCTTTGTGAGTGTGCATGTATTCCTCCTGTCCATCGATCTGCGTTTCTGTCTGCCTCAGGTTGTGTTAGCCCTACACATTACCTATTCCACATGACCAATCCATATTTATCTCTGTGTCCCAGGAGATATGAAGGGGACACAGCTGTGCCCTTGCCTGGATATTGCCTAATCTTTTTCTGCCGTGTATAAATGTGGCTCAGTGGAGTAACTGGGTTAGAGAGGGTATATAATGGGATAATGTCAATGCTGTCTACTCATTACAGGGGGCACATATACATACTTATTATAGAAATGACACTTAAGGTTCTACAATAACCCACCTATCATGCACAAACGGGATCTTCTGATTTTGGTGGCTATTTGTCCTATATACCCACAGTCAGATGGACATTTGAATGCATTTTCTCTGTCCGTTTGCAGTAGTGGGACATGGCAGTTTGTTTTCTAATGTGCAAGGACTTAAACTTTGCTGCAAGAACGGTTAATCACACATCCGACAAAGTTGAGCGTGAGTTTGCTGTTTGTGTAAGACTGTCGGCTACATCATACTCGTGTTGGTTGGTTTCAGCTTGACTGCTGTTGCTGAAGAAGTTTATATATGCAGGTGTGGCATGTGATTTTCAAAATGAATCCTTTTAGATGTTTTCAACATTTTTAGGCCCCTCTTCTTTAAAGGATATTTTAGTATTTTGAAGAGATTTTATGAGGTACTTCTACATAGTGGGTTAGGGTGGGTGGCAGATGCTAAGCAACATGTATCATTGTGGATGGGGTCAGTAAAAAAGGATTTTAGCCAACCAAGAAAGGCTTACCTAAAAAAAGTCATCTTCACTTTAAGTGTACACTGTATTTACACTGCTTACTATTCGCTGTCAGATTGCCCGTTTGATAGGAAACAGAAGCTGTTCTTACTCTTCACTTGCTTCAAAGCCACCAGACTATCAGCAAAAATGGTAATTTTCCATCACAGACCATGGAGTTGCTGGTCTACCACTGCCTTGATCAATAGACTAACTTGTTAGTTTGGATTTAAATCAACCGTGTAAATCACCAAAGTCAGACAACAGCACTAACTAACTCTAACAACTCCAATCTACTGGAAGTAATACAGCAACTATAGATAAGTACATGCAGGGTCATGCAGACCCACTTAAAAAAAATCTGAACTATCCCTTTAAGACCAAATTTTTGAAAGTTAATGAGGTTGATTGAGTTGATTATTAGATTAAGAATGGGAAAGATGAGAAATATGTAAATTACAGAGCAATATTTTTGCTAGGCCAGCCATCCTTTAGAGAGGTTAGATGTCCCATTGCCGAAACTACTAATTAATCTCCTAGGCTTTCTACAGTTCAGCTCAGGTAACTTTTGCCATAGTCATTTTATTTAATTGGGTTTCCCTTTAAAGGACATACAGAGACATCCACCAGCTCCTGTCTTTGATCTTGGAGAGGCTCTCAGACTGTCCCTGCACCTTAATCACTGTTTTGTTGTGATGAATTTTTAAGCTTTATGTAAAACTGTTTGTTTTTTTTCATGTCTGTATTTCTCATAATGACATGGGGAAACTCTGTCTCAAACATTATTTACTCTTGTCTTGCAGGATCTCAATTGCCTCATTGGGAGATATTTAACCCCACTGCAGAAAGAGACCTTCCTCACCCAGGATGAGGTATGTAAAATGTTCCCTGTGAGCCTTTGAGGGGTAGTTGGCTTTTAAATGCCAACACTGTTGAAATGTTCGAAGAAAAGTGGGTTACATAATCATGTGGAGAGTTGCTGTGTACAAGGATAAGAGGTGTGGATAATGAGAAGGACATACGAGATGTTTCACATACACTTGCAATAATGAAGTTCATTTGGTTGTATTAGGCTCTTCCATCCTCTATCCGCAGCAAGGGACTAGTATTGGATGCACCACACAAGGAGAGAAATATTACAGAATTCTGTGAAATAAGGAGAACCTATTTTGGCTTTGCTCAAATGCCTTTTTCTTCCAGCTGGATGTACTGTTTGGAAACTTGCCGGAAATGGTGGAGTTCCAAGTTGAGTTTCTCAAAACCCTGGAAGACGGGACCAGACTGGTTCCAGATCTAGAGAAGCTGGAAAGAGTGGATCAGTTTAAGGTACACTCTCTTCATGTGAAACAGAAGAGTTTATGGGTGTTTTTAAATGCTTGTTGCTGGTCATATTTTGGTTTATAACCACTGGTTGTGTAACTTCTCTTCCCTTTTTCACAGAAAATCCTCTTCTCCCTGGGAGGCTCTTTCCTGTACTATGCAGACCGCTTTAAAATCTACAGTGCTTTCTGCGCCAGCCACACTAAAGTCCCTAAGGTCCTCGTAAAGGGTGAGTAAATGTCCTCTTGGGTCAACATTCCTCTTTGGCTCAAAGGAGAGGATGTATTTATCCATCAACCAACTGCCATATCCTGCAAGGCGCTGTAAATCTGTTCTGCAGAGTTGTCAGCCAGACAGTTGTCCATTTGACCTCTGCATACTTTCAAGCCGGTGGCTCCCAGGCCTAGGAAGCCCTGCAACGTTGTATGATATATAATGAGCAGTGTTGAACAGTCTGTTCTCTTGCTAGTACACCCACTCCCTTTAACACTTGAGAGGATGTCTTTGTTTGCTGCATTTACATTCAGTGCGTCAACTAGTTATTGGGTTTGGTGAGGTGTTATTTGGATGAAGCTGTTCCTTCCCACTCATTGCAACCTGCTCTTAGATAAAAATGACTCGTCTGTATAAAAAGCACTAAAAAGTTTAGTCCCTTTTACTTGGTTGTAGGTAATTTCTAATGCAAGACAAAGTAAAACATAAACACTAACTGGGTCTGAGTTTGCACAAGATCAACCTGTGTATTATCAGCCAACTGAGGCCAGTTTCAAATAAACAGCTTTATTACTGTGAATTACAGACCACGAACAAAGATTCGAGTTATCCACTAAATAGTAGAACAATCTCAGCATGCAAATCAATCAATTGTGGAAAGGACAACTGAAAAAAGAACTAATAAATTGTCTGGAAGTGTTTCAATAAATGTGTTTTGTCAATCCAGCCAAAACAGATCCTGATTTTAAGGCTTTCCTGGATGAGCGCAACCCCAAGCAGCAGCATTCCTCCACCTTGGAATCATACCTGATCAAACCCATCCAAAGGGTGTTGAAGTATCCTCTTCTGCTGAAGGAGTTGTACTCGCTCACAGACCCAGACAGTGAGGAGCACTACCACCTGGATGGTAAGATTCGGTCACAAGGCTAACGGTTATTGCGGAATCGTGACCACATACATCCATGCGTGTTCTCACCTGTCAAAATGATTTCATAATCTCAAAGTTGTTTTCTGCTCGTCTGCAGTTGCCATGAAAGCCATGAACAAGGTTGCCAGCCACATCAACGAGATGCAGAAGATTCACGAGGAGTTTGGAGCAGTGTTTGATCAGCTAATAACTGAGCAGAGTGGTGAAAAGAAAGAGGTAGATCAGACAAAAGCAGCTTGGCTCTACTGTTGAACTGTAAATGGTACATGTGGAGTGACTATTGATATTTGGTTACTTTTGCCAGGTTGCTGATCTGTCCATGGGTGACCTGCTACTCCACACCAGTGTGACTTGGATCAACCCTCCTGCCTCCCTGGGAAAATGGAAGAAAGAGCCCCAGATGGCAACATTTGGTGTGTTAGGAATGAGTTTCCTCCATAATTGTGATGTGTTTATTTTCCTCCCGTATAAAGATTACTGTTCCCTCCAAAATAACCACACATTTGGATTTGACAAGTCACCTGAAGCTCAGTGATAACTGATGTGTTTTTCCTCATTGTTTTCTAGTGTTCAAAACAGCCGTGGTCTTTGTGTGCAAGGATGGATCCAAGCAGAAAAAGAAAATGGTATGTCTTCACACAAGCAAGATGCAATCAGCAACACCAAAGCCCATTTAAAGTATAACCTATTTTGTTACAGCATTGTAAATTCACTTTGCGCATGTGCCCGTTTCAGAATCAGCCCAGTGGGTCAACTGTGAAATGAGCTGCGTCCAGATTTACTGTTTTACAAAGTTTCACAGAATAGAAAATTAACCAAATGCCTCTGTTTGAATGTCCGTAGGGTGGCTCCCATCGAGTCTCTGTATCTTCAGAAGAAAAAGACCCTTTCCGATTCCGTCACATGATCCCAACTGATGCCCTTCAAGTCAGATCTTTGGCCAATGCAGGTAGATTGCAGCAATGTACAGTGATGAGTTGAAATACTGACTTTTCTAAATCCAAAAAAGATTAGTTTAGAAAACTCTGGCCTGTACAGAAGATCACAAGTGTTGATTTTCTTCCTCAGATGGTGAGGGCTCTGCTGTGTGTGAAATTGTCCACACAAAGTCTGAGTCTGAAGGAAGACCAGAGAGGACATTTCAGCTGTGCTGTAGGTGAGGATCTCTTCAAATGGATGCTGAATTCCACCGCAGATTGAGGCTTGCACTAATACAGTCCTGTCTGCCACTATCTACAGAATGACACGCTGATAACATGCCCTTGTATCTCCCACAGCTCTCCAGAGAGTAGAAAAGACTTCCTGAAGACAGTTCATTCCATCTTGAGAGAAAAACACCGCCGGCAGCTCCTAAAAACAGAGAGTTTACCTCTCAACCAGCAGTATGTGCCCTTTGGAGGAAAGCGCCTCTGTGCCCTGAAGGGAGCCCGTCCAGCCATAAATAGAGCAGGTAAATGCCAGTCTGTGGCTGTATTCACCGTACAGCTCCAAGCGTCCCAATTCGGAATTTGTTCCTTCTTACCTGACACAAATAGGAAGCTTTGGTATAGTGTGAACAAAAAGTTTTGGCTCTGAGCTTTATGGCTTCAACCATATTATATTTAAATAATATGGCGGGGGGGGTACTTGTACTTGTACTTGTACTTGTACTTTTGTTTGAATGCAAACAGCATTGTAATTTTTGGAAAAGGCAACATAACAGACTGCCTCACAGTCAGTTTTGGCACAATTAGGAAAATATTATTTGAAGTTGAATTTCATTTCACACTTTGTTTTATGATCTGTAACTGTTGTGTAACAGTTTTCAAAATGGCTATTTTTGTATTTTTCAAGTAGGATATTGTAATACTCAGCCCTGTCCAAACATGCTGGACTGTGCTGTACGCTAGTGCTGCATGTTAATTAACAGACCACATAATTTCATGTAGACCTCAAAATGTGAAGAATGCCGATTATTAATGTTGTTACCAACATCTAAAGTGACGTCCTGAAAGTTTTTGATCTCCTGTTCTTGTTTGCAGCATCTGCCCCAACCAGAACCCTTGGCAGAAGGAAGTTGGTGCGCAACCGTTTCACCATAGACACAGACATTGTTTTTGATGGCGAGCCCGAACAGGATGTTGCTTCACCACAGGAGCCCGAGTGTAATCGGCTGCAGCAGAGTGACGAACCAGATCACCAGCAGCAGTCTGTGTTATCGGGTGACACAGACCGCTGGGTGGAAGAACAGTTTGACCTAGAAGAATATGAGGACCCAGAAGAGGTGAAGGAGACAGACATCCTTAGTGATGACGACGAGTTCTGCCAGACGCCTAGAGTGCCATCCGCTGAGGCCGACCTGGCGGCGCCTGTCATGGCTTTGTCCTTGGATAGTGAGGAAACTGAGGAAAGCGAGAGCCTCAAGTCCCCAGCGGTCAGTGAGACACCTGATGATGTGAAGCCGTCCACCACGGAGAAGCAGAGCACCACGATTGATGACGCAGAGAATCGAAAGCAGCCAGAGAATAATGCGATTTGGTTACGAAGGGAGCAATCGTAAGAAAGCTAAAGAGGACAGACGGCGAGTGTCTCAGACGGCTTTACATGAGCTCCATAAAGATCAGTCATCAGTCTTCAACAATGCATGGGCATTGACGTATATCGCACAGCTAGTAGAAGATATATCCTTCCTTACCTTACTTTTGCTGAATGCTTTTTGTATAGGTAAGATCGTCAGTGGAGCAATACAGGAATCCAGAACGAGGGAGCTTCATCCCAAATCAAATGCTGTTACATAGAAGTCAAGTGTAAGCTTTGAGAGATGAACTAATGGTACAATCATGGAATCTAATCAGTTGCTTTGATTGGCATGGTTTGCACATTTGGGCAGCATTCTATAGTCCTGCCTGCTGTTGCCAAATTTGGGTATTGTGAGAACATTAATATTTGTTTTGTCTGTGTGACTCAGAGATATTATCCTAGTTAAGGGCTGTATATTTATTTGTCCTTACAGAAATAGAATAAACAATTGCAAAGGACAGTCTTGTCTTGCATAGTTTACTGTACTTGTACATTTTCACATGGATATAAACTGACATGTTTTGAGAACAGGTTTCCTGGTTGTGTATAATATGATTTTGATTTCTTGTTTTACAAACATAAAGCTATCTTTTTAGCCTGGAAAATATTTTGGTTCTATTGTTACATTGAAAAGCGGAATTATGTAATAGTCCCTATGTCACAGAGGCTGGGGGATTTTAATTTGTTTTAACTTAACATAATCCTGTTTTACTTGAAGTTGCTGTTTCATGTTTTTGTTTACTGTGAAACAATTTTCTTGTATTACCTTTTTGCTCTTCAGTATTGCCATTTAAAGAACGCTCATGTTACATTTCATTCCTAACACTTTGTGTGCACACTCTATTGTAGAGAATTTGCACATCTGCTATTTTGAAAAAGGTCTTGTGTGTTCAAGAAGATTGTTCACTGGAAATGGATTAGAAAGCAATGTTTATTTATTCATATATAAATTAATTTGTTAGCAAGAACCATGTGTAACCATTTTTTCACAAAGAAAGTCCAAATTTGCTCAAGCAATCAAGGGGAAAGGTTTGCGGTATGCCTGAACAGTGAAAGAAGTCATACTTGTAAACAACTCATTGTGCTACTAAGACTGCATTTTTATTACTGTGTGTATATAGAAAAATGTATTGATATCATAATAAATACAGTTGTTTCCTACTTATAATTCAAAGCACCTCTGTAGTGATTCATTTGCTCTTGTTTTACTTATGTCCAACTCGTGCCCTGCAGCTCGGCACACATCGTCCCTGTAAGACAATTTTGCTGTGTGAGAAACACAAATGCCCAATGTGCTCAGACGCACCTGAGAGCGACAGAACTAAGAAGCTAATCAATGCTCTCCTGCCTCAAAGCAACACACAAAGACAGACTGCAACTCCAGAATGAAAGGGAAAAACTAAACCTTCAGCAAAGAGCTAAACCTTCAGAAGACATTAAGAGCTACTTTTGTGTGTTTGCAAGCCTCCGCTGACAAGGTGTCTGATGGTGGAGGAGCTGAATCCCCACTGTTACGAAAAAGAGTCTGTAGTCAATTGTAGGTTCTTGTGATGTCTGCAGCGAAGGATTAAAGTGAACTCATTGAGCTAAACAAGAAAATGAAGCGCAGGCTTTTTTTAAAAAAAAAAAACTGGTGTAATCTGTCAGCAGTTCAGTACATGAATAGACAAAAAAAAGCACCATACGATACATAAAGCCTGCAATTAAAAGGAAAAAAATGGCCTAGCTCGTGGAGCTCTTTCATTGTTGCTCCCACTCTGATTATTCCTGAGGATGTTTTTTGTGTTAAGCAGTCACTGTATCTCCTTAGGTGTCTTTCAGAGTTTGTGAGGGTCTGCTTGTATTTTCCTCTTTTACCAAGGCTTGTTTTCCTTGTGTGTTTGGGAAATTTCGAGAGATGAAATACAGGTGCATCCATCACAAACACTTTAGAATAATAGGGATGGAGAACTGTGTAGAAACACATGATGCCTATCACAGAAAAACTGCATTAGCAGAGAGGCCACAAGCAAACCCTCATCTGGCAGAGACGTGGGATTTGTTCCACAATTTTACAAAAATGAGCTTAAATCAAGACCCCTGACAATTTCAACAAGAACCACACATAATGAGCTTGACCAAGCTGGTATTTACTGGTGGGCTATTGTATCTTAAAGTGCTTCTTTTATATTATTCACCCTTTATTTATTTATTTCTTTTTTGAATGGCAAAGGATAATTGAGCAGTTGAAGAAAGATACCGTGCTCCCACAGATGGTTCATGTGCATTTTTGGGGATAAAAATCTTCACTTCAGTGTTAATGTCAAGTATGTATGAAATGAACTAAGAAAATTATCTCTTAAAATAGTGGTTTATGCACCTTAAGAGATGAGTAAGTTCACAGGCAGTAGAATAGACAAGCCAGTTCTCTATCTACAGAATGCTAACTTCAGTAATGAAAGACATGTTGGAAAATGTAGAGCTGAGCCTGAGAAACCACGTCCAAGATGTCCTATGTATAGAGGATTTACCCCCTTATTCAATTTAGGTGAAAACATGGCCTTTCTCTGCTGCCACCCTCAGTCCAAACTTTCCATTTTTTAAAAGCTGACATTGAGTAGCATGCTGTCCATGTCCTAGGCACTAAAATCTATGGCTCTCACAGCCCTATCTCCTCCTTTTTGTCTCCGAGCTCAGTGGACATCCTGTCACCCTGGCTCATTCCCCTTCACCAACCCCTCCCTCACTCTTGTCAATCACCACCCCCACTACAAAAGCTTCCTCAGATAAAGGTAAAAGATCACTTTGGACTTCATTGTGCTGTAGATCTGCAGCAATAGTATCTGCAGCAGTGCTGAGTGACAGAGTGCTGAGATAAGATTGGGATTGGGGTCGGATTGACATTGCTTCGAAAGGACAGACTCATATCTTAGCCTTGATAAAATGGCACAAGCTTGATTTATTTTATTTTTTTATTATATTCGTCAAATTTCTCAATCTAAAATCTAAAAATGAACACTGAATTAGACTTGACGGTAGGAAGGGGAAGGAAATGGGAATGATATGTAGTTAATTTATTTGAATGTATTTGCTAAATGTTGTGGATTTTACTGTGGCCTAGGAATGTGTAGTCACATTTACATACAGCAGGTGGCACACATGATCTGTAGATGATTACTCCTTGTGCCACCACACCAATTTGCACCTTAATGTGCACTCAGTCAAATCAATATGTATCATGTTCTATATAAAATCCAAAAGTCCAATCACAGAGGTCAAGGATCTAAAGAAATTACATCACATCACACTTGAGATGCATCTCAGTTCATCACTTCAGGCTTCTCTGTATCCACAAGTCTGTTTACATTTAAAACAGCTGAGCATGTGAGGACAGTATCACTCAGCTAACCTGTTCAACAGGTTTTTCGGTTTCTGTTCCTATTTCGTGACCTCCCTGCTACATCTCTAGCTCCATCTCTCGCTCTCTCTCTTCCCTTTTCTCAGAAACAGGGAGACCAACAGGGTGTTTCTGTTCCTTGACCAAATAAAGATTGAATAAAGGAGTGGCCATTGTTTTGAAACACTTCCTCCTTATCTGAAACTAGATCATCTACCTGGTCATGTTTAAAGAATTTTTAGTTGTAGTTACAGCATTTTAAATTGTCATTGTCATGCCAAATGTCTGTACACTAATTGTTTTTTAATAAAAAAGGTCAGTTGAAATGAAAATCCTCTACAAGCAGAAGGGATTTTTTGTACTTAGATGTGGAACACTGTGTCAATTCTCCCTAGTTACTTAATAGAGTTAATGAGCCTCGCTTTGAAGCCATGTAGACGTTTACAGAGTTACCATAAACTCCCCTCTTGAAAACAAACATTACATTACAAAAGGTTGACTTCAACACACAGAAGCTGTAGCATCGTGTTGCTTCAATGCCTATAGCACAAAGATAGAAAGAAGTAGTCCACCATAAAACCGCAGCTATTCTGGAGAGATGGTGTGTTGATGTGAGGAAATAGAACTATGGCTAATCCTGACGAGCTGACCCACATCAAGATACCACCTTTGCATTGAAAACAATCGGTGAGTGTGTGTGTTGCCTTTTAGGGTGACCACACATCCAATTGTACCCGAAACAATGCTACATTTCAGTCCAGGGTTGCAGACTGATTTTGAAAATGAAAAAAACACAAATCAAATTTCAGTAGTCTGACTTAATGTCCTTTATTTCAAAACAGGTTTACTCGCAGAGCCTTTTAACCATTATGAAAACAGCTGAATTAAATGCCAAATCACACGAACCTGCTCACTCTAAAGGGTAAATTAGATACAGTGTGGAAATGCACTAAAGTAAAATCTCCAAAATGGTCACACACCAATTCTCCAAAGCTCTGAGCTTTTTGATTGAGCTGGTCATGCAAAACAAGCAATGATGACATATGTGCAACACCTGTTGAAATGAAAGAGTCTTTTTTTTTTTTTTTTTAGTTGCACCTGAAACACTTGTAGGGATAAAAATCAAGTCAACGCAAACCAGTAGGATGACATTACAGGCATGGTGATATTATCACCATTAGAACAGATCGGCTGGCCAGTCTTTTCATTAGACGACAAAACGAGAGACGAGACTGCGCTTCCTTCTGAACCATGAGAGCAAAGTTCGAGGTCTTAGCCCTGGTCTTGGGCTTCGTCGGCCTGCTTGGCACCATAACTGTCACTGCACTACCCATGTGGAGGGTCTCCGCATTCATTGGTGCCAATCTCATCGTCATGGAGGAACTCTGGGAGGGCTTGTGGATGAACTGCTACAGACAGGCTAACATAAAGATGCAGTGCAAGGCGTATGACTCGATGCTAATTCTCCCATCGGAGCTGCAGGCAGCCAGGGGGCTCATGTGTGTCTCCATAGCCCTGGTTGTCATCTCCCTCGGCGTCACAGGATGTGGGACCCAGAAGACCAACTGTTGTGGTGACAATATGAAGAGTAAGAACATAACCCTGGCCTTAGGAGGTAGTTTGTATCTGCTTTCCTTTTTGACCACAGTCATCCCTGTCAGCTGGGTGGGCCACAGGGTCATCAGCAAGTTCTACAACCCAACAGTGGTGGATTCTCAGAAACGGGAGCTGGGGGCGGCCCTCTTCATTGGCTGGATCACTTCTGGTATTCTGCTGATCACTGGGATCCTCTTTTTGTTCCGCTACTGCAAACGCAGATCAAAGGAGGAGGGACACTACACTGACCAGTATATTATGTCTGGATCTAAAAAAGAGGAGAGCGTGCACCTAGAGAGGACACCATCCAGTTTTTATAAGCATCAAGAATATGTGTAAAGAAATGTACTGTACTGCCTGGAGTGTGAAAACTCCACTTAATGTGCATTTTACCATTTTAAGATGCTGCCTGAGGAGGGTCACAAGATGATCACAAGAGTGTGCACATTCTGTATAACTGTTGTTTTCACTAACCATGTACACGTTTTGATCATTGTGATTATTTAAATGACTAATATACTTTGTGTTCTTATTGCACTATAAATGCGTTTGTCTGCCTAAATCGTTCAGAGTTAAACCCAAGTATTTGAGTGATATTTAATGCACCATTTGTACCTGGATATGCTTATTAAATAATAAAAATCAGGACAATACAGTAACAATACAATTTGATTTTGAAATTCTGTACTAACTTTCTCTTTTCATTGTACTTTTATACGAGTTTGTCAACTGTCATTGGTCACTTTTAAATGCTTTTAAATTTGTTAACATCTCATGGCCAAGTAGTCAAATCAACCTAGTCAACAGTTGATTAAATAAAAGGTCTGATCTTGAGTTTTCTAAGTGAGTGCATTTTTTCCTAGTGTATAACATAATGCTTCTCACAGCAACATGAAATCCAAACTTTTAACCACCCACAGCTGTCATTCCTGATACCAGTTCTACTGCTCGGTTGTTTTTCTTGCATTAAAAGCTAAATGCATCTGAATAGTAAAAACTCAGTCAGTGCACAGGCAGGTTATGTAGAAATAAACACAATATATCTAAGAGGGCAGAGAGACTCCAGTGTGGCAGTGACAAGGTGAGAACTGCTGGCAAACGAACAATACTGTGTTGAAACCAATCCTACTCAAGTTTCTATGCTCAACACCTTTTTATCAGCTCACTTTACATATAAAGGAGGAGACAGTTTGATATCTGTGATCATCCTATCAGCTTTCAGCTTGACTTACACACTTCAGTAGAGCCACCACCAACATAAATGTGTGTACATAGTAAAGGCACTGGTTAGTTTCTTGCTTCACATAATACTGTATATACAAACTAATTGTTTTAATTTTATTCCAATTTTTTTCAGAGAGTAGAAAGGCCATGTGTTTGGATATTGTTTTTCGCTCCCAGTATTTTTATGTATTCTGTTTGCTGTCTAAATTATGTTCTTTACTTTGACAAAAACATACACTACTCACAAAAAGTTAGGGATATTCGGCTTTCAGGTGAAATTTCAGGAGGAACCTAAAATGCATTCTAACCTTTCCAGGTGAACTTAATGTGACCTTCTCTAAACCTTTGAATGCACATGTCCAACTGTTCAGTGTCTCAGTACTTTTTGCACAAGTTGCTTTTCTCTAACAAGGTGATTAACAGCAAAATTCACAACAGGTTTGATCCATGAATCGACCAATACATTTCCTGCTTCAGTTAGAATTGGTATTTAAACAGTCCTCCTCATCCTGCTGTTCACATTCTGACATCATGAGACCAAGACGACACCTAACAACTGATCAGCAGCACCTCAACACTGGAGGCTTCAAACAGGAAGTCCTCAGACGGAGGTGTTCACTGAGCTTAGAGGGTCACAGAGTGTCATCAGGAGGTTGTAACAGTGATACAGAGACTGGAAGAGTCACAGAAAGGAGAGGAGTGGACGTCCTTTGGCCACATCCCAATTTATGGAGACACTGAAAATTTTTTGTTGTGGTATACCTACCACTGTTGTTAGCTTTTCTTTCAATAAATTGTTTAAGATGAAGAAACTACCATTGCATGCTTCTACTTAAATGCCCTACTTTCATGATATAATATCACTGTCGCATTAACTTTTTCCATTTCCCATAAATTTCACCTGAAAGTCGAATATCCCTAACTTTTTGTTAGTAGTGTATATTGTTTTGTGTAGTAACAAAAAAATGTGTTGAAATGTCTCCTGGCTAAACTTCAAAAGAGAGGAAACATACTTTGATCAACTGTAACAGTGATACAGTGATTTAATTTGTTTTTGATGAAGTACTGTTGATGATGTTAGTAGTAGCAGGTACATTTGCATTCAAAAACAAGGGACGCTCTTTGGTGTGTCGCCCTTTATCTCAATGTGAAGCAGTTCAACCAGTAAGGTTGCATTGCATTGTTAGCATTTTTTTTGTGGGTGTATAAGTTCCTTGACTTCCTCTTCTCCTCAGATTTGTTTCTTGAGCTGTGAGAGTGTGGCCAAGGATCCATCTTTGGCTCTCTGTGACAGCCATAATGGCCTCTTACACTGCTTACAGTGGCTACAGCAAGCCACCTCAATCTTACGTAGGCTCTTACTACGATGAAAAGCAGGCCAAGGCCTATGCAGATTATCAAGACTCTATATATGAGGAAAAAAAGAGAATTGAGAAAAAAGACCGCCGGGACGCCATCTGCTGTGAGGTAGTGGCCCTCATCATCGGTTTCATTGGACTAATCGGAGTGGCAGCTGTGACGGGCCTGCCAATGTGGAAGGTAACAGCTTTCATCGAGGAGAACATAATTGTCATGGAGACCCGCTGGGAGGGTTTGTGGATGAACTGCTACAGACAAGCCAACATCAGGATGCAGTGTAAGGTGTACGACTCCCTGCTGTTCCTGCCCCCGGATCTCCAGGCTGCTAGGGGTCTGATGTGCAGCTCCGTGGCCCTGACTACCTTCGCCCTCATCGTTGCAGCAGTGGGGATGAAATGTACCAAAGTGGTGGACCATCGGGCTCGCACCAAGCATATTGTTCTTGTGGCTGGAGGCTGTCTGTTCCTCATGGGCTGTATCACTACACTAATCCCTGTGTCCTGGACCGGCCATGTCATCATCAGGGATTTCTACAATCCTTTGCTGATCGATGCCCAGCGCAGGGAGCTTGGGGAGGCTCTTTACATTGGCTGGGTGACCTCAGCTTTGCTTTTCACTGCCGGAGTGATCCTGTTGTGCCGTCACGCTCCCCGCACCCAGGATCCAGATGAGAGGATTGTATACAACCCTGCGGGGAATATCTACCAACCTGCATACACATATCAACCGTACACGTACCAGCCAGCATACAGCTACCAGCCTCCCTACTCTGCACCCCCGCCGGGATCTGTAGCATACACACCAAGTCAATACTAGAGAAAGATATCAAAGACAATTTTGGACTCTTTTTTTTTTTTTTATTCACCAAGATTTGGTGCATTTGAATGATGAAAATCAGTTGACTCGTGACCAAAGGCTTGACAACCTTTAGCCTGGAAATGGCCAAATTTTCATTATTTTCTTAAAGAGGGCCAAATGTATTGCAGAGATTGAAACTCATTATGAAACTGTGTTTTGATCATGACAAACTGTCATGTTTTACTGGATGCGTATGCTTTATATACTCTAACCTCTATCAGTCATTCAGATAGAGTACTTTTAACCTGTACAATACAATAGTTAGTAGATGATATCACTGTCTTTACAGCCTCTGCTGACATGCTCTTTGAGAACAAATTAAGCACTAGGCCTTTTTCAGATAATGTACCTCCAGATGATTTGTATTCACTGTTGAACTTTTGCTGTAAATGTATATACATTTTCAAAATGATGGCCTATGAGTTCAATTGTGGTTTCCAATAAAGGGATAAAAAAGAAAGAATTTTGTTTTCTTCTCTTGCCTAATTATGACAGGCAAAACAAGAAATAAGTATTGCTTAAATGATGGCACTTCCTGCTAAAAAGCTCTTGGGTTTAACCTGGGATTCAAAAAAACCCTACTGAGGCTGCTCCTGTTTATTGGTGTGTTAATGGCAAGTTGTTATGTTGTCTCCATTGTTGTCAGTGGAGATGTGCCTAAACTGGTAAAACCAGACTGTTCACACAGTTCCACCCACAGCGATTTCATTTCAGCCAGACCGGAACTGCAACTGCCGGCTTTATCCTGAGCACAGACCGACACCAGAGACGCAGACAAGAAATCCAATACTGACAGTGACATATAGGAGCACAAGTATTACCCCCATCCCATGACACATGCACACACACAGACTGATGCAAACAGGTTTCTATCTGAATGTTCCTTTTTCTGATATTTTAAGGGACTCGACAATGGTGTGTGATGTTGAGCTCAAAAAGGCTAAATTAAGCCCCAGAGCTTATTGATTTGTATGATATCTGTGACTATAACTGGTAATACATTAAGATGGGGTATTTTTTATGTGCACATAGCTAGAAACAAAATAGCTGACTTTAAAAATCCCCCCCTTGTTAATAAACACCCTTTGTTAAGTGTGATCTGAGAATGTAAATCGAGACTTCTGAACAAACAAAGTAGCAGCTAACAGCAGCTCCTGGAGTAGGTGAACAAAGAAAAAATGACCAGGGGGATTCTGTTTCCTAGCAATGAGTCGCAATTCCCACCCCTCCCATTCTGGTGTCCTATCCTCAGGGAGGAGGCTGTACAGGTGAATATCAACCTGCTCCTCCTCCTCCACTGGGATGCAAAGCCACTCCATAGAGGGAATCTACTGCTTCCTATAACGCTTGCACGGTGTCCACACAGTTTCATAGGCATGAGCTTGGATGAATAACAAGAGGACAGGATGGCCAACTCAGCGCTGGAGTTAGTGGGTCTGATACTGACCCTGATTGGACTGATTGGGACAGCAGCGAGCACTGGGATGCCTATGTGGCGAGTCACAGCCTTCATTGGGGAGAACATCATTGTGTTTGAGACCCGTTATGAGGGTCTGTGGATGAATTGCTTTCGGCAGGCCGACATCAGAATGCAATGCAAGGTGTACGACTCTCTCCTGGCCCTGAGCCCTGACCTACAGGCTGCACGGGGGCTCATGTGCTGCGCTCTGGCACTGGGTGGCCTCGGCCTGCTAATCAGTTTGGTGGGGCTGCAGTGCACATCATGCATCGAAAACAACGATCGAGCAAAGCGACTGGTCCTCATCTTCGCAGGAAGCATGATCATAATGGCTTGCATCTGCGTCCTTATCCCTGTGTCCTGGACAGGACACGTCATTATCAGGGACTTCTACAACCCCTTGTTGATCGACGCCCAGCGCAGGGAGCTCGGAGAGGCTCTCTACATTGGCTGGGTGGCCTCTGCTTTCTTGTTCATCGGAGGATGCATGTTTGTTTGTTGCAATCTGCAGTCTGAGGACAAAAGTTCAGAAAGGTACATGTACTCAAGGACCTCTGACTACATGGCCTATCCCCCACAGCCTCTACAGCCTCTGCAGCCACTGCAGCCTCAACAGCTGATACTACTTCCCCAACCACAACCCCAGCTTCAGCCAGTGCTCTCAAGACATCCATCAACCAACTACAGCTACCACTCCAGGTACCCCTCTGTACGCAGCGGGGTGGCCTATCTCTGAACACTTAAACTGACTGAGATAAGGATGATCACAGGTATGGTCACCATATGCAAGAGGATTTATTTTTAATACGAGTTTGCTTGTCAGTGCAACTTATAATGCATTTCAAATGTCAAAAGACGTATTTCAGGCAAAAGAAAACACATGTCAATTGTATATTTACTGTGAATGCATATGGACCAGACTCATATGGAGACTCGTATGTTAAAGAGCACTAGTAACAGATGTATTTGATAATTGTAACTTTGCCCATGTAAGCCAAAATATGTTTTGCATTACCTTTATGTGTGTTGTGTAATCAAAATTTATACTGATGCTTAATCTTTACTTACTTTTTGTATTGGGTTACCAATTTTGTATGCATGTGCTATATATACCAATTTATATAACTTTTAACCAGTGGGCAACGTGACACGAGTACATGTGTACATTCACTGTTAAAATGCTATTTGTTGTTACTGGCACGTATGTAGTTATACATGCAGTTAATACTGCAGATATTTCAACTGATTTTCCATTCAACTTTCAACATTATCTGTGACTGAGCTGTGTATTCAATTTTTAATCCACCACCCCGTCAACCAAACACATGCATAAACAATGTTTCTGAGAATCAAACACCTACCTACACATAGTGCTCGTGTTTTTAACTAGTATTAGACACAGGATCCACAAAGGCAAAAGGGGCAGGTGCTTAGGACTGTGAATGCTATATTGGTACCTGATTGTGTGAGAATTTCACAGGCAATGGTGTCTGAAACTCAGAATATTTTGTGCGTGTCTATTCAATCATAACAATTGTGAATTTTTGTTTAAGTTTGGTATGATGCCCTGGAGCTCTTTGAAACTAATTAAACTGAACAAATGGCTGAGTAAACATGAGATGCAGGTTTAAGACTGCTTGTGAAAGGCGTGGACAAAAGGGAAACATAAACAGGCAGCTTAGTGTTTGTGAAGAAGCCAGATGACCTGACAGCATGATCATGTGATCAGAATTTGCAAGTCACTTTGAATCGAGTCTCAGAGAGCTTCAGACCATGACTAGTTCATTCCCAGGTTATTCCCAGTTCCATGTTTGTATATCAAGTCAAATAAATTAGCTCTTGAAATATTCGGTATGCTCATTTCACCTTCAATGACTTTAAAAGCAAGCTGCAATTAAACATCTGTAGAATCTCAATTCCTAACACACTGTTATATATTCAATTCTATTTTCAAAAATGAAAAAGAAAAACCACAGTATGTGTGGACATTTCATGGCTGTCTCATGCTGAAAGATACTTGGTAATGTAATGATTATCTTGTCTTTCTCTATTGTTGCTTAAGGTTACACCAAAATGTTGATTATTTCTGATTTATATATTTTCTGGACCCCCAGAGTTATAAAATTATGGGACATTTTAACTTGTGAAAAACAATATTTCTGGTACTCAACAATCAGCAACGTTCCCTCTCTGCTCTATCAAATTGAAAGTCATCGATGCTCTCCTGTGGACAACAGAAGTACTGCAAAGGTTTAAATGCTGCATTGTGCATTTGTTTGCTTCACATATTATTATGGAGAATAAAAACATGGCAAGTGATGAAAAATGTCTGAAGTTGTGAGCTGTTTCTGGTACATCTTGTTGGTGTTTGCTGCTGGCAAAGTTGATGTCACAGCTAAACCACTATAGCCAGAGGAACCATAAACACAAAATAAACAGAGCTCCTCTTTACCCCCATTGCTGTGAGCCAACCAGGCGACAGCAAAGCATATTTCCCACAACATACCCCTTCTTACAGCATATGAACTGCTTCAGATGAGAAGCTCCTCGCTGCCTTGGACACAACTCAGACTTAGATTTCGAGATGTTGTACTAAAGCGTCAGCATTTGTTCTCAACGTGAGCTAACCAGATTTTTGACTTTGGACACAGCTGAACTCTTCAACACAGCGCAATGGTTCAAGGTGTTTCAGAGATCGCTGCAGTGTGTGTCGGCCTGGTTGGGCTGATCGGGGCGGCGGCTGCTACAGGGCTGCCCATGTGGAAGGTGACAGCTTTCATTGGGGAGAACATAATTGTGATGGAAACCCGCTGGGAGGGTTTGTGGATGAACTGCTACCGACAGGCCAACATCAGGATGCAGTGTAAGGTGTACGACTCCCTGCTGTTCCTGCCCTCGGAGTTACAGGCGGCCAGGGGTCTAATGTGCTGTTCTCTGGCCTTGTCGGGCCTAGGGCTCCTCGTGGCTCTGGCTGGAATGAGGTGTACTTCCTGTTTTCAGGGTAATGTTTGGACTAAGACCATTATCCTGATGATTGCAGGAGGCATGCAGTTCATGGCCTGTATCTGTGTCTTTATCCCCGTGTCATGGACAGGCCATGTCATCATTAGGGATTTTTACAATCCTTTGCTAATTGATGCCCAAAGGAGGGAGCTAGGCGAGGCTCTCTACATTGGTTGGGTGACCGGCGCCTTCCTTTTCGCCTCAGCCATGCTGTTCGTCTGCCGCCGCATGCCCTCAGACAAAGGCTCGTTCGATGTCTACCACCCAGCCAACTTTCTCAATTACAAGCCAACACCCAACAAGCCTATGCTGACAAGGTATCATCCCATCTCGACTGTCTCCAGCCTTAGATCTACTGCACACCAGCCTTTTCTGCCAAACAACGACACTGTTGGACGACAACTTGGAACACCACTGCAAAACATCCCTCAAGTAATGACAAATGATGGAGCCCTAATCAATCACCCTGTTGTCTATAACCCTGGTCTGCCTGAAAATGCGTCATTGTTATATCAAGCTAGTATGGCTCACCATTCCTCTATGCGGAGTTCTAACCATGTTGGAAGCTTGTATACGCCAGGCAACTCCTTGTACGTAAGCCAAAATGCCACGCCATATTCACTGACTTATACCGGCAATCCCACTGCGTCCTACCAGTCCAGTTTTCATCCGGTTCCACACATGCCTGTTTTCATAGGATATAAAGAATCAAGAATTCACCCAGAGTCTACCAGTGGGAGCAGTGCTGGTGTATACATATGAAGAGGAATCATGAGTGGGCTTTTTGTAGCTGCTTGAACTGTACAGACCCAAAGCACTATGATTATATATACTATCATCACAAGTTAATTGAAACTGTGGCACATCAATGGCAAGATGAAGGTAAATCATTCTTTTCTCCACTTTTAGTAGTTTACTACATTCACATACACTACTATTAATACATTTTTTATAATTTGTGCAAAACAGGGGGTGATTTGACCAGGTTGAACATAATGACTGTTGTTGTTAGTGTAAATAAAGGTCACAGTATGCTTTTTCCATGAAGCCCTGGTATGGGCTTACTTTCCCAAAATAGAGCTTTATAAGAAATCATCTGTTTGGAACAGTATGACCTTATGCTTTGTATCTTTGTAACCATCTGTTCATTACTGTTTTAAATTTGTTGTGGTTATCACTGCATGTGCTTGAGTACATTTTGTTTTTTAATGTCTTCTACTATCAATATTTCTTTGTTACCACTCAAATAGGAGCCATGCAGTGCTTAAGTATTTATTCAAACAACCTACTTATAGTTATTTGTTACAGTTTGTAATAGCCATGATCATTAAAAAGAAATTTTGTAAGACAAATGGTTTGTAATTGGCAAATTCAGTTTGGACAATTCAGCAGTTTATTCACCAACTTTGGCTCTGTGTGGAATTTTTATGTTTCTCTGGAGGTGCACAAATTTTCCAAAGACATTTATGCTGGTCAGGCACACTGAGAGTCTGGAGCAGCCTTATGAACTAGTCTGGCAACCTGTTAAGAATGTTTCTTTTCATACTGCCAGTGTTTGGTGCTTGGACAAACTATGCCTGTTACAGTACAGAAATAAACAACAAATAAGTATCTCAGGCAATAAGTAATGCCTGAGATATAATATGTTAAAAATATAAATAAAATGTCACTAAACACCTTGTGGTAGCAGTAAAGTTGTCATTTTAATGCCCATTCTTGGTGTGACAAATCTATTTCCATCTAACTATACATTAATGTAAAAAAGTGGGACAACCTGGATGGGCCTGCACAGAGGCACACGTAAGAACTACTGAACTAGGGTTGAAAATATAAACCAGCTTTGGATCAACAACAGCAAATACTTCATGTGTTGTGACATTGCTTGACAAAAGCACCCAAACACTGTGGAGGACTGAAACAATCTCGTCATCAGTGACCACTAGATGACGCCAGAGGATGTGATCCTGGAGGCAGTACCATATTACACACACACACACAAACACACACACACACACACACACACACACTGCAGGTGTCAGAGGAATAATGCCCTCTGCCCACTGAATTTCATTAGCTGAATCTTTAAGTGGAACAAAGTGGATAAATTAAAAACAAGCAAACCTGGTTTAAGCTACAGGCCACATGGCTGAATTATAGACATGGTGGAGTGACATTTTATCATATTACGCTCTTATGTTCTCAATATGGATTTTCAAAAACGTATTTAAAAAACTTGTTATTTTACTAAAATATGAGTCTCTGGTATCAAAACAAGCTGGCTATATTCTGGAGAGGACTTGTTTACCCAGATTTAAAATTTTCATCTCCACAAGAGACTTAAAATTGCACAACACCTTTTGATAAAATATTTTCTCCCAGAAAAATGCTAATCGAGGAGAGTCCTGTTGTCAATTTGTAAATCAAGAAATTACTTTCAACTATCAGTCGCTAATTTTGCTAATTTCTGGAGCACCCTGGATGCTGCTCCCTTGCTCGGGAAGAAGTGGTTTGGAGCATCAGCACTAGTTGCTGATGAGAGCAACTGAACAACCAGGGGGCACTTTTTTTTTTTTTTTTTTTTTTTTTAAACTTCCACCCCAAACCACTCTGCTTCAAGGAAAAAAGAAAAGTGGGTTAAGGTAATGTGCCCACATTTGATTTTACTATGAGACTGTGTCAGATAAACAGTTTGAGGTAGTTAATCTTCAAGGGAGCGTCACAGACCAGTTTGAAGATTAGATTTGCATTTCCATCAGGACTGGAGCAAAGATTTAATCATTCCTCGGTGTACCAAAGCAAAGACGTTGTTGAGGTCGAATGTTGCCAGATTTGAAGTTAATCTTCAGGACGTATCCATGTTTGCGGATTAGCGGCTTGGCTGTGCCCTCAATTGAGCGCCTGCACGGGAGGGATGCTCGGCTGTGTCAAGTCAGCCGAAGACCATGAGAGTGCGACCGGAAACAAGGCAAGCTTGATTTCATAATAAAAGCATTTAAATAATGAGTTGATTCGGTACCAGCAGATGCAGAAACACTCATCTGTAGATTTAAATATAATATTTACATGACTAAAGATGAAGGGAAATAGAGTCATAAGCATGATTAGTAGAATATGGGAATCAGCTGTAGGTAGGTAAAGCTACGGATAATGTATTAAGATGAAATAAATCAATAAATAGTCAACACTAGTTGTGTTGGATGCTTGGTATTTTGTTTGTTTATAATAGAAATTCATGGCTGAACTATAGGAAGACAATTCCTCTTTACACATGTTGATTTTCTCGTTACCACACAGTTGCCCATTCATCTTTTATTTTGAAAGTGGTAATGAGAAATGCAATTTTTCTATACGTGCACGCTTGACAGCAGGAGCACAGCTCACGGTCCTTCTCCTCAGTTGCAGCCTATAATTCAAGTGTGCATCAGAAAAAAAACCCACAAGAGGGATGCCTGGACAGTGACTATGGGGAACAAAACCTTAATGGCACAGCCTGGATGTTAGAATGGAAAAACTGGAGTTCTTTTGATCAGTGGTAGCTGCAAGTGGAGTCTGTGATTTTGTTGTTGATTTTTCTCATCACAATGTGTGAGGGATGGATGAGGGTCGGATGCCAGTTTATTTTCGTTACGGATACAAGGACTGGGAAGTTATCAGCATGAATTACCAAGGGCTGAAAAACTGATATCAATGTTAAATTCAACTCTGGAGGGAGGACCATGGCGAAAAGGAAGGGACTGTTATTTTCACTGCTGTACTTTATGGCAGAGTTCTGGCTCACTTCGCAGCAAGTCCTGAGAATTGGTAAGTGGTAAGACTGTCAGATTTCTTGTCACTCCATTTATCTATTAATGTACAGACTCTCAGCTTTTTTTATTATTAACTCATCTGCTTATAAGAAGTGAAGGTCATACCTTTCTTTGTATATAGAATAAAACAGAAAAAAACTTCTTGAGTCATTATCATAACGTATAATATTTTTAATCTCTCACAGTGCATGTGGAGCATGCACTATTGCCTTTTGTACAGATTACCAAATGAAAATTAAACTTAATTAAAGACTGCCAGGATAATACATGCAGATGTCATGCAAGGATATCCTTTTATAGCAATGTGCAGCTCAGATGCTGCTGGTAAGTTAATGTGTGCAGGAAAACCTTTAACTCTTGGAACTATCAACCAAAACTTGGAGTCAGGACTCACGGTGTGTTTGAGGTACTCAGTGCATTTATGGTGTTTTTTTTCTTCTTTTCTTTTACATCTGTTGCTGTGTCACTATAACAGTCTTGTTACTTCAGCATGCAATCATATAATCAGTTTCCTGTAACATGCCTAAAGGACAAACAGCTGTGCATTTATATTATTCAATATTGAGCTTAAATTGGGTGTCAGCACAAAAAAAATTATTTGTATCTTGTAGAGACTTTCCATGTTGTTGTGATGTCTGCACAGTATCCTCATCAGTTTAATTACTGGATTATTTCATGAGGGAGGTACTGAGGACAGAGTGCTGGGTTGTCAACATGAAATAACTCTATTGGTTTTCATCAAAATCATGTTAATCCACTTTGGTTGCCAGAGTCTCTGTCTCTGTTCCTCCATGTTGAGAGCGCAGGTCAGAGGCAGATGAGTGATTAAGTTGGCCTACTGCTGCATCTGACAGCATGTACTGTTGGCATGATGAGGTCTTTGGCAAGGAGGAATGTGAAATAGATACAGAGCTAAAGAATGAAGGGTGGGGAGTCTCAGTGAAACTTAGTTATATTTAGTTTCTCTTTTACTTCAGAAACTCAAAAGTTATTTAGTGTTGATGCATATGTATGCTGATGGCCAGTGACATCAAAGTTATCTGTTAAGCCTTGGAGACTTGACAAGAGCTCTGCCTTCAACTTCACTCCGCACTTGTAATTAGACAAAAAAGCTCTTGCTCTGACTGTCCCCCTTTGATTTCTGATGTAACTTGGAAACAATGAGACGGTGCTTGCTGGCAAATTAATGCTGTCTGCTTCTCTGCCATTGGTTATCCGCTGTTCCTCTCATGGGCTCGAAGATTGCATCAAAAAAACTTTTTTTTTTTTTAATTTAGGCCTCAGGACTCTGCTCCCTTCAACGCCCAGAGCAATTCTGTATTTTTCTACATTACGTCGACTTCTAAAGACTATAACAATCAGACTTGTGGCATTGCTTAACTTTAGAGTCTAATAGGCCGGCGCCACCTTCCCTCACTAACAGTCCTGATCTGTGCTCTATAATTTGTAATCTCTCTAAATCATCTATCACTCTCACAGGCCACCTAATCTTTGTCATTCTCTCCATGACCCGCACACATCATAATCTCTTCCATATGGTGTGTGGCTTGGTTCAATTAACATTTCTCCGTCTTGGCAAGTGATGGCATCAGATTGTCACTGGCTTCCACTCTTTTCACTGGGGTTGGTAATAATGGTAAATCTTCTCTCCCAAGCCCTTAAACAACTAACACTAATCTTCTTTATGCAGAAAGTCCAAATATGGTATTTAGGCAGTGACCAAATCTCATTGGGGAGAGCACAGAGGCAGCAGCTTGTGGCTTGGCCTCCACTCTACTTTGCTGTTGAATTCCTGTTTCCTCTTGCTTGCATACTTTATTCATTCAACCCATTTGATGTGAAAGTTGTGATCAGCTACTCTCGGCCAGATAAATATCTGATTTAATTATCTCTCCGTCTTATTTCCAGCATTTCTTTAAATCAGGTGGATTTAATACTGTTTACAATCCTGATTTTATGCTTTCTCGCTAAATATTTTGGTGGTGGATCACAAGCAGCTATTCTATAAACAGAGAGACCTCAGTGCTCCACATCAAACGAAGATAGTAGACTGGTTAGGACCTCCTCATTCATTCACAGTCTGGCATGGTCCCAGGTTGGAGTGGTGCTGGTGGTGTTGTTGGGGTGGGGGTGGGGGCTCTCACTGGGAACTGGCCCAGGATGGAGCGAGAGGAGAAAGCAAAACACTACGTCATTGTGTTCCTCTGCTTTAAAAGACTCCCCTTCATGTGATAATTGATAGTCACAAAATCCCAGGTTACAATCAGCATCTAAAGATCAGTTTCTAAACGTGAACCTCTTGCCTCGGGTTTCAGGATTAAAAAAAGGTCCAGGCAGCAGCCTAAACCTGAACCTTGGTATTTTTCTTGCTCTCTGCACTGAAGAGGGGAACATAAGTCTATAAAAAGCATAGCCCAAGGGTTTATCAGCATTTGCCTGCAGCACCAGCAGAGTCTTTTGTTTTTGTGACCTCCTAGCATGCATCACCCCACAGCATTGCTTGGCCTATTAAAGATGAGATGGAAGCTCAGTGATCCTGAAAATTATATTGGAAAGTAATTAATGGTAGCCATAGCAAGAATTTTCATTCCTCCTCTCTTTTTAAATTGCATTACATCATAAAGCCCTGAACCCCCCCCCCCCTGAACTCTGCAGTGTTCCTTGCAAAAGATGAAGGGGTTTTAATATAAATGTTCACATGGACAGTACATTCTATTTTATTTTTCTCTGAACATGAGCGATTGCATTCTCGGGTATTCACAATGCACAATGATGTGCCTCGCAAGACAAGCTTGTCTAGAGATTGTGGTCTAACTTTATAGTTTATCTAACCCTCTAAGCACAAATTTTCACTGAAGTATAAATGATTCCATTCCATTTGTTCATTCGCTTGCTAATAGCCTACTGAGTGAGCGCATTGATTTATATTTTATCTGCAAGTGTGAAATGCTTATTCTGTATTTTATCTGCATCAGTATTGAAAATGAATCCAATTTGCAGTGTTGGTTTGTCCTAACCCACGAATATGTAGAAGTGCAGAATATAAAGATTCACTGAGCCATGATCCCATGACCCATTTTTGGAGTTACACTCGACCAAACAGCGCAGCTAAAAAGCTTGTTTTCAGGCAGGATTGTTTACAGACCACAGAGTTGCAAAAGCCATACAGGATCAATTTCTTCATTAAAAGATTTCCATTCATTCACTGTGTATTCTAATATTATTGTACTATTAAAATCATTTCAGAAATGACTGCTAATGTTTAAGACGTGACGTTATTTCGATAGATTTGCATGAACTCAGTGTTAGAGATGGAGGCATGTACCTGAAAGTCAGGACATACAAGCTCGAGTCTGTTTGGACTCATATTTTATTTCAATTGTTGCAGTTCATCTAAAGTAAAGATAGACCAATAAATCATCCGATATTAGCTAATCACAGATATATTGTGTATATGACAGCCGATAAATAATGAAAAATTGCAGCACAAAATTGCCAAAGATGCGTGTCACCATTACATAATTTGTTGAGCAGAGACCACTGACAAGTTTATGCAAATGGTCCCACTCAGTACCCACCGTGCACACAATGTTTGGAATACATAATTCAAGGGTTCTTTATATTTATGTAAAAGTAGGAGCATGGGCCAATACATTGTTACTGGATCTTTTAAACAAAAAAAAAACACATCTACCTGAAAGGAGGAAATCATAAAATGCCACATTGGACATGAATGTTCAATCAGTCTCATAGGACCACAACTGTTAAAGCTTGGGGTAGAGAGAAAGCTTGATTATTTCACTTGTGATGTGCCCATCTTGCTTTGTGAGGTCTTTTAATTGAAAAAGCATGTAGAGATAAGACTATGATTGCCTTCTGCAGTTTCCAACCATGTGGATATATAAGCTAATTTGAAACCAATGTTTCAAAATTGAAGTGGTGTATAGTTGCCGCTTCACTCAGTGTGTCTGGATGGTTGATGGTGGTCATGGGTAATAATTCAGCGATTAGAGCTTTAGCACTCTGCTGCACAAAGAGTACAAAGCTAACAGATGGATCAGTCATTTCCTGATACAGTGTATAACCACCTCAGATATATTAATAATGAGTGGATCGTCTTAAGTCATTTTTAACAAAGACTTGAGCTCATTCTAACAGTATAAATATTTTCCAGTGGTGTTTTGCGGATATGGACCAGCACTGATTGCTTGGACTAACGCTCTTCATGGTGAACTGCAGACAAACTGTCATCAGATTGAATCTCCAGAGTTGCTCTCTCGGGAATCAAGAAACTCATTACACTTTAAACAGAAATCTAAGATCTTATCTGAGGTGGAAATGAGGGAAGAGATAAATGCATTTTCTTTCACTATGGGATGTGCCTTTCTGTCAAGCTTCAAAGAGGAAATTAATAAGTGAACAGAGCAATAAAATAGATAGATTTGTCTTTTGTTGGCAATAAAACTTGTGAATGTAAATAGTTTATGCAGCTTATTTCAAATATAAAACCTTCCAACCAATACATCAATGTTTGTGCATAGTGGCATACCCAGACATGAGCAGATGCTGCCACAGACAGGTCTGCTATTGTCTATGACTTAAAGATCCTCTCCAGTCATGTTTTAAGACTTATAAAATGCTCCGTTTTCAAATAAAATGCATCCGATATATTTTTTCTTTAAAATAACTTCGATTACCTTGTTATATTATATATTATATAGCCTTTCCTCCTTCTTCCTCATTAAAACAAATCTGAAAGTCTGAAAGATTCTAAACACCACGTCACTTGGCAGACTAACGCTGGCAAACAAAGTTGGCTCACTGGACATTTGTTGGACACAGTCATCAAATAAAACTGTAACTATAAAATATCTGTAAAACGCTAAAAAAAGGTCCCAGTTTTCAACATTCACTACCAATTTACCAAACAACAATTACTTATGATATTACACTTGTTTTCAATGCTTACAAAGATGTTTACCATGTTCTGTCCCACTCATTAACATACACAATGCTAACGGTTAGCCTTCATGCTGAAGGACACCCCGGGGGCTAAACCCCTTCCTTTGTGAAGTGCCCGCCAATGTCAATGCTGTATTCATACTGTCCATGGTGTTGAAAGATACTAAAGTGCTTAAATAATAATGCCCCATTCTGATTAAAGCACCTATGGTGCGTTCACAAGCGCATACATGTGCTTGCATACACGCATGAACATACAATACACTTAAGGGTCCACTTTGGGGGTTTAAAAAACACTAATGTTACCGTTTCTCCTCATGAACATTTGCAGCCGAAAACAAAACGCATTGATGCCAATTGCTCGATTGCCAACCTGACAGTAAATAGCTACACCTGGCGCCAACCTCTCCATTAACAGATTTGGTTCCTTAGGTTTGTGGGGTATGAAACCTTGCCTGACTTAATGCGTTTTTTGAGACAATCCTTGGTACAGTCTTGTTTCAGAGCCGACCTGCTCAGCTTGCTTGGTTGCTGGCTGCTTATTTCACTTCTGATAGATCTTGTAACATGGAAAACACCACACGCACATGTTTAAAAACTTGATTTCTGCTGGAGGGGGTCTCTAAGCTCATGGACCTTTTGTAAAATTGTCAATAACATTATAATAATTTCTTTATGGAAGAGGCAGTAAATTAAGTGGACTGGGCTGTGTAGGCATAGCAGTATATTATTAAAAGCTACTGATAAATGCTGAATATATATATATATATATATATATATATATACACACACACATTTTTTTTTCATTATTCAGTGTTTGTTTATTATTTGCCATGTAATACACTTTGCAAATGCACGCAGTACATATTTTGGCGGCATTTTGAGTTCTCTCATCGGAATGGATGCATGTTATTATGCATCCTGATTAGAGGTCAGCTACAGAAATGTAAATCAGAAAATCTAAATAGCTGCAGCTATTTTTGGCTTTCGCACAAATTGGACCATCTTTTTTTTTTTTTTTTTTTTTTTTACAGCCTCGTTTAAGTATGAGGAAAACAAAATCACTGATTGAAAATGATGCCGCAATGCTGTCACTTGGATTATTCTGTTGTTTAATCCTAAATAGGGGCTGTGAGATTCACTGCAGCCTCTGCACTTGAAGCACACAAACATTAAGAAAGGCTGCTCAAAAGTGATGTTTATTTCCTCTTTTATATTGAAAACACCTTGAAGGAAAAAAAGTCACATCAAAGACGCTGAGATGGAATATATTTCTTGGCAAATTTGGGAGATGGTTATTGTAATTTGGCCTGGGATTTCTACATCCTCGTGGATAGAATTAAAGAATTTAACAGGTCCTATCAGCTGCTCACTGAGGCTTGGTAACCATAATTAGGATTGGCACTTTCAAGCATGCTCTTAGTGACCAGGGAGTCCAGACAAGGCTCTCTCAGTTTGGGGTTTGAGGCTATGCTACACCAAAGAAAAAGGTCATTCACAATCAAGGTCTCAAGGGGAGCTTTTTAAAGGCCCTTTCTCCCTCCAAATCAATCACAATTTCACAGGCAATTCTTCAAAGACTGTTAGAGTGCAATGACCTATTGCCATCTGCGATTCAGTGTTGAAGTGAGGTCATTTGCAAACTATCGCACAACTGAAATGGCAT
Organism: Pempheris klunzingeri; assembly: GCF_042242105.1. Lineage (NCBI taxonomy): Eukaryota > Metazoa > Chordata > Actinopteri > Acropomatiformes > Pempheridae > Pempheris > Pempheris klunzingeri. The sequence goes on along the minus strand of NC_092015.1, from coordinate 6,628,663 downwards.
CTTTATGATTTGTGTTCATGGTTAATGTAACTATTGATTAGCAACTGTGAAAATGACAAAGCTTTTAAAATACTCTACTTTTTTCTTTGTTTTCTTTGTATGGAAAAAAAAAATCAGGTGTATGTGGCAAACGTGAGAACAGTTTCTCACATTTGTGTTAGAGTAAAGATACTGACCCATCTGTTTAGAACTGGCCGTGTTTCTGTCTGCACTCGTGAATGTCAATGCAGTGAGAACAAACATTTAACCCTGAATGTATTATTTCAGAAATCCTATCACTGACGGCCCAGATGGTTTAAATGATTTACATTTGAAAGGCGTGGGTGAAATCAACATGCAGGGGCATTTTCTGCAGGGATGCTGACGGACGCTGAATCTGACACAAGTCTGCCGCCCTATACACAGGTGGTGACAGTCCAGTGACAATCCAGCATTTTTCTGTCCTTAATCCTAATGGTTTTCATGCAGCGCCTTATGTAACTGAAAAATAAAACAGCACTCGTGCCTGGCTGGAGTAATATATATCCATATTGCTGGCCATGGCATGCTCATCTTTCTGGCGCAGCATGCTGGATTAAGAGTTGGATGGTTTTCAGAATGATCTTCTCAACTCTGAAGCGACCCCCTCCCTGTGGGCCTGGCACACACAGCCAGCTGAAAAGTGACTGTGATTGAAAGAAATGTATGCTGAAATTACACTTTAACATTTGTGGTCTTTGCCCATTTTGAAAGCAGGAGTTTTGTATGAAGACGCAGAAAAGGCAGAAGTCGATTCCAATGTTAACTGCTGGTTTAAAATATTTGTGTTTGTCAAAGGTTTAGATTGCTGTCAGGTGCCTTTTTAATTCCTCTGCTACTTGGTAGTCTCGGGAACAATTAGTCTGAAATGATAAGATAAAATGATTACCTGATTAGCTGATTACAAGTTCAATAATTCATTAACTTCAGCTTTGTCACACAAAAAATATTGAACATTTATTTTTTCCAGCTTCTCAAATGTGATCATTTGATGGATTTCTCTGTTTTATTCCTTTGTCAACTGATTACCTTTGGATTTTGAAATGTTGGAGGGACAAAACAAATGATCTGGAGATGGGAGCTTGGCCTTTTTAAGCTTTTTAACTTGGACATTTTAAAAACTAATTACTGATTAACTGATCATGGAATTCATTTATTACCAGTTGCAGCCCTAAATATAACACACAAAAGAGTGTCAAGTTTGTGTTGCCATTTTTCAAGTGCAGGTTGGTACTTAAAATAATTACTGGGGAAACACACATGACGAGGAAATCCCTTTTCAACGGTTGATGATTATGTTTTAGTAAATTAAAAAAGTCTTTCAATATATAATACAGAGGTTTGACATGAAAAGAGCGGCAGATGTTAATCCGCTGCAGCATCATTTAGCCTTTGAGTCTCTCCTTTCTTCCAGTGCAATATGAACAGACAGTTCAGCAGCTCTTCTATGAACAGGAACACCTCGGAGGTTGGCTTTGAATCTTCATTGTGGATTCTATGGATCTTACCACGGGTGCAGAGATTTATACATGCTACAGTTTATTCTTGAAGCAATGTTGGTTTAGTACAAAGTGACCGACAAATGTCACAATATAAAAAGCAGGAGAAAATCACTTCAAAGTCAAAGATGCTGGTATAGGAACAATAAAACCTCCACATCTTTTATCACAAATGCTCCTTCATTCACGAACATCCAGGTAGCAGAAAAAGAAAAAAAATCTGTGTAAACTAAAAGAAGACAGCTGTCATGTCTACATCATTCAGCTACAGCTACATCCGTGTCAGCTACACACTTCAGCTACATGTTCAGCTGAATGCTGTAGCGAGGACATACTTTGTAGGTATTTTATAGCAATCGAGTGTTTTAGCACCTGAGCAGAAACACTTAGCCTTTAGCCTCTTTACAGTAAATTGCATTATGTATGTGGTACCATAAATCACAAGCTGGTGGGCACACATTAAAGTATGATTTCATCGAAGGTGACTGCTGTCTAGAGCAGAAAATTGAGAAAGACTGGAAATATGACTGTGTGGGGTGAAGGGTGCAGCTATTCTTCTGTTGAGCGGGAGTGAAGTACTGGGTAGAAACAAGAGCAAAAAGATGGTATGAGATGCTTTTAAAAGTCTGTTAATGTTTTGTCAGTGCCAATGGTTTGGATATTAGCTGTGAAGACGGCCTACATTGAACTGAATGTGGGCCATGTCTTCCTCACCAAATCATCCCACTCGCTATTGTGTCAGCTTGTGAAATTGAAGCCCTGTAAATAGGGTGAAGTCAGCAAAGGTCAAGCTTTTCTCTGAGTAAGATTAAATCCTGTCATCTCAACGAGGTCCCTTAGTGGCATTATGTGGTAGAATTACAAAGAAAATTGGGCCACATTATGCAACTGTGAGAATTCAATCGCAGTAACCTTCAAGCCTAACATTTTTTTTTTTTTCATAATGGAGATGAATAACTGTTGAGCGATGTACCTCGATCAGTGTCTACTGGCTAATATGCTCACCACCCCTCTTCTCTTACTACAGGGGGCATCTTTGAAACGCTTGAGAATGAGCCCATTAGTGTTGAAGAACTGGCCTTTAAATTTGCTGTAACCAACATAAACAGGAACCGGACCTTAATGCCAAACACCACGTTGACCTACGACATCCAGAGAATAAACCTGTTTGACAGTTTTGAGGCTTCAAGAAGAGGTAAGGATGACGCAATTCTGCTTTTCAGGTTGAAGAATCAATAAAAAAAGAGTGTCTCTCCTGTTGGTCATTTATTATTTTCTCTCTCCACTTTGCTTCATTACTTCAGCCTGCGACCAGTTGGCTTTGGGTGTCGGGGCCGTGTTTGGCCCCTCTCACAGCTCATCTGTCAGTGCGGTCCAGTCTATTTGTAACGCCCTGGAAGTCCCTCACATCCAGACACGCTGGAAACATCCCTCAGTGGACAACAAAGACAGCTTCTACATCAACCTGTACCCTGAATACACCTCCATAAGCCGAGCTGTGCTGGACATAGTGCAGTTCTACAAGTGGAAGACGGTCACTGTTGTCTACGAGGATGCAACTGGTGAGTCAAGATGAGATTTGATGACAGGAGACAAATGGCGCTCGTCCCAAAGGGAGAATCAGTTATCAAGACTGCAGTGATTAAACATAACAGGAAGCACACAACCTTTAGAGGCAAATTATATCAATTATTTTTATAAAACTGCAATATGAGTGCATTTACAAGAATGTGGGAATTAGCTGTTAATAGTTGAATACTGTGCATGATTGTGTGATACAGAATAACCACATGAAGATGTGGAAACTGGACACAGCACCTAAACATGCTGTTAAAGTGTTTGCTGGTGGAAGGCAGGAAGGATCCATATTGTTTTCAAAGTTAAAAAGTGACAGAAGTGATTTTGGACGAACAATGAATCCAGATATTATTGGAATCACAATTTGGCCAAGTGCAACATCCAAATCTCCAGGACTGCAATTTATTGATAAAGGTAAGATGTAAATAACGTAAAGGTAAATTCATTATAAATGAAGCATTGTCATGATACAGAGATGCCCTGGCCTACAAATCACATCCCCCAGACATAAGAGAACATGCTTGTCTGCTACAGACCCCACCAAAATGTTTCAGTGAAAATGAAATGCAAACATTATAATTGCCATTATAATAGTGATTGCAATAGACTGCAGTATCTGTAAAATAAATCATGACGTGATTTTTCTTGCATATTGATCAACATTATGTAGTTTCTGCTGATTGGACATTGAAGAATCTGATCTGCTCTCACACGTCTTCTCTCAAAATCTCATGGGAGTCGTAGATATTGATTGCGAATAAAATAATTATCATTTGATTGAGTTTATCTTAACAAGATGCTCAATACCAGTACCAGTACCAGTATTGCTCATTTATATTACAATGTGGTCAGAGAACCTCAACATGACATCGGCCTATAATAATGAGAAAATACTCCAAATATCCCACTATGGGACAGTTGAGCTGAGGCCCTTTAAAAGATGAAATTTAGAATAAACTCTCTTCACTGAAAAATGCTCCTCCGTATCTTAATACATACACTTTCTGCGAAAACTACTGCTGGACGCACACTTCTACTCTCAAAATGGTAGAAGTGTGTACGTGGTGTACGTTTATTTTGATGGTGATGATTTGATTAGAGCTGTGATACGATTAGAAAAGTTAAGCATAACATAATATTGAGCATACAGCATAGATTCACTTTGTGTACTGTTAAATCACTGTGGTTCACAGAAACATTAACAGATTAACGGAAAATGAATCGACAACTCTTTTGATAACTGATTCTTTGATTTATGTTATTTATCAAGCAGAAATGTCAAAAGACTCTTTGTTTCTCCTTGTTTAAATTCTTCATAAATATAATGTTGAATGTGTTTAATGTTATTTTGGACTGTTGGTTAGACAAAACAAGCAATCTGAAGATAACAGAGTCATTTTTCACTATTTTACCACATTTTATGGAGTAAGTGATAAGTGAATTCATTAGAAAAATAAACCACCCACAGATTATATGAAAACAATTGTTTCAGCCTGTTTACACCATAAATTATGGGCTATTGTTCACTGTGCATGGTAGCACCCTTCTGTCATGCCAGACATGTGCAGACCCACAGACATGCTGAGTTTCCAACCAAGGTTTACCAAATGATACTGTAGTCACAAGAAATCAGCAAAATGACACCATGCAAACTGCAGTTTACGTCAAACAGACAGAAAACATGGATAGGAAATCTGCCAAACTCTGCAACAAGGCCCAGGCTGAATAAGCATCCAATCTGCAAACTGCAGCTCACTCCAGTACAGAGGCATGGGGACCTGGTCTTACCTTAGACAGAGCTTCTTCTTTCACATTGTGTTTGCAGATCCACATTTTTAAGTCCTCTCAGCTGGTCAGACTCCACAGCCAGCAGCCACTGCAGCTCCTGGTTTGATGTCTGTAAACAAATTATGATAACAGCAATGTCAGAGCAGTAACTACTCATCCCTCCCAGACTGGATGTCAACAGGTCATTTGGAAAGTGAAGAATCTGATGGCATTTGGTACATTTGATGCTGTAAATGATTCATTGTGTCACTGCAGCGTCAAAACTCTCGCCATGACTGTTTGCGTGGTGCAGCTGGCACAGGCTGCCCTGCCTGCCTCTCCTGGCCCTTACAGAGCTGCAGAGCCGAGCTTAACTACTGAATCACTGTGTATTATCCAAGCGAGGTTTAGCTCGAAATACAGCGGTATGACGTGTGGCTGCGTCCCTTTAACACAAAAACGTGCGTAGTCTGCACTTCCGTCTAATTTGTTGGTTTTATTTTGAAAGTTTTGTACGCCCGCAATGACGTCACTTGACGAATTTCAGACATTGCAGTTCCGCTTTGTGACCACTGGAGGGCAGAGCACATTGTTTTTATTAGAGACATTTAAAAGAAACGTGATAAGACGAAAACCTTCCAATGTGGAAATGTTAGCGTTGAGCAGCACAAACTAGAGGTAGGTAAATAAATAAAGAAATATAGAATATATATTAATATTAAATAAATAAAATAAATAAAAAAGTTCAGCAGTGTACATGATTTTATTTACGTTTATCTTTTTAATGTACTATTATACTGTAGTTTTTACACATTCTGCAATATAAAGTTAAGTAAACGACGATTGACATAAGTGAATTTAAAATCGAGTGCAGTCACTGCCCTCAAGTGGCCATAAAGAGCAACCGCAACGTGAAATTGGTCAGATCAGCGACAGATTCAATAGATGCTAGCACTTCTGGTGTAACATTTTTAAAATATAGTGACCTAACCAAAGCAATACTGAGCACCCCCACATAAATGATGATACAAACCTGTTTGCGTTCAATAGTCTAACAACCTTTAGTTCAAGTTCCTTTCTTGTCACATGCTCAACAACCACAGTGAAGCAATCATCAGCAATGGAAGTTTTGAATATAATAAAAGATATAGATACGTATACAAAGTGTACCAAGCAAAAGTAAAAAAAAAAAAAGAATTTAGAAAAATGCATAAATAAACAACATAAAGTAATGCAGGAAGAATGAGGCTTTTACAGTGTGCCAGTAGCTAAAACTCGGGGGTTATGGTGTTTGGGAATGCTAACAAAAGAATCCTGCAGGATTTACATTTATTGAAGCGACTTGCTCCTCTTATTGTGATTTGGGAGCAGTGAAATGTTGGCACAGTGGATGCTGGGTGAATGTAAATAATGGCAGGTTTATCGTTAGTTGTCTTATGGTGTTTTGTGGCCTCTTACTGCCTAATGTCTTAAAAATTAATTATATGCAGATACATTTTTTAAAATTCAATACCATGAAACCAAACACTTAATTATTGTCTATTTACTTCATAGTTTAATGCCCACAGAGGCTGGGCTTGTTGTGAATATGAGACCGTTGAGTCTAATGATGGTCTTCCTTTTAAGGACTGATTCGTTTGCAAGAGTTGATCAAAGCTCCATCCAGATACAGCATTAAAATCAAGATCCGCCAGCTGCCAACTGGAAGTAAAGACGCCCGTCCTCTGTTGAAAGAGATGAAGAAGGGGAAGGAGTTCTACGTCATCTTCGACTGCTCCTACCAGACATCGGCTGATGTCCTCAAGCAGGTGAATAACACAAACACCCAGCAGCATGTAGTCCACAGTGGGCTGAGGTCACTGTCCTCAGCGTTAAGTTCATAACCTGACATCTAAAATACAATATTCTGTCAGAAATCCAATTAAATTTTTAGTGGAGAATAGCCTCTGTGTTATTTTGGTGGTATTTCTGGCTTAATATTCACTACGTGCAAGATTAGTCAAATTCCATCCCCTTCAGGAATCCTATGTTCATTTCCAAATCTAAGCGGAGGCTATTTTTGAGCCAGACATGCACATTTAGAACCAAAAGCTGCACAGAAGAGTAATTGGAAACGGTGCGCTAACACGAGCAAATTTTGACATATACTCAGTTTGATACTTGTTCATTCAAACCATGCAAACAATATGAAATGAGGCAATAAAGAAAATGGATGGAGTGTGCAATTTGCATGAGTCCCTGGGTATAGATATGGATGGGTAGCGATGGGGAAAGAAAAGATTATTAATGGTGGCTGTAGAGAAACTGTGAACCAATGCTTTACCTCTCATTCTGTTTAGATCTTGTCCATGGGGATGATGACTGAATATTACCACTTTTTCTTCACCACACTGGTAAGAAAACTCATCAAGCCACATGTCTGAAATTTCGACACCTCAAGAGCACATGAAGGTTGTTTAATTTAACGTGGGTGCAGGAACTTGAACTTATGAGGCCTCCCTTTGAAAAAACCTGAAGGATGTGTGTGTGTTGGTAACATGCCACGTAATTACACTGTGTTCTGTTGTCTTGATTAAGTGTCCTTTTATCCTACGCAAGCTCAGACGTGTGTGTTCACCTAGAGATTCTGTTATGCAAAGATTATGCAGATGAACTCAAACATCTGTGGTTTGTTTTATAATAAGATTGCTGGATGTTTCAGTGCCCTTGGCATAAATCTACCGTATTAAACTGTATATTGTTCCCCAGTTTTAATCAAGTGTCCCTTTGCCCTTGTAGTAAGTCACATCCACTTTTTGTTACTTTTAAGCAGCATCACATTAATTCTGATGATGCTGTTCTACAGGACCTGTTTGCCCTCGACCTGGAGCCGTATCGCTACAGTGGGGTCAACATGACTGGCTTCAGGCTGCTCAACATAGACAACCCGCAGGTGGCCTCGGTGGTGGAGAGGTGGGCCATGGAGCGACTGCAGGCTCCCTCCAAAGCTGAGACTGGCATGATGGAGGGGATGATCACGGTAAGTTTACCTTCCTCCTTTCTTTCCTCATGTCTGCCAAGTGCACCCATGCTAACAGTGTCCTCTCTGACGCTATTGTGATGACGTACTGTAAGCAGCTTGCTAAACAGATCACTGGAGGCCAGTTAATTCTGATGATAAATAGAACATATATGGACAGTCTGTGAACTGAAATCAGTCATTTTGCCATCAGCCAATTTGATTTCCGCAAGTTCAGACAATTAAAGGACCAAACATTTCCCAAACATCTCCCAAACATCTCCCAATCTGTTAAATGTCAAATCTTATTCCAATGTGACATTTTAATTGCGCATTGCTAATTTTGCAGTCAGTCTTCAAAAACTATATATTGATATCAAATAATGGCATTCTTAATATCCAGACATAATCACTGAGATATTATATGTAAATATTTAAAACATGTACACGGCCTTTACACAGAATTAATGGGAGCCCCTCACTGCCCACACGTGAGTCAGAATCCAGCAATCCAAACTGTTGCTTTCTGGTGTTTGTACAATCAGAAAGCTGCTTTGAATGACCAAATTGTGCTCCCTTTGCTGGTTGTGGGTGCTGCTTGATTGCTCTCTGGGTGGTTTGTGAGACCGGTGCTGTAGTTTTTGGGTTTGCTTTGAGGAACCATGAGGTGCTGTGCATGTACATCAACAGTCCTGATTAAATAGGTGCACGACATGATTTGTGACGCTCGCTGATGGCTGAAGTGTTTCTCTTTCAGACTGAGGCAGCTCTGATGTATGACGCCGTCTACATGGTGGCTGCTGCCTCGCAACGCGCCTCCCAGATCACTGTCAGCTCCCTTCAGTGCCACAGACACAAACCCTGGCGCTTCGGATCACGCTTCATGAGCATGCTCAAAGACGTGAGTGTGGTTTATGAATGTGTGACACCTGCCCCTCTTCCTCCATCCATCCGTTTCACAGCCTGCTGCCGCTATCTCATTTCCTTGGGTGCAGGAGCAGAAACAATGCAGTTAGGAGATCAGATGTCATGAACGAGGAACATGTGCGCTGTGACGACTAAACTAAAAATAATAGACTCCTTTCATAGCAGACATTTTGACAATGCAGGAAAAGCAGCAGTGTAAATAAAAACATCACTGATGGCTCCTAAGAGGTGTTGGTGAGTGACTGTGCACAGTACCAGAAGAAGAACTGGCTCACCTACATGTAATTTAGCCGTCATTAATGTTATTAATTCCATCTGTGCTTCTCCTGCTCTGACAAGTCAAAATGTCTGCCATGAAAAGGGTCTATTTTCCTCAGGAGACAGGCACTGACATAGTGTGCTGCATGTTGGAGGTTTCTTAGGTCAGTGGGTTGTCAAATAGCTGCTGATGAGAGCTGCAGCTTTTTATATGAAGGTGTAACATAAACAGGGTAACATAATAAAGTGCACTTTGTAAGAAATCCTCTCGATCCTTGCTTTAAGTTTGAAAGATACCATAGTAAGCATCCTGTGGTGTAGATCTGAGGTAATCCAAAATTGAGCAAACCTGAGAAACATGCAGTCCATCCAGTGGAAACTATCCAAGTTTAATTGTGGAAGTGAATGTTCTCAGCACTGCTAAGATATATTAATTTCAGTCTGATGGTCTCTCTTATTATACTGCACTGCTTAATTAGATCTCTGACAAATGAGCTTTTCAATTAGTGGGGATAGAATAGTGAAGGATACAGGCAATGCCAAAGAGCAGAGTGAGAGTAAATCAGCCTTTCTGCTGTATAGCCTCAGCAGATATCGTCAGTAATTAGACCTGTGATCAGCATTTTTACAGAAACACACTGAGGTATGAAATACGAGCTTCTCGTCCAATGGTGATTAACAATGTATTGTTCTGTGTTCTGTCTTTTACTGGTTAAACAAGACATCCTTTATCATCCTTAAGCATTGTTTTTATTTAAGTGCTTTCATTTAAAGGGACCATACCGATGTTTTCTCCCCATGCATATGTACTTTTCACTACCACACAAACACTTCCAAAGCTTACCATATCGTTTTTATCAGTATAAAGGCTCAGCAAAGGCACAATAGACAATCAGAAAGGAGACTGAGAGAAAATGGCCAGTATACACTTGGAAGGCTGATGTAGAGAGTGGGGGGCAGGTGGAGATTTGGTGACTGGGAAAAGCTGAGGACCACTGCTGGAGGACATCAGGCCTGAAATGACAGGAGAGGTTAGTGGGAGGCAAAATATTGAAACTGATACTAGGAATAGATATAAACTATGACAATTTGTGTTACTGTATCAAGAATCAGCTTTCTTACATCTACCACAGTGAACACTCTGTCTTTTTAAGATAAGATAAGATAAGATAAGACAAGATAAGACAAGATAAGACAAGATAAGATATTCCTTTATTAGTCCCACCGCAGGGAAATTCACAGATGTTGTGAGGATACAAAAGTAGGAAAAACAAGAGTTGAGCGAGAGCTGCTGTAACAGGCTGCCACTCGTGCTGCGCCATTTAGAATTTTTTCCAGTTATCATTGCGTGCTAATACTGTTGAGAGTTTGAATACCTGCCAAGTGTCATTTTTACCCACGAGACACGTTTCTATGTACCTGCTGCCATGTTTTTGTTGAGTCTGCCAAAGCTTGACGTGACAATCTGTAACATCTGTAATTGAACGTGTTTGTTTTACAATGGTTTACACGGGTGTTCCATGATCCCTCTCCCTGTTTCTGGTAGTATAGCTGACAGGTATGAAAAGGTCTCATGCACTACATTACCAGACAATAATTATGTAACTTTGACAACAGTCAAATCAGACATGATGTTCAACTGTGGTGTATCACAAATAGTTATTTGACATAGTAATTTTCAAGTCTCTGGAAGATGGAGTTAATACTTCCAGAAACCAGTGGCTGCCAGGTGGAGAATACGTTCAAACATTAACATCACTGTGATGCATCTATATAGAGAGAAAAAGGTTGTCTGAGGAGCATTACTTCATTAATGCAGGTGTCAGAAAAAACAGGTGCTCTTTGGGTCAAGGACATACGATGAGAGCACAGATATAGAACGCACTCCAGCTCTTCATTCAGGTCTGCTGTCGATATGGACCTTGAAGATCCAAAACATTTTTCTTTGTCACAGTTTCTGTAGTCCTTCTCCTCCCTTATTGGACATCTATATTCCCTCTATACCTCTGCCTGAAGTGAGTCTGGGTTTCAAACACTGTGCTGTTTGTAATGCGTGGCCATGGGGTCGAGTTCATTTCCTGTATGAATGCCATATTTGTGCTCAGCGATTCTCTCATTCAGTCTTCTATTTGTTCACCCCACATGAAAATTGCCTCATGGGCATTAGAGGTGGTATACAATATGAGTTGTATCGCATGCAATGAATGCTTTTATTGTATTTTTTATTTTTTTGGAGTGTACATCCTTGAAGTTGTTAGTTTGTTGCATAGTGCCAAATGTACCATATTTTGAAAAAGCCTTGTGGTCTACGATTGAGCCAAGTGCCCTTTTTGTCTCCCTGTTGATAGCTATGGACCAACTCCTATAGGCAGAGAACTAAGTATTTAACTGAGGCATAAGACCAACGTGACAATGGCACATTCTACAGAAGACTGCAGACCAACCCCATGGTAGAATAGAAAAATTAAATGAACTACATGCTGAGAGAAGCTAAAGAAGAGCGACACTACCATGTTTCTACGTGCTCACTGAGCAGTTTCTATTCCTGCATCATCGAGAGTGTCCTGACAGCGAGTATCACTGCCTGGTCCAGAAACAGCACTGAATGGGACTGTAAGGTCCTGCAAAGAGTGATTCAGTGAGCTGAACATACAGTAGGCGGTGCTCTATCCTGCCTGAATGATATTTATTACAGGAGCTGCAAGAACAGGGCTCGGAGAATCATTAAGGATTCCAACTACCCAGATAATGGCCTTCTCTCCCTGCTGTGGTCGGGAAGAAGGTACCAGATACACCAGGCCAGCACTGAGAGGCTCAGGAGGAGCTTCTGCCCTCAGGCCAAGACTGACCTAGTCATACACATACATTTATTACTATTCCAATTCTATTTAAACTCTTTAGTGCATAAATTGAAGGAACTGATGGCATTACATTTTGTGATTGTACCTGATACAGTTCCATGGGACGACTCGATTGATTGATTAAAACATACAAAACACTGGTCCCATAAGATTGTATTTTATGAATGTGTTATTTGAAGTGGCCTTCAGCAAGACACTAAATCCAACGGTGCTGCTCGGGAGCACAGCCTGCACTCTGCTCTCGTGGGGGAGGGAAGGCAAAAAGACCCTGCAGGAATCAATGCTGTATTGCATAGTTAATACTAAAAGTTTTGCAGAAAAAGTTTCATTACAAACTTACAGCTCAAGAAAATTTGATTCAGCTTTGTGCACATGGACTGCTTTACTAAATTTACCAATGCCAAAACAGAGCATGTTCATTTGTGGGGGTACAGAGGTCAGAGGGAAGAGTGGAAGAAGCAAATGAGTTTTTATCACTCTGATGCTGATGGCACTGTCCAGTATGTTCAGTGAAGTTTCAGTAGTGTGTTTCAATCTCATTCTTATCCTTTTTATCATGTGGACTCTCCAATCCGAGAAGATCCATGTCATCACTACATGTACAGTAATGACTCCAGCACATGGTTGCGACAGACACACTTTTGATTGGTGTGGATTTGAAAAGAGAATTAATGACCGGAATAAATCTGGACTTAGGGGTCAAGTAGGTCTCACAGATGCACACAATTCACAAGACTATTTGAAGCGGTCTAATCAAAGAGCAACTTGACTAAATGATACGCTGTAACCGTCTATAGATGCAAAAGATCTTTGCATTAGAGACTGGTGTCAGAAACTTTGTGAGGGGGATAAATTCAATCTCAAGTTTAATCTTGAATCTCATTTGTGTGTGTTCAATGCCACGTGCCACCGTCAGTAAAATGCATTTCTCTTTGAGAACCAGCATGTGTTTTATTTTGATTTGATATGATAATGCAAAGCTTGTGAGCAAGTGCACCAGTGAAGTTAGATAAATTTAACACTTCAAATTTGTATTCATTTATTTCTTGATTATTGCTTGTTTCACATACTAATGAGTCAGAACACATTTGTTTTAGTTGCAGTATGTGAAGTGATAGAAAATGACTGATCTTTCTGTAAGGTGGTCGTGGAAGAAATACTCTGATCTGATTAAGTTTGTAAGTGTTATCAGGAAAATGTATTTAGTTCTCATTTTACAGAATTTCACAATTGTATATTATGATAGAATATTATATTATTTAGTTTTTTATCACTAACAACTTTATTTTTTTAAATTGTGATTCATCAATGCCAGTTTTAGATACTTTGTGTACTACTGGGTAGATTAGTAGTATAGTACTGCAGAGCTGTACTATAGTGTCAAATAAATCAAAAATACAATATTTCGTCTGAATTGTAGTAGAGTCGAAGTAGAAATTAGCATAGAATGGAAAGACTCAAGTAAATTGTATGTCGAGGTTGCATTTAAATTCAGTACTTGAGTAAATGTACTTAGTTACATTCCACCACCGCTGTAAGAACAAGAGGATGAAACATAGAGGCTCAGTGTTGTTTCGCATCTCTTAATATACCTGGAATTGATCTCCGAAGAAAAAAAAATCCTCCAGACATTTTGGAGTACTCTGTGGAATCTGATGCATGGTGTATCTTGGCACTAAATTAGTAAAACCAAGCAGATTATTAGATTAGATTATAATCCATCATTGCAGTGAGGGACAGTTCACCCAAAGAGGCACTACCTCAACCATACCCTCATACTTCCTTTCATTTATTCAGACAGAGTGTTTCAGTATGATTTGTGGTGGTTTGGAGTGTTTGGCAGTACCATCTGCTCAGTGGCATTTGCTTTGAGTCACATCAAGTGCCCCAACAAGTCCTTTGAAAATAAATATGTCACACAGCTCTTCACCCTATCTAACGCCTTTATTTCCCAAACGTATTTGGCTATCATTTTCACAGCTATGTCCCTTTTCAAACATAATAACAGTTTATTACTTTGACGCTTACTCACAATAATCCACAGCCCTTGTTGTGACCACTTTCACTGAGAACTGCTTTCTGAGAACTGGCTGTGTTAAGTCTTGACTCTACCTGCTCCAAAATGTTTGTTATATGAAGACTTTTGGGGTGAACTGCCCCTTTAATAATATTTTCAGTTCACTGCCAGAAGAGTCTGAAATCATTAGACACCATGGGCTGAATGCTGGCACATTTACACCAGGTGTGCTGATTTGTGGATACACCATCTTCTCTTAAAGAAACAGGCCTCTAAGCTTCAGTGCAGCTCATATCATTAAGCCTTCTGTAAGAGAGATTTAACCTGACTGTTCAGCTGAGCTCACTTCATTATCAGCGGCATTCAAATACCTCTGAGCTCTGCTGCCCACCCGCTGCTCTGCACTCAGACAGAGGCCATGCCTGCCTGCTCCATTTACATCACCGTCCACCATGTTACATACTCAGTCACTTAATATTTCCATTGAAAACCCAGTCAATGCAAAAATGTCCATTAAGATGCAGTTAGCCGTCATCACTGTTCTTCTCCTAATGCAGCACTCATCAATTATTAATTTTTGAAAGAATTGTCTTCGTTTCTCCAGGCTTCTGCCCAATTTAACATTTATGTATATGACATAAAAACTGAATTCACTGGTTTTGTTTTCTTCCCTCTCTTTGCCACAGGCACAATGGAATGGCTTGACAGGACAAATAATTATAAACAAGACAGATGGCCTGCGGAAAGAATTTGATTTAGATGTCATCAGCCTAAAGGAAGATGGCTTGGAGAAGGTGAACTATCTGACCTGTGTATATACTGTCAGTACAGGGTGTCATCATAGACACTCAAGCAGACCTCAACAGAGTAGAAAAAACACTGCAATTTTCTGTAACCTCCATTTTTTTCTAAAGTTGCAGAAAGACGACTCGTCTTTAAAACTATATTCACAGTCTTGAAATCTGGTGTCCTAATTATGCCTATAACTGTTTTGACGCAAAGCTCCTGCAAATATTTGTTGCTGTCATTTTAAGCTCAAAAGTTTGTGGATGTTCCTTTAATCACATTGTCAACGCTGCTCTCAATTTTGGCAGATCATTAACAGGCCTGTTATCTGTTAATGGCAGTTCTCTTCACTTCAAAGAAATTAAACTTTAAGTTAAAACAGTTGGAAGTAAAGACTGAAATGCAATAAGAGCCGTAACCAGATGAGCTATTATTTTCTACATTTGTCTTTCAGCCAAAATTCACCATCATTGTTCATTATTATTCCTTTACATTCAGGGCTCTGTAATTAAAATGCTTTCTCTTTATTATTTCTGCAAGACAATCGCGGGCAACAACCGCCTGAATAAAGTGTGGAAAAAGGTCTGTGCTTTAGCTGCCCTGGCAGACTAAAGGGATATTGACACTGTTTTCTAATTTACTCTACCTGCTGCCTCCTGTACTGTCTCCCCTTCTTCTAAAAGATAAGCGTTAGGCACTGGTGGGAAGAAATGGTCAACATTTCTGTACTGGACATTACATTTCCAGTCTTATAAGATATTGTCCTCTACGCTCTTTTACTTTTTTCCGTCCACCACTCTCTCATCTGTGTATGTTCTTTCATTGTAGCTTCCTAGTACTTCTTCTCCCCTCTTTGCTTTTATTACCTTGATCATGTGAAGGTGATTCAGGCAGCTACGTATGGATCCATGATGTCCAGCCAGTGTGGTTACTTGAATATTTTACTCTTCACAGATTGGCGTGTGGAACTCCCAAGCAGGCCTTAACTTAACAGAAAACAACAAGGACTCATCCACAAATGTGACTGACTCAATGGCCAACAGGACCCTCATTGTCACAACTATTCTGGTATGAATAGAAGTAAAATCACAATCAGCCAGCAGTTAATCAGGAATGTCTTGATAAAACTAAATAAAGTCTATAATGCACCTTGTTCCAGGAAAATCCTTATGTCATGTATAAGAAATCGGATAAGCCGCTGTATGGAAACGATCGCTTTGAGGGCTACTGCCTGGACCTGCTCAAAGAGCTCTCCAACATTTTGGGCTTCTCCTACGAGGTAAAGCTGGTGTCTGATGGCAAATATGGAGCTCAGAATGACAAGGGGGAGTGGAACGGCATGGTGCGAGAGCTCATTGACCATGTGAGTAACAATCTATATCATAAGTGAGAGAATATCTGTGTAACCAGCAGTATCATCCGTCTTTGACTGTGTCTGTGCTTGATGTTTTTGCTCTGCACCAGGTGGCTGACCTCGCCGTGGCCCCTCTCACTATCACATATGTGAGGGAAAAGGTGATAGATTTCTCCAAGCCCTTCATGACGCTGGGGATCAGCATCCTCTACCACAAACCCAACGGCACCAATCCAGGAGTGTTCTCCTTCCTCAACCCACTGTCTCCTGATATCTGGATGTATGTGCTGCTGGCATGCCTCGGCGTCAGCTGTGTGCTGTTTGTCATTGCCAGGTAAACTGCCACATGAAGAAAACAGGTTAACAATTTGGTTTACAAAAGCTAGATGTTTTGCCAAAAATACACTTTACACAATTCAAGTCACTCTTCAAGCTTTACTAGACAGGCAACTTAGCAGTAGAAATGGAGATACTACAAATTAAACTTGTTCACTGGTTTAGGTTAAGCAGATGTTAATCAGATCACATATGCAAAAATGCTAATAGGAGGAATCAAATGATTATTTATTAATTTCATAATTCTGCAGTAACTGACCACTGCCATGTTTTGTGTCCTTTGTTAGCACTGAGTCAAAATATTTTTTTTTTTTTGAAAATGAGTAAATGTTGTTGCCACAGACCTAAACATGGTAATTTTTTTCTCTTACATTACCAACTGTAACTGTGTAAACTGTGTTTAATTCTTCAACTTCAGGTTCACTCCCTACGAGTGGTACAACCCCCACCCCTGCAACCCAGACTCAGATGTGGTTGAAAACAACTTCACTCTGATAAACAGTGTCTGGTTTGGAGTCGGAGCCCTTATGCAGCAAGGTATACTTACTATAATTACAGCTGTATCACGTTATTTTGCTGTTTTGGTACCTGGCAGAAATTTCTCTTTAGCAGAACACCATCATCATCCAGCAAATTTCACCTTCCTACATAGAATAATTTTTGTTGTGTGCCGGGGAATAAATGAGATGGCCCATGTCGTGTCTATTTTTTGTAGCATATAGTAGTCTTCTTTGTTTCATGATGTATTTGTTTGTAGAAATCATAATGTACTTTGTGTTATTATCTTACAGGATCCGAACTGATGCCTAAGGCGCTCTCTACAAGGATAGTTGGTGGGATATGGTGGTTCTTTACATTGATCATAATTTCCTCCTACACTGCCAACTTGGCTGCCTTCCTCACTGTGGAGAGAATGGACTCCCCAATCGACTCTGCAGATGACTTGGCCAAGCAAACCAAAATAGAGTACGGTGCTGTAAGAGATGGCTCCACCATGACCTTTTTCAAGGTAACCTTCTCTCCACTGTACACTTAACCAGAAAGTAACTGTACACCATCAGGGGGAGGGATGCAAACAAAAACAGCACTTTTGATTTTAATTAGCCAGACAGGTTTGACCCTTGAGCCATCAGTCCTCAGTTATTACGGTAATGTGACGTGTGCTGACTGATGGGTTTGCAGAAAATGGAGTTGGGGGAGAAAAAAAAGAGTAAGGTTAAAAGGTAAGTATCTCAGAAGCTTCCTCATACATGCATCTTAACAAAAACCTGTGGGCAATTTTTCCATTAGGATGTAAAATATTTATTTATTGTCGCACAGCAACCAGTTTGTCTGAATTTGCAGAGAAAATTGAATGAATGTGGGCAGACACTTATCACCTCCCATCTCCTGCCATGCATCAGGATGATTGCTCCAGCCACCAGATACTGCTTCAGTTGAAATATTACAAACAAGCATCAACCATGTATCAACATTATCTGCCTTGTATGAAGCTCGGTTGTTGTTGTTGTTTGCTTGAGATACATTGTTTTAAAACTTCCATAAATCCCAATTCTGATTCAACAGAAATCTAAGATCTCAACTTATGAGAAAATGTGGGCGTTCATGAGCAGTAGGAAAAACACGGCTTTGGTGAAAAACAACCGAGAGGGGATCCAGAGGGTTCTAACCACGGACTACGCTCTTCTGATGGAGTCAACCAGCATCGAGTACATCAGCCAGCGTAACTGCAACCTCACACAGATTGGAGGCTTGATAGACTCCAAGGGCTATGGAGTGGGAACCCCGATTGGTAAGAAAGATGAGTAACAAACTACACAGTGAGAATTACAACCAATAAATGCTTCCTATCTGTCGATGAAACAACAGTGCTGGTAATTGCAGTAATAATGGTTTTTATCCTGCTGCTGTAGGCTCCCCTTACAGGGACAAGGTCACCATTGCCATCTTGCAGCTTCAGGAGGAAGGGAAGCTGCACATGATGAAGGAGAAATGGTGGAGAGGGAATGGCTGCCCAGAAGAGGACAGCAAGGAGGCCAGTGCTCTGGGTGTGGAGAACATAGGGGGTATCTTTATTGTGCTGGCAGCCGGACTTGTCCTCTCAGTTTTTGTAGCAATTGGAGAATTTATTTACAAATCCAGAAAAAACTTGGACATCGAGGAGGTTAGTGTTGGTCAGTGCGAATGGCACAACAAGTATTAATACAATAGGGGAGTTGATCAAAGACTGTTATGAACCTACTACACGTTTGCGTTGTTGATGTCTTCAGAGGACTACCGTAATCACTGGGCCAACAAAAAATTGAAGACCGAATGTGTTGAACTGCATTGTTACAATCAAAAATACTTTTTAACGCAGAGTTTAGTGTTTTCAGTAGTTTTGATGTAGAGCACAGGAACATTTTAGTCTTCATTTGAAGAATACATTTGAACCCCTTTTTATGGTGACAGATGGTCGTTGACTTCTGACATCATGACACTTGACCATCTTGGCCTTGCTGTTTTTTGCAAAAAAAACTGTAACATAGTAATATTGTTTTGTGTGAACAAAATTTGTCATTGTCATGCCATGATATTGTGGGTGGATAGTGATTTTAAGTGGTATCTTTTGAGGCATGTTTGCCATGTTAATTTTCAACAACTGCAGTAGGATCGAGAGTATTCTGTTATACCATTTGCCATTTTCATATTTCTAGCGCACAGAAACTTTGACATAACAACACTACTTCTTACCACTTTTGTATGTACTCATGTATTTAAAAAAAAAAAGATTTATTCAATGGCGGTCGTTTCCAGTTTGTTTATGAATGAGTGCTCCCTAAAGACATTCTTCAAGTTGCTTGACACTCAGGCCATCCGTTGCTTACTGTCTACACTTTCTTCTTTTTTTTTTGCTTTTTGTATTATATGAACTTCATAAACATGCATGTATAAGTTTCGTCATGTTGGAATTGTTTCAGAATGACTAAAGATATATGAGAACATTACATCCTTTAACCTTTTATTTCTGGTTGTTTTGGTTTTGAAGGCTCCCTTACTCTGCATGTACAGCCTTTTCCTTTCACTGGATAGAGACATTCCCATATATTATTTTTATATGCTTAAATACTACACCAAGGACTTAGTTTTGTTGTACATAGATGTTGCTTGCCTTGTTAAGTCCTTCAGACTAACCAACTATTATGCATTTGTAAACCACCACGCCCACATTCATTCACCATGGGCGGAAAGCAGTGCATCGAAGCATACATTTAAAACCGCTAGAACGGCTCACCAATGCACAGAATATAAAGCATCCAATCCTAGAAGAGTTAAGACACATACAGAGATGGATTAAATGTAAAAATGGGAGGTCATTTAAGTCATCAAAGTGGCTGATGACACGTGCCACATGCTCAGCAGTAGCTTCTTGCATCCCTGAATCACCTTTCTCTTTGCTTTCTTTCAGTTATAATCAGGCCCAGATTTAGGCTTTGGCTTGTAAACAACATCCTCATTAAGTAGTTGGATTACAAACACATATCAAACACTCCTGGTTTAAAAGTGTGCACGCACTGTCAGACAGACTAGAAAATCCTGCAGATGTAATGAAATCCTTCTTCCCCTAAATCTGACAGGTAATACTGAGCTGTACTTGTTTTGTCTCTGCATTACAGGATTTGCGTCACATTCAGGATTATGTGACAGAATTTCAGGGTTGAAATACTTATGCCTACGTCTAAGTAAAGTTAAGGGGGATTCATGAACGACAACCATTACCTCAATTTATAATCACTATGTTGTTCCTCTCAAGAGATGTTTGTCCATTGCCACATCATAAACACCTACTGTGAGTCAATTAAGAACTGGACGCTGTGATTTTATTTCTTTCATTATACATTAAGCACTGCTTTGAAATAATGCTAATTTGGACGCGGCCCAAACATTCAATAAGAATCCAATGTAAATTTCATTGTCAACAAAGCATCATCAGTAGACACATAACGACATTGGTTTGATGATCTAATGTGCATCAGCGGAGAACAGAGTTTATTATTTCAACAAAAGTCATACGATAGAGCACAGACGTTTAGAAGTTTACGATCCTCAGCCCTGAATGGCAACCACCCAACTGTTTTTTGGAGTTGACTTAGTCACTGAAATCAAACAATCAGCTGGATGTCTACCGTCCAACGGATAAGCTTGATTTTAACCTGATAATTGTTCGATGTCATTCCTTTTTTAACCCCACCACACATATCTATCCTTTTTAACAGTTGATTCCTTTCAGTGCTGTGATGGAAGACCAGTTTTTGTCTTTAAAGTGTTGCACAACAATTAGGAGAAAAATCCAAGCAAAGGCGGCGGCGGGATTACACAGGATGTTCCTTTGGCATAAAAGCGCACCTTAAGAAAGGAAACAGCCTGCACAAGTCATGGGTTTTGAATTTTTAGTTGATTTGATTTTAATGCTGTTCTATTCATAATATAAATTTATTAATAAAGCTGAATCCCATATCCTTGTTAAAAATGTCGGTTTAAATTGCAGCACGTTCAACCACCAGCATCAATTGAACTGCACAAGTGAACTGGTCAACTTTTGACTACATTTCACAACATATTGTGACCGTTGTTCAGACATGGCACTCAAGTGAATTAACAACTCAGGATCTAATTGTTAATTCTGGACACTAGATGTTCTTGCTGTCCAGCTGTGAATTATAATACAAACAAACATTGGAAAAATATTTCCATTGTACTCTATCAACACCAGCATGCATCATTGAAATATTGTGTCTTCTTTTATCTTTTGTTTTTTTCTGCACTGCCAAGCTGAAAAAATGAGTCAGTGCTGAATGTGACTCTCACAACAGCAATTTAATTAAAAACCAGTGCACATGGCAGAATTGCAGGCATCATTTTGCTTTATCCTGTTGGCTCTTGACACTGAAATATTCTGACAATTTCCCCATGACTGGTGAAGTAGTCGGTTTCTGATTCTGTATGTCTTCTTTGGCAGATCTTGTCCTGAAAGGCACTTTTACTTGAGCTTCTAGTGTTACAAAAGCAGCACAGTGAGAACTATTAAGACAAGAAAACAAGTGTGAATGTGATCTGTCAGTGTAAAACCAGCTGTTTTGTTAATCTGATGGTTGCGGACGAGGGTGCTAGCTAGCTGGGGTCAGCATGGTTTCTCTCATTTCTCTAGAAGATTACAGTATTATGGTCCTCATTTATATAATCCTGTCAATGGGATACAGCCCCCCTCTCTGCATTACCCCCAAAATGAAGTTCATAGTGACTGCAGCATGTAATCAGTTAGGATACAGTAGCTCAACAGCTTATAAGATTTATGTTGTGTTGCAAGAAGGTCATGGACCTTATGCTGCAATTGATTATACGTGTAAGTATTGTGTCTTTCTCTAGGAACCCTTGACTGCTGCTAGACAAACCCCAGTACTATGTTGATGTCCACTCTTTAGTCCTGCATTCAGGAGTCCATGACAGAGGTCACTGCATTGTCACTGTTTTTAATTACATTAGATAAGATGCACTCTTGCGGTAAATAGAATGAATGTGAAAGCCTACTGACACCAGTCTGTAATCTGGGGTTGACTGAGGTGGAGACTAATATCATCATATTTTGGATTTTGGTTGATATATTTCTGATGTTCCAATAAGTCTTTTTTTGGACAACTTGTGTTTATCTCACAAACATAAGACCTACTAGGTAACGTCTGTGTCATAAATAAATGTCAGACTGCACAAAAAGTCCAGTCAGCCCACTGGAATAGTGAAGAATAGTGTTTGTCAGTTTTATTAGCATATATATTCCCTCATTTAGTAATCTTGCAACCTAGAGGATAACTTCCAGATGTTTTAATTTCCAATCCTTATTTTTTCCCCCTTGTTTCCTGTCTGCTAATCCTTCCTATCGAAGTACTGTGGAGGAGGTCAGAGGATAATGACCGGAACCTCTGTGAAAAGTAGGTAAAAGAGACATAAGTAAATCCTTTAAAAAATAAAGCCATGCATCATTTGACAAAAAGCCCCAAAAAAATTGAGAGAACTGGTTATTTCATGTCATTTCAATGTGAGAAAAAATACCAGAGAAATGACACAGTGAGAGATCATCCAGATTTTTGGTAAAAAAGGAAATATATTCTCTGACACAGAAGATATATCAAGACAGATACAGAGTTCAAGGGGCTTTGCATTAATCTCACGTTGTAATGACAGTTTAAGGTTTTGGTATTCTGATGAATTCCAGGATTGGGCTTAAACTGCTTTCATTTTGTTTGCTGGTCTTTAATCTTCTAACCCTGCGTTCTTAATCAGAACTCAGAGCAGGTTTTTAATCTCGCATGAATGAGGCCGCGGATTATGGGCCTCTGACCTTGCCATGCCGCACAGCTGCTTCCTCCTCAAATCAAGTTTCTCTTCCTGTGTAGCTTGCAAAAGAGGATAATCTTACTTTTTCCCTACAATGCTCCAAAATCCAAAATGTGCATAAAAGACATAAATACCGTGGAAGAATCCTAATTCTAGAGAGGGAATTTCAGAAATGGGTCTGATTTACAATGCTTTGGATTGCTTTGGTATTTGAAGGTGATGGCAGTCTTGACAAACATCAACTTAGGGGATTTTCTACAGATGTGTGTCATGGCAGCACAGGGAGATGATATCTTATCTCTGTGGCATTATCATCATCTAATCCTTTTTACTTTTAGAGGCAACACTTGTTGAGTTTAGATCCCGATCAGTGTGTCACTGTGTGTGTGAGAGATGACTTCTCAAAGATGGGTAGGAGTTGTATTAGTCGCTTTAGGGTTTCCAGTGTAATTACCACTTTAACCTTGAGGATTGTTCTGAGAGAAACACAATGAGATTGCTTTTTCCTTCATTGTCCCCAAGTGCTACAGTAGTTATTTGAAAGGACACAAAACGACAAGGCAAGCAGAAACTGTTCAAACTCATAGAAGTAAGAAATTCATTATTATTAGACGACAAAAACATCTTGGGAAAAAAATGGATTCTTCCTATAATGGTCACTGTTTATTACTGGTTTGTCTGACCAAGTCTGATACAAGATTCTCCCTGAAAGAAGAGGGAGCACTCCAGTTTCAGTTCATATTACAGCTTTGTGAACTTATAGCTCGCTTCTGCAGCTCAAGTCCTGATATTCAGACACAACCAACAAAGTAAACATAAGATGGCTTGTTAGTCAAACAATAATTGCCTCTATTTTGTGACATTTTCTGCTCAAAGGTGTGTAGATTTCTTAGCAGTTAAAGTGCTATTCATTATACACACAGAATGAACTAGTTGTTTGTTGAGGATTGTGGCAAATAACAAGCAAGTAGGCATCATGTTCAATTAAACTATTGTTTTTGTTTGTAATTATCCTGGTGTTTGAGATGCTTTACACGTGCTCCAATGTGCTACCAACAATGCAGTCTGCATAAGAACCGGGTTGCTGAGAGGGTTAAAGTGAAACAAAATGTAATGTAATTTTTTTCTAACCTGATGAAGCTGATAAAGAGTTGCCACTGGGAGATCTTAGTAGAGCAGCCTAACATGTGCCATGCTTAGTAGCTGAAGCAGGGCTTTTGTGTTACTCTACACTTTACTGTGAGTGAAGGCAACCTGCCAGTCCAACCTACACCACCTATTAGTGTCAAAAGTCCACATGTAGACATGCTGCTGCAGATACATGCTGTGTCTCGTTTATCTGCGGCAGTTTTGACTCTTACAGAATCCATGTTTATGTGTAGGGTGATACAATGGTTCAGGTGGCTTACTTCCCTTTTCTATAAGGGGCGCAGGTTATGTGCAGAACTGGTTTAATAATGACTGAACTGTTTATCTGCAGCCTATTGTACATGAATGTCCACATATGTGAATAAACAAGTCAGTTCTTCCAAGTAGTCTGCTTCAGCAAAAAACTAAGCCAACACACAAGGCTACACAAATCAAGCAATGATTTATAGTTTAAGAAAAACAAAGCATTAAACGTTGTGTTTTATTTTTCACTAATTTACAATAGTATAAGCTATAGTCTTCCTACTGATTGTATGATGTATTGTTTTAATAAATCTGTAGACAGCTGTTCGGTTCCAATTGTTAGGTACTGGACCCGCAACTGCATGGATTTCTGTCTTAATTTATGTTCATAAAAGCTCAACCTCATGTGCAATAACCACAAGGCTAAGGCTTTAAGGACACAAAGTCATTTTGTTCATAATAATGCAAGCAGTTCTGAACCTGTTCCTCAGTTAGAGCTCAGGACCAACTTTCTCTCTGATTACCAGTTTAGTTTTATTCGTTATATCATGCATTAAGTTTTTGTGTGTTTTTTCAACTGAAGTTTGTGGCTCAAAGTTTACAAGCCTTGGGGTTGCATAACAATCACTAAAAGAAGGCTCAATCTCTTGCAGATGAATTTCAGAAGGAATAATTGTACTGTTAGAGTGCTGTAGTCAGTCAGCTAGGGGTCAGCGTACTTGGGGAGATTAACAGAGCTCTGCTTCCATCTACTGGCCAAACAGTGGTAACGTGCTCAATAGGGGGGAATATTACTTTTTGTTAACTGAAATAAAACACTGAAATGTAATAAAATGTTTGTTTATTTAAATCTGTAATCCATGAAAGCGTTCAATAAAAATAAGCAATATGAAGACAGATCTAAACATAAGAGAATGCCATCAATATGAGTTCTGGGTTAATGTGCAACAGTGCAAGAATATTTACAAAGGTATACAAAGATTGCCTTTATATGTCTGTATTCATACTATACTACTGCATAAGGCACGTTTGCATCAAAATTTCTTATATTCCCTGTAACACTGTTGAAGCTGACAGTTATTCATTCAAACTATGCACTGACGTTCAAATAATGCTGTTGTGACTTAATCTTAGCTGTAACAATTCCTTGTTTTCTATTGTAGAAAGTTCTGTTAGTACTGTGCATATTTAATCACAGAAACAGCATAGTGGTGAATTAATACAGTATGTGTCAAGATTATAATGATTGCAAAATTACTCTGAAATGAAAGAAACGTCTCATTTTTATAACTGCAAGTGTACGCTTGCGTTAGGAGAATTATTTTAGCCATCAAAATACAGTCAGGTTATGAGAATCCCTGAGGAAAACAAGCTGAATTTTAAGAAAAATAATTTACAAATGGAAACATTTGGGAATTACCTGAAAATTTCTACATTTTCAAAATGAAGAATACATGATTTTGTATTTACTACAGTGAAATGCATAATAGAAATACAGTGATGGAAATTTGACATTTCTCTATGTCACTTTAAGATACCTATATTAGTCAGAATCACTCAGTCAGTCAAATACACAGGAAATCATATCTATCCAAAAAGAAAGATTACAGTATATCCATGTCCAGACAGATGCTGAGCAAAGATGTGGGATCTGGAGCAACTGCCTCTTCTGGTGCAGCAGTTGGAACTGAGCCTGCAGGCGGCTTGCATGGGCTCTATTCTGAAGAAACAACTTACCATTTTCATAGTGATCTGGGACTCCTCCTCTTTACCCACAAGGCTATGGGAAGACATGGGCGGGTTCTGGTGAGGAGAGATCGGCAAGGAGCTGCCAGGGGTCCTGATCCGAGCCAGACTCGATGCTGACACTCTTACACAACCCGCACAGACTCTGCCGCGTCTCCTCCAGGTTTTGCTCCAGCTCAGTTTGCTCCTGCAGCAGCCGATCTTTCTCACTTTTCTGCAAGAAGAACGACAGGATAGCTCATTCTTATCTTCACCTCCTTCAAAGAAAGCTTACAACTGAATATTGCATCTTCAGGCAGCCAGATTCTTGGTTGTTTTTTCTCTGTTTCTTTGTTAATGCTTCTTGCCTTTTCATTTATGTCTCCTTCTCAGTCTATATTATTTAAAACGCTTCCTGGTCCAGTCCTTTATGTCTGTAAACATTAATCTACCGTTCACCTTTCTACAGGTGCTGCAGAATTTACACCCAAGGCACTTCAATGAAGAAGGGGACGAAATTAACTTGCTGTCATTCATCGTTTTTGTACTCACACAGAGTTTAATTTGACTTTGACTTTGACTAAAGTGGTTAGCTCCTCTGATCTATGTTAATTTCCAAACACTTAATAACAGAGGACTGTGCTACAAAGCTTCCTTGTCACACCAAAAGAAAATGATGCAGAGTTTTATTACAATATTTTGCAGTGTGAAGCATTGCTTTTTAAGTAGATACATTCTCTTGGATTTGTGCTCCAATTACCTAGCACACTGACCTCTGCTGCAAAAATAACACTTTGATTTGTTCAAATGGTCAAGAAGTAAAAGGAAGGGTGGGGGCTGTCCCAGAAACTTAAAAAAGGACTTCTGTTCCCTTTGCTAAAGTTCACAGTGGTCATCACTAGAGGTCAATAAGGGTCACAAACTTGTAGCTGAGGAAAAACACTAAATTCAAACATATTGGGTTTGACAACATGTTAAGACTTCCACACATAATCAAGGCAACTTACTAATCTTTTGATGTCACATTCTAACTGCTGTATGCTGTCCAGTTTCCTCTTTCGGCAGCGCTGTGCAGCCACGCGGTTTTTGCTTCGTCGACGGACATCATGGACAAACTCCAGCTGATCTTGGGTCAGTTGATGGTGTCTCAGAAGCTGCTGGAAGGCACTCCGGCTCAGCGCTGAGATCTGCTCCACTGGAAACGGGAGCTGAATCTGTTGAGTACAGGATGTTCGAACACGGAGCTCGATTTATTTGACGTATTATCTTCAAATATCAACCAAACGACAGATATTTATCACAACCACCTCTGCTGCTCTTTTGTTGTTGGCCTCAGTATCTCCATCTGTGTCCAGGTCCGAGTCATCCCCAGAGTTGAGCGAGGAGGACAAGTAGGGGCTCTTCTCTGACAGAGACAGGCTGTCAGGGCGTGGAGCCGGATCATCACCTGTCCCAAGGTCTCTGAGGAAGGGACAGTCCCCTACGCTGGAGGTCAGGTCCAGCTGTTTAAGCCAATGAAAGTCTGATACTTTTGCCAGACTGTTTTGGTCCATGGGATCCAGAGGGAGAGGCTGAGCATGAGATGGGCACAGGTCAGACCAAAATCCCTTTGCCAGATGTTCAGCCACCTCCCTCTCCACACTGCTCCTCTCTCCAAATCCCTCTTCGTGGTTTAGAGCAGCTAGTGCGGGGTCTGAGAGATCACCTGCCATCCTCTGTTCAAGGCCAGCCTCAGTCTGCTCTAATAACTCACTGCAATCTTCCGCCCCTGATGTGTTGAGTGGACATGAACCGGACTTACAGCTGGTTTCAGCACCAAGCGTCTCAACAGTCTGTTTAACATCGCTGCCTGATGGCTCAGTGGGTTCTGGCGGATTCACATCCCCTGGGGTTGACAGCTCACAGGGTAAGCCACAGTCTGCCAAACTCAACTCGCTTTGATTACACACATCTCCCATCTCCAAAATGTCTCTTTCGCAAAACTGAGAGGGATCATCTGCTTTGTTGGAGTCTGGGGATGGCAAAGACAACATGGGGCACACACCATTTTCGGTTAACTCCAGAGATAAAGGGGCCATTTGTGGCCCGCAGTTCTCCAAACAGAAGTGTTCTTCCCTGCTGTTCGTCTTGCCCTTTGCACTCTGGGGACACTGTGATGGGATGTCTGTTTGTTCATCACCTCTTGAAGGCACTGAGCTGTGTGACTCAAATGATTTTGGTTGGCTGCTCTCTACGCTGGAGCCAAAGCTAGCACTGGGATCCCGGCTCTGACAACAGGCTCTACGTCTGACCTCCTCTGTGGTGCTTTTGCCCTCAGAAAACTTTGGGACGAGGAAATCAAAGCATGCTGACTCCAAGTTGTGAAATCCTAAAAACTCAGCGCTGCTGTGAATGGCATGAATGTTTTCTTTGGTGAAGGGCAACTTAGATGTGTAGGCAAACTGCAGCAAAGGTTCAAACCCCTCAACAGTCACCTGTAAGGAAATGAGATACAGCAAATTGTACGATAAAACTCACGACACCATAAATTGATACAATAAGGCTATACTTGAAAAGATGACCAATTAATTAAGAAAAAACATATGCTCTATAGGGCTGTTTGATACATGTCCTGAAATGAAGAACTTTTTTAATTGAATTATTTCAAGTAATTCAGTAATTACTTCCAAATTAAAATGAATAAAGACCTAATTAACATAATTCTATATTATTCTCTGCAGAGTTGACAGACATTTAGTTGTCACAGACATTGTGATGTGCACATAGACACAAACATGAGTAAGATCAGTATGCAACAGTTGTGCTATGAAAATAAATGTTGCTTTGTCTGCATTTTCCATGTAAAAGCTGGAAGAAATGCTTCCTCATTCATTTGATAAATGAAAAATGAAAGTTTAGTGTAGCAGGTAACCGACCTCATCAGGCAAGGTGATGATGGCATTCTGCCTGGTGACAGTGGTAATCCTGCTGTGAAAGTATTCACTGCAGGAAGCCAAGACAGAGCAGTGGGCCCGAAAACTCCTGTTTTCAACCACCACCGTCACATCACACAGGACGTCCCTCTGCCTCTGCTCATTCAGACACTGGAGAACATGGGCGCTGTGCACTGCAGACTGAAAGGTGAATACTGACTTGCGAGGAGCTTGGATCGACATGGTTCTTACAAGCTCAGCCTGTGTGACAGAGGGAAGCAGGGAAGTCAAAAAAAAACATCATGTCCACACTACACTGTCCATAACGACCATAATGTGGATTCTAGCTGCCATGATCGGACAATGATTGATTGGTCTATTGACAGAAAACTAATCGAGATCACTTAAAGCGAAAATTCACGGTCTCCTGCTTTTACTTTTCTGTGGCAGTAAACTGAATATCCTCAGGTTTAGCACTGTTGATGGGTCAGAACAAGGTGCTTGAAGAGGTCACCTCGGACTTGTGATGGGTATTGACGATATGACAATATTTGATGATGACCAAAGACAGATATATTAATCTGTAGATGAATCGACAATGAAGTCATTTGCAGCCCTAGTGGATCTTGTCTTTAGCAGGAGGTACAATGTTGAAGTGTAGTTGTGACACAATCAGAAATGTCCACTAAGCACAATTACACCAAGAACATTTCAAAGAAGGCATCCAGGATGGTTCACCTTGGCATTACTGAGTTAAACCCACTGCAAATGTACTCTTTTCTTTTTTTCTTACAGCACCCAACCTCAGGAACTTATGATACTTAAGTGAAACTATGATGTGTAAAAGATCACAGGACTGTCAAATGATCTGCCCTTATACAAGACACTTGATTGTACCTCCTCATTATTGAAAGGAGTCCGCTAAATACATAAAAGTCACATGAAACGTTAATTACGGCATTTCTACTGCTTGGATTTCAATGTTGGGGATAACGTGCTCCAGTGTTTGTGTCCGACTTCAGTAGAAAAAGTA
The DNA here is from genome assembly GCF_042242105.1 of Pempheris klunzingeri. Taxonomy (NCBI): domain Eukaryota; kingdom Metazoa; phylum Chordata; class Actinopteri; order Acropomatiformes; family Pempheridae; genus Pempheris; species Pempheris klunzingeri. Next base: position 6,598,830 of record NC_092015.1, on the reverse strand, counting down.
ACTATGATGATGTCGCTAAACACAGTAACGTTAATTTAATGTTTACATTGTACTTAACGCTGCTGGGATAAAGGATTAGCTAGACGGCTTAAATGATCCCAGACAGGATAGGTTTCATTTTAACTCTTTAACTTGGGCAGCAAGTTTAAAATGCTGATTCATGATTAGCCAAGTTACCCAACTGGGCCTGGTGGAGAGACGTAGCGACAAATATCCAAAGTTAAGACGAGGACTATATTACATACGACTGACATTACTCCCGTTAGGATATTAAGGTAATAGTCGAAAATGTTACCCAAACGGAAAAGCTGTCAGCTAGGCCAGACCGTTAACTAGCTAACGTTATAACTACTGTACCGAGCAAACATGGCTTCCTGTTTAGGACTACAGAACAAAACCTTCAACCAGTCAACATCACTTTCTAATATTCTTATTAAAATCTATGAAAAATTCTTATAAAATGCCAAATATTCACTGACCTGCCATGTCAGCTAGGTAACACTGCCATTGGTAAATTTTGGATAGAGACGGTTCTGGCCTTCCGGGGTCGGGCTCTCGTGTCATGTGACAACTTGGACAAGCAGCTGTACCTTAATGCGCATGCGCACGGTGCAAGAGTCAAAGCCAGCAGCACACAAGACAGGAGAAAGTTTTCATTTTGAAGCATTTCATTACATGACATTGATAAAAAATAGAAATATAAATATTTCTTAGAAATGATTCCCCACCCAGCTTTCATTTAGCTCCTGAAATTGACTTTTGCTACGTTTACAAATCCAATCCCACAATCTGTTAAATGTCTATCTTGACTTTGATTACACAGCTTGCAATACTCCCATGGGTGTGAGCAACATACAGCTGTCCTGTTAAATGCTTAATACACTGCGTGACACCACTGTGACGAAGAATGTCAACACTGTCAAATGTCTCTTCTGTATAATCAATGCGATTTTATCACAGCCCAGTCTGAGTCACTGACAAAACCGGACACGGTTGGTCCGCTGTTTGAGATCCCAAACACTGTGGAGTTGAAGCAGCAGCAGGAGGTTGATTGTTTGCATTTCCTGAGTAGTGAGGCACAGTTCAATTAGAAGATTCTTTCATAAAAGAGGAGGTAGGCTTGGCAACTCTGGACTTTACTCTCGCTCACAGGCTGAACGCTTGTGTCGCTGATATGGAACCAGGATCCTCTGGGAGGCTCTGCATCTCCTGAGGGGAAGTGATGAGTTAGTAGAGATACTTACAATATTAAGAGCAAGTTAATATCCCATTGATCATCACACCTGAGTACACCTACCCTCTGCTGCTAATCCGTTGAGTGTGGTTCTGGGACACTCAGGCCGTACTTTCACGTACGCTGTGTAATGACCTGACCTCATTGTTCCACTGTGCTCTACGATACCGTACAAACTGTACAAAATCTGAGTATCTCCCTCGGTCATGTTCTGTTTGGAAAAAACTTTTTGTTAGTGCTCAGACAATAAAACAATGAGTTATTTATATACAGGCCTATAAGACTGATGGCATTTAACGAAAGCTGTTAATCCTAATATCTACCTTGTATTTAACCCCACAAAATGGAGCTAGATCCAGTATCAGGGGGAATTGGACGTGTCTGTTCACCTTACAAATACTGTATCCATTCTAGAGGAAAACAACAACAAGTGATCTCATTAAAAATTCAATAAACGGAAGGCTTTCAGCATCTTACAAAAGAAACACAAACATGCCACGCTTTTTAGATGGTTGGTTTACAGCTGTGTGAATAAAAACAGCTTGGCTGACAGTCAGCTGGATCAAAAGAGTAAAAACGCTAAAATTTCCTTCAATTGTCTTACCTGTTGAAACCTCTTCAAATGAAGGGTAAGCACCGATGGGGGAGAGGAGATCAGCATTTGCTTCAAGGCATCAGTGTAGACGTTCTTCTTGGATCCTAAAGAAAACACAAATAAAGATGAATTTTTAATGATCCCCAAACAGAATAGTGAGACGCTTAGAAAAAAAAAGCAGCAGCAAAACCTTAGAAAAAAGACAGAAGATACACAATTTCATTGGCTTCAATTGGCTTCTTGCCTTGTTATAAGTGCTGGATTGGTGATATTCTACTGTACAAAATAAAACATATTCAGTTTGAACAATATAAAGAAGAAAAGCACATCAACACTTGGTCATATATGATTAGAGAGAGAAACCCCACAGACCTCCAGCTTTGTCTTTGTTTGGCTGTCGTTTAGTACAGGTGACACATAGTAGGCTGTTGTTGTGGGTGAGGGTTTCCACTTCTGTGAACTGAAAGAGGCATGACTGCACTGAACACTCCTGTTTCTCAGGGGCTGCTCTGGGAGCAAGTGTGTGGAAGGCCAGCTCGGGGTCCTGGTTTACGACAGTGTACTCTTTAGCCTCAGGTGGCTCATCTTCACTTTCCACGCCTTGTTCCACAGAATCATGGTCGTCTATGAAGGCATCATCCAAGTTTAATTTCTCTATTTCAGTCACCAGCCGCGTGTCGTCTTCTCCTTCCTGATCTATGTCAGACGTTTTGTCATCGCCTAAGAGGCTCTCCTTTGAGTGCTGCTCCTCTGATAAGACAGTAAAACGGTTGCTGACTGATGAAGCAGTTGACGAGTCACAGTCAATCACTGAATCCTCGTCCTCTTCATTTTCCTTCTCGTCCTGGACCGTGTCATGGTTCTTCTGGTCCTGTTCAGAAACACTGACTGGTGCAGGATTCCCTTCACTCTGTGAGGGTTCTTCATGCGTTTCATTGTCAGCATTTTCCCCGTCCCCATCGGCAGCAGGCTCTGTCGGTTCGCTCTTTGTGTGGCTCGGAGATGCGAGACTGTCCAAAGTGGGTCTGCCCTCAAACTTCTGCTGCCTCTTTTGATGCTGTAGGCCAAGACAAGACAAGAAAAGAAGACCTATTTAGTTTATTCGGTACAATGATTCAACACCTATCCATCAAAAAGATTAATTCATTAAATGATCATCAAGCTCTGCAGATGGCTAATAACAACCCATTCATTTGAATCAGGTATGTTGGAGCACGGAAACGTCATAAAGGTACCTTCGCTTGCTTCTTTGCCTGCTTCTTGGCTTTCTTCTGCTGGTACTTGCTGCCAGCCATGGTGGGAATGTCATCATTTCCGTTGGTCAAAGCGGGGCTGTTTCTGCCATCCTGGCTCGACTCACGGGCGTTCTGAGCACCTTTTTTCTGGTTCTTCTTCCTGTATGCCTGCAAGATGGAGTCACAAGAGGGCACATGTGTGTAACACAAATAACACATGAACAAATGACTGCACAACAAATTGTCAAAAACACTCAAAAGGGCTTTACCTCATCAGAAACAGGAAGGGACAGATCCAAAAACATCTCCGTGACTACAGACACCTATAAGTGCAGCAGCAGTCATTTAGTTTGACATTGGCATGACACTGACAGATTATCTTAACTTTTTGTCCACAACACATACCGTTTTACACTGCTGACACATTATAGTGCTGGTCATTTCCCCACCAAAAACGTGGTCGACAAAGTTTTTTGGAAATTCATTTTTCTCGTACTCTGAAATAAAAACTCCATTGTTACAGGGCCACAATCAACTATAGCAACAGGTTGTTGTTGATACTGGAGGACTTAGGAGTTACTTACCTTTAACTAGTGTCTTCAGCTGCTCCCCATCTGTACTTTTTCCAGATTGTTTCAATGCATCCATGATCCCAGAGCTTACTCTCTGGAGAGACAAACACAATCTTTGAATGTAGATGATAAAAATCTTAATAACCATATATAAAGACCAGATATTAAGTTGTACAACATTTTCACAGATCGACTCCTAACGCTGATTGGGTTCTTATGAAACCTCCACTCTGTGAAAATTGACCAAGCTATCGGAGCAGCTTTCTATGGAAAGCAAAATCTCCAAGGTCATTAAATGAGAGGAGAAAAATACGCTTATTCACAGTGTAATACATATCAGCCGGCTTACAAGCAATGTATTCACAGCAGTGCTTCTCTGATGTCAATAAAACATACTGTCATAGCAGTAGCCACTTGGACAACTACAGTGTCCATTTCAGTCTTTCCCCATTGTGATGTTTACAGAGATTTGTTCAAAAATGAATACATACTTTGATCTCCTCAGCTCGCATCCCATCCAGAAGGTAGCGCAGCAACTCCTGGCTATCTTGCTGCTGAAATCCTTTGAACCTGGCAGCCCTGCAGAAAGAAGACGAGATAATGAACAATGCTTAATGCAAAGGTGCTTGGCCGGACATTTAAAGTCAACTTGTAGTCACACTCACTTTTTACAAACTTGTGTAAACAACTCCCGTGGTGTTACCACACCCTTCTTGGATTCCTGGATTTCATTGAGTAGTTGACACATAGCCAAAGTCAGTGATCCGGGTTGGTCCAACTGCACTGCAACAGGTTCCTGCCATCATAATAAAAATAATTCCTTAAGTAGCAAAGAGTGTATATTAGGCAGCATAGATCTTCCATCTTTGCATTTAAGAATAGACATTTAAAAGAATAAGGGCAACGCACCAAATCCGACGAGGCAACAGCTTTAATGTAAAGACTCATTTTGTCTTCAGTCATTTTGTTGAGAGTCTGTCTTAATAGCTGTGTTTGAGAGAGATTCTGGAAAAGACAATGACGGCAATTAATAATTAAACCTACGATTTACGGCTTCTCTAATTTTAGCCCATAAAGCACAATCTTACCTGAATGACTGCATTAAAGAAACATGTGTTTCCCAGGTTGCTCAACCCCTTTACTGAAACACCACCACCATGGTCTTCAGATGTGCCTGACTTTTGCGATTTCCCAACACCCTCTTTCTTGGTGCTTTTCTTCTGGCGGTCCTTGTTTTCTTTGTTTTCCTTTTCCTCACTTTCCTCTTTTGCTACACTCTCTGTCTTCAGCTCCACTTCCATCAAACCATCTTCCTCCTTCACTCCTAAATAATGAAACACAACATGGTGGACTTTGTTATATATAGACATGTAATTCCATTAAAACAATCATTCCATGGTGATGCTAAACTTTCCAATGGTACCCACTTTTCTGTGGTCTCTTTATAGGATCTGCAGAGGCTTGCTTTTTTAGGTTGGTCACCAGCTGAGCCAAATGTCCAGTTCTGGAGTAGTGGACTTCATCATCACATATGTAACACCTGCAAGTTTGGCAACACATGATAAAAAAGATCATATACTTCTCATTGAAAAAAAAACACTGTATATTTTTGTGATTAACACACCACAGCAACACACTCACCACACACTCCAGCTGTCCAAACTGATCACAAGGCAATGTGGATCTGACCGAGGAGTCTCATAATGTTTGATGGCATGCTGGTTCTCAGAGGTTCGTCCACATCCCTGGTAGAAAAGACGCATCTGATCATTTAGCAAAAATGTATTTCATACGATCTCAAACTCTGAATGATAAATGGGTTGATTAAACTCACTCTATGGCCACATTTCAAGCACATCCATACAGCTGCTGTTTCTTGTTCTTCTTCGGGGTCCTGCGGCAGGGTGGTGCCGATGTTTTCTTTATTTACTTCAGGCTTGCAATCCTGGCAACTCGTCCAATCAGAATTCCCAGAGAGTTTCTTTAGTAGAGTTTGGTCTGTTCCCTTTTTAATGTGTCTGCAGGATGGACCTGTGAGGATTAAATAAATAAATAAGAATAAAACACAAAGTGGGGAAAGTCACCCAAGGCTTTCCACAGGTTGTAATGTGACATGAGATATATTCTTCACCTGTTAGGTCAATATCATCCTCCTCCTCTCTGGAGCTCTTGTCCTTCCCCCTTTTCTTTCCCATTTTCACCTTTCACAATTAGAAATGAATGGAAGTCAGACACACATGTAAGCTTAATGGAGGCTAGCTCTAGCTAATAGCTTCACCAGATTAAACTGCCTCTAAACACAGTGTAGTACCTGTACATTCAGAGTTAAGCGCAAAACAGTAACGTAACGTTTAAACCATGCTCATGGTCCAGTCAACTCACTGTCACAAACGGAGCCTGAAGCCTTCACAGTTTTCAGTTTCGTTCACTTTGTGTGGATCCGGACATAGCGTCAGATGAAATGGTTTGCTGCTTACAGCCGTAAACTGGAAGCTTTCAGGTAAGAAAATGTGTCTATAAAGTTTGAAAATCGCCAAAAAAAAATCACTCAACTGATGTGACAGAAAAATCCCAGCTGACACATGCAGACAACAGAGGAGCAAAATTTGATGGTGTCGCTGTTTCTGCTAGTCCGTACGCGTGTTTCCGGTGTGCGTCGCTTAAAACAGTCCGACGTGAAACCATCACCGGCTGAGTGCAGTGCTAGCAGCGCGGTTACTAAAGTAGTTCAGGTGTTTAACTAGCCTCCTCGTCTCTTCAGCTCCTGCTATATGTAGCTTATTTAAGTATATTTTATATATGTTACATGCGTGACAAGACTTTTATGTATGTATTTGTACAGCAGAAGTGAAGATCGACTTTCTAGTTTGCCTTCATCAGCATGTCTTACTTGGCGTGGGCTGAGTCCCAGCTTGCAGAGATAGAGCTGCTGACCAGCATGTTTCCCACCCAGGAGGAGCTGGAGATAACAGACCAGCTGGCACTAGCCGAGCTCAGGGACTATGCGGAGGGCTCAGATTCAACAGATATCCCTCCTCCTTCCAGGCCTCAGTTTCTCATCAAACGGAAGCTGGACACTGCGAGCATGGAGAGGGTACCCGACAAACCGACAGCCACAGTCCCTCATTGTCATTTAAATATGTACTAATGCGTCATTATTTCCTGTCTCTTCTTATTTTATTTCTCCACTCAGACGGATGTCATTCTGTCCTGTTCTTATCCTTCCGAGTATCCCAGTGTGTTACCAGAGATAACTGTCCGGTAAGAGCCAGTATTCACCTGTAATGTGTAGTGAAGGTAAAGACCTCTTCTCGTGCAAAATAAGAACTACATGCTTAGTTTATAAGAATTATAAAGTTTGCAAATATTTGGAAAAAAAAGAATGTTGCAAAACAGCAGCAATATTTTCATATAATTTAATGTTAAGGAGGTCAGAGAGTTTATAGAAATACAGTGGAGCTGGAAATAACATTTTACATTGTTGATTATTTTCTTGATCAGTTTTTTGTCTTGATTGTGACATTCAGTTTACTGTGATAGAGGAGCAAAGAAATCAGAAAATAGTCATATTTATGTGGCTGAAATTCAGGTAACTTTGATTTTTTTTTCCTCTCTGTGATTAATTCATTGTTGACAACTAATTGATTAATAGTCTCTGGTAGAGATTCATCTGTGTTGTTTGTGCAGGCTTTATTTAGAAAAGAAAAAGTTTTCCATTTAGAGGTTGTGTGTGAAGAGGAGCTGGTTAGCTGCAATATTTTCATAAAACCTTCATATTAAGCAGGCATTAATAACTAAAGCACGCACACTTCAACCTTGCCCCTGGAAAAAGTTTTCATTCCATAAACCCTGCAGCGGCAGCCTGAACTGCACAGGGCCTCAAAAGGAAGCCAAGGACAACAGTGTCATTGGTGTGGTCTGATGTGAAAGTTAAATTATTGAAAATGACACAGATGAGCAGCAGACTAATGACACAATGGCAGAAAGTAAGGGGTTATTTTCTACCACACCGGCCTTGTTGGGGGTTCAGAAATCTGCAAGATTTAATACATATCAATAATTATTCATCAGTAATTACACTTTTTATCTTAAAATCCATATAAAAGCTGCCATATAAACAGAATGAATCATCTCGGGTTTTATTGATGAGTAGTTAAAATCTCTGCTTGTGTAGGAAGAAACATATGAGTCCATCCTCTTGTCTACTTTATTTCAATGACCAGTATCGGACACAAAGTAAGAATCTCATTTTCACATATAGATGAGTCAACTCAAACTAGCAATTTTAGATAGATGTCTAGTAGTGAAGAGATTATATGTACATCACAATGAAAAATACTACAGCAGATGTAAAGCAAAAACATCTGTTATCTGTTATAGATATTTTGCAAATTGTAGCTCATTCATTAATTCCAACTGGTAGTTTTTGCTCTCTGTTTCCATGTACCCTTGAATCTTTTGTGAATCCTTCCTAAAGCATGTTTTATTCGTGCCCTAGGTGTGCCGGTCTCAGCAGGGCCCAGCAGACACAGCTCCACACAGATCTCAATGCATACCTCATGGAAAACTGCCGGGGGGAAGTGTGTGTTCTCTCCGCTGTGGACTGGGTGAAAGATAACCTGCAGCTCTTCATTATTAAGAGCTTATCAGCAACACCGGCACCTAAGAAAGAGTCTGCCTCTCCACGGCCACAGGAAGTGTTCAGCCGACTGTGGATTTACAGTCACCACATCTACAACAAGACAAAGAGGAAGAACATCTTGGAGTGGTCCAAGGAGCTGGGTCTGTCAGGATTTAGCATGCCCGGGAAGCCTGGTATTGTGTGTGTGGAAGGTCCTCATTCTGCCTGCGAGGAGTTCTGGTCCAGGTATCATAAATGTTGTTATTTTTAGCAGCTGCACACCGAGAAGCCCGCTGAGGTTCCAGGTTTATTATTTTTCCAAACTTTTTCCTATTTCACAGAGTGAAGGTTCTGACATGGAAGAAGATCATGATTCGACACAGAGAGGATATTCCCCTTGATCATCGGGGCGAGGACAGCAGGACTGTTGAGAGTATAGACTCCTTGCGCAAATTCACAGGCTTTGAAGAGGCAATGTTTGACCCCCATGGGAACAGAGGTAATCACATGGACCTTGGGCAGCTCTACCAGTTTTTAAATGAGAAAGGCTGTTGTGACGTCTTTCAGATGTATTTTGGCATTGAAGGTAGGTAGTTGCCAAACCTAGAGAATAAATAATCATAGGTGTTTGGCTGGTGCCTTGTCAGTGTAGTAATTTCTCTGGGAAATAAGTGTTAATTTAGAAATGGAAAGACATTTAACATTTCTTTTGTTTCACATGCAAGCATATAAATCGACTGTAAGCACGTAGTCACATGTGCCTGATGAACTGAAATAAATGAATCACCTTTTTATGGATGCTGACCAGAAGTTACACCTGAGACCTCACTGGATAGGGAGGCAGAAGGCAGAAAGAACATTTCTTCAATTTGAGAAACAGAGTTCTCACTGTTTTATCTAATAGGCATATATTTCCAAAAGCAGCATTAAAAAGATGTTTTTTTTCCTAGATTTTTGTCAAGGAGCTTAGTTATATTTGCAATTTTAATACTCCTGCATGTGCTGCAGATCGCACCTTGCCCTAGGTGTTTCTTTCCTCAAATGGCACCACTGTGTATTACCAGCAGGCTATTATAGGATTTTCAGGCCTGATATCACAGTAATAATTAGACAACATAGTCAACAATATGCAAGGTATCTGTTTATGAAATCTGTTGATTTTCCTCTATGAATTATGGACAACATAACCATGGAACGGTACTCTCCAATTTTCTTTGAATGATTAGTTGTAAGATAAATTCTGCATAATTGTGGATTACTTTCTGGCAATTAAAACGTGCGGTAATTGAACATGAATCTAATTTTGAGACCCCCTAGACTGAGGTTGAAATTTTAAAAACATTCATATAGATTTTCATCTGGATTTAGTCACTATGGGGTTAAGTGTTGAAAATGTTATAATATATGGTAATTATGGATGTTTTATAGGTGATTTCACAAGTAAGATGCACTTCTTACATGCACATGAAGTCCACATACACACACTCATTATTTAAAGACTTGTAAGATGGGGTGTAGTCGTACGCAACATACTTACATCCAAAGATGTAAAAATGCCACTGAACTCATCAGAGCAGTTTGAACACTGAGGTAACGATAAGAGTTCAGACTTTGTAAAAAAATAACTGATGAAACAAAGCATGATGTACTTTTTCACCAAGGCAGTGGTACTAAATCTATACTATATGGGAGGTTTGAAGCTCAGCTCAACTTGGAGCTACACGATGAAAGGAAATCACAAGGACCCACATCTTGAAGACAAAGCTAATGTTCAGTAATCTCAGGCATTTCTTGACTGTAATGCAGCCGTTGTTGGTCTACATTGGCCTGCAGATGGCAGCATTATATTATCAAAGTTGGGAAATATACCATCCTTATGTTGCCTGTGATTTGTGGATGTTAAAATGCTTAAATTATACAATACAATAAATAACCTTTATGTAAAAAGAGCTGTATTAAACCAAGAGACAAAGAACCAATAGTTCAACAATGATTTGGTTAAAGCAACTCCAGCTGTTATTTGGATCAAATATGAATATTATGATTCTTTGAAAATACGTGACTTTCATGAATCAACCATAAAGATTAAAACGTTAAAACATTATGTGATATAAGGGGGGGGAGGGTGTATCTGTGGCTTTGTACATGTCACAACAGCGACACTCCAACAACTGTAAGGAATGTCTCTGTTAATGCTCTTAAATAACCCACAAGTTCGCTTTTATAGCATAAAGATATCCTAGAACTGGGGAGCAAAGACTAGATCCAGAGATGGCCATGAGGAGAGGTTGCTCATCCTGATCTGAGTCACAGGCTTCTTTTGTCCTGGGAGATCATGACCAGCTGGTGGTCCTGGTGCCAGTCTTATTCTGCTCTGCTCCTCCGGATGCTAGGGGTTGTGCCTCGCCCTCAGAGAGTGGATATTCATTGCAGTCAGACTTCTAACTTGCCTCTTCAGAGGACTAATCAGAGGAGTCTTCTGTCTGTCTGTTTATCGAGGAGAGCTCAACTCACAGGTGCATCCGCAACTCCAGCTTGTCCCCCAGGACTTCATACTCTAAATCAGGATGAGCAACCTCTTTCACCCCCTTCACCCCGTGTTTCTGGGTTCAATATCCCTTTTTCAGTTAGCATTCATAGTCCGGTGTCTAACCTGAATCAGTGAGTTGATGCATTCATCATTACAGTACTGTATATGGCTTTGACTAAACTGTCTTTCCTCCTCTAAATAGCCACGATCAATGTAACTTTAACTGGCTGTATTTTATGTTTACTTCGGACTATCCATCATAGAGAAGGTTTCTAGCTCTTTGCTGTGGTCAGATTCCTCACTGAGGATAGGTTAGAGCATCCGATCAATAGGAGATGGAAATTTAAAAAAAAAACACTCGTATAGATTTTTATGTGGATTTTGTTCCTGTTGGGTTAAGTGTAAAGGTGATAGTTTGAAAATACGTCTGTATGGATATTTCATAATTTTACTAGCAAGGTGCATTTCTTACGCGAGCAGTATGCAATCATCTACGACATCAATGGACAGACTTGACCAACATGGGAGACGGTCTCACACAATATACTTTTCATCTAACGCTGTAGAAATACCACAGAATTATCTCTTCTAAAGAGTTTGAACCCAGAATGAGCGAATGAGTATGAAAAAACTGTGAACTGATGAAACTAATGAAAATGAGCATATTGTAGTGTTTTAGTACTGCCTTTTCATCAGGACTGTGGTACTCGATCTATACTTGACGACCTTGTGAAGTTCAGCTCAACATAGAGTTGTATGATGAAAGGAAATCACAAGGACACGCATCATCAAACGCAAGCACCAAAGGTTTATAAAGCAACACTCTATACATACAAATTAATCAAATAATTCAGTATTTGATGATTCGGTAATATTTGTATCTATACATTACTGAATAAAGAATGTCCAAGGCCTCTATCAGTATTTCTGCTGTTCTACTGCTAAGCATCGCTATTCTGTATAGAGATAGGAATAGCTGGACACCAGGGCATACTGTATGTCATCAAATGAAAAAATGGCTCTTTTTTAAGTGTAACCATCACCTGTCATGATTTAACGTAAATCATAATAGCTTTGATAAAGCAATGACCATGAGTATAATTTGCCAACTTTGTAAGAAATCAGAATTCGTTTCTACTCCACACCTCTAATTTGCACAGATGACTTTCAAGATGCTTCATTGATTTTCTCTTTCATACTTTCTGATGAGTCTCTTCAGTCCTTCATTGCCATAACTATACAACAGCATACGTACAGAATAGCAGACTGCATGTCCATAAGATTGTCAGTGTGTTAATTCAAAGGAAATGTGTCGAGCACTCATGGCACTCATGGCAACCTTTTAGTGCTCTTTTGCTTACTGTTGCACACTGCGAATGTCCTCTTCCGTTATTCCTTGGATAAGTGAACTGATGAGTGGCACTTGCGATGTTCCAGCAACAATGCCATTCAAACTAAGCCGTGATGAATTTGAACTTTGAAGTATGACTATGAGTAGCTAAGTGAAAAATTACAACATACTTCAGTCATAGCCACCTGCTCACTCCATCGGAGGTTCATTGCTGGTATCTACCTGCAATATGTGACAATAGTAAACATGCTGTTTCTAGTAGTTTAACTTGATTGGATACAATACTGATTAGGCAATGTAGCAGTGTTATTGACTTGTGCTGCAGCTACAGCTGTTGTGTAAATCATTAACAGTACCTCTGCTCAATACAGGTCAATAACACCATAACAGGTCAAGTGTAGAACACAGCTATATTATCCCCTTTGTTATTTTAATTGACCTGCAGCTTCTGTGTTCTCCATCTTTTCTTCCCTATCTACTGATAAACAGTGCAGTCCATTTTAGCTGGGACGGTGGGAGATTGCTGTTCTATTGTCTTCTAAATTAAACAGCAACTATGTGGTTCAAGTGGCAACATACAGCTTTAATTTTATGGTGTTTCCATCTTCATCAGATGAGTCGAATAGATGAATTGTAGGGGATGAAAGATTAAATGGCAATTCAAATAAACTCATTTATATATTTGATTGCAAAGTCTTTGAGCCAAAGACATCTTCCCTGGTGATGCTTTGAAAAGGCTACACTTATCAACCTTGCTTAATGCACGTTCCTGGAATAAAACATTAACCTTGAGGCAAACAGAGAGACTAAGTCACACAGCAAATGTCATACGAATGCAAATATTTTTTTAAGTCATATTATTCAGGCTTATCACCTCCACAATACAGTTTCCTGGGCAAAATACTAAAAGGGCCTAGAGTTACACACTGTGTGCTCATTAGCCTTAAAGACTTACTACTCTTCAAGACAGCACTCTAACCTGACTGTGTTTTCTTAAGTTTCTTGAGTACAAAACCCAAACAATGTCATTGCCCCTCAGCTCACTGCCTGTGCCGTACATACCGTTGCTACTTTTACAGAAGTACATAGAAGCTACTTACTGTGTGATGATTATCTTGCCGGGCACCACGAGTTTACACTCCATGTCAATGAGATGGCTCAGCAGATCAAGGTTCTGCTCAAAGTGCCTGGAAGTCTCTGGAGTGCTTTTCTGTTTCCTCTGACCAGAGGTCTCTGCGACTCTAACATCATTATCACGAAACTGCAGAGACAAGGTGGTGCAGGTGGCAAAGGTTTAGACAATGGTGATGCTCATTTACCTCTGCTTACGTGCCTCACAACGTTTCATTGTTCTGTGATATATTAATATTTTTACATTCAGTGAAGGCAGGGAACAAGGCCGTACTGAAATGGTTGGTGAGACCATTGCAGACTTTTATCTCTGCTGTTGACTTACTGGCGTGACACTTACGAGTGGAATCGAGAAAAAAAAAGAAAAGAAAATCACATCGCCTTCTGAATCAATCAGTTTTGCTGTAGGAGACTTCTATCCACTGACAACATTTCTGGAAACTCCTCGTTCTCATCATGAAGCTCGTCCACCATATCGACTTTCCACAGATGTATTCACACCCCATGTTTGATGCAATGAGCTATTGATCAAAATCCAAACATGTAGCCTTGATCTAATAAACCAGCCTATACGGTATAATAAGCAAATATACTGTACATTTTTGGAATATTTCTTCCTCTAGAGCAGTGCATGACGCATCGTTATTTTTTTATGACGAATAGCAGCTGTAGATGCAGCCTGCATAATGAATTTGAGTTGGAAAAAGAAGTTCTAAGTGTTTATTAATGTAGTTATCAAAAAGACATAACTCTTACTGTAGATATCCATAAGGGAGGCTGTTTCATTAACAGATAATGAATGACGATATAGTAAAATACAGTTGTAATAATGTAAGACATGTATTCATAAGAACTTAGAATTGCTGTCAAATGCATTACATTAATAAATGCATTTCCTGTTAAAAACCATTTCCTAAATGTTTATACACCACTTATAAATGCTAAACAGGGGGATTTAAAGTGAAGTGTTACCACCACATTATCTCTCCACTATAGGAATACCTTTAAAGCTGCATAGTAAATAGAATCTGTATTTGATGCAGAGTAAATAGCTTAGCAAATCATATCCCTTGTTCTTGAAGCCCATTTTGGCAACTCTTTGTGAAAATCATTTTTACATTAAACTTCATTCACACATGATTTACTGGTATTTTTCTTTTTTTCATCATTTCAGACAATAACCCAATTCTGTAGGTCTATTGAACTGGTGATGCATATAATTGAATTAGTTTTGAACGTCACAGTGAGGTATTTCAACACAGGGATTTCATCATGTCTCTATGGCTGGCACTCTCTCACAGAGCCAAGCTAATATAAATAGTATTGTTTTGAATTAGTTGAAGCTGCAAATACTGAACAGAAGGTTTTGAGAGTATTATGCTGAAGAGCTTCCAAACTTGTGCTTAGAAATCTTCAAAGTCCTGAAAAAGATGCACAGCTCAGTGACTTCTGTGCTTAACGTGAACAACATTTATTGTTTTTTTTGTGATTATCGCAAAAAGGAGAAATAATCCACAGTGTAAACTGTAAAGTCTGCTTCTTGATAAGCCTTAATCATACTGTGTCTTTCTTAGCTGTAGCACAGTTGTACTCTTTGACAAGCTATTTTTGAACATTTGTTTTACTGTGATTTAAGAAATGTGGTAACATAAGCAGTTCATTAATCTATAATAACATACAACCTCATAACGCAGCTAATCATGTGCACAATTATTCACTTTATTTCTGTGAGATACTCTATAGTAATGCGATAAAACATGCACACAAACAGACTGAAGTTGACTGTAATGCATCAATGCAATGGAGTGAAGTTCAGCATTGATTTTGCTGGTAAATCTATCACAGTGTCAGAAAAGCTGCACAACAGAACTCCTTTTCACTGCATATCAGTCTGTTAATTTGCAAGGTGTTGCATTACCATTTCCAATTCAGCCAAAGTAAACTCGATAATCAAAGCAATTAAAAACACAATCAGTTGTGTTTCCAAGTGTTATGTGGGAACTCTTTGGGATTCTGGACCTTCCCTCTTGATGACCCCTCAAGGTGAACTCTTGTATGGCTGTCCATCCCATGAATACTAAATATGGCTGAATTAAACATTTTCTCTCTTCTCACCACTATTTAATCAGTTGTCTTACTGAGCTGTCTGTCTGGACTAATCCCTGAGGCTCACCATCATACTGACTGGCATCATAAAGACGACTGGCACGCTGCTCTGGAAGTATTCAAACCATAGCTATCCCACTGGTCCTTCCCGTCTTTTGATATGCGCTCTTTAACAGCTATAATCCTATAACTCAAGAGTAGGTCTTCACCATATGCTTGCAATGTACAATGCCACCTGTTGACCAATTTTTTTCTATTTGATTATTTCCTTAATTTCCAACATTATCGATAGAATATCAGCCATGCTGTATTTTTTGTGTCCTCAAGTGACTTTCTGAAGATTATTTTGGTGGACTTGGCAACACTGGTGTTAAGTAGTAGTGCTATCAAGCATATTTTCATGGTTGAAATGAAACCTGTAGAACTGAATGTTGGGGACAATAGACTGTGTAGTATCTCGTCTATGCAAATATATTCTATGAGAACTGTGCTGTAGCTTTAGTGGCCAATTTTGCACTGTCTGAGAATCATTCAGACAGTGAGAATCAACAAAACGAGCTACTGGGTGAGCCTCTTCTATGCTATAATTTAATAAAAAAAAAGGGGGTTAGTGATCATGTGCAATTTTGCTAAACTTTAATAATCCCAAGTTAAAAATAATCAATGAGATGCAATGTTAACACAATAAAGACAAAGAGTGCACCACATGCAAGAAAATTAATTGAAGATTTACATGTACATATTATTATTGAGTAGATAAAAGCAAACAGCAGCACACTGAGTCAAAGCATAGACTGTGTTACTGGTGCTATTTTAAACCAGAGGCAATTAAACCCGATATCTTCCTATGCCATTGCTATACATACTGAAAACATCCAGAGGTAGCAGAGGAGGACCTTGATGATAATGAGGCTGATGCAAACACGTGATGTCCACCCACATCCAGACAGCTGGTATCCTGCAGGCACAGCAGTTTGTCAGAACCTTTTCAACACAATATTTACATTTAATCTTCTGTTTGAATTGGAGAGTGTTTGTTATTTGAAAAGGAAACTCCCATAATGGAATACACGGGGGAAAGAAGGTTATTGTTTGCTCATTAAATATGTAGTTGTAATTGTTTCATTTTTTACCTCCTTAAATCATATTCAGTGCTGTTCATAAAACAGCTTTCCTCACTACTAATGGCTTTAGGACATCATCCAGTTGTTGGCTTTCGACACACAGACAAAATCATCCTCTTGTCACATCAGTGATGTAATCAGGAGGGCTTTAATAATAAATGACAAACACCATTTTAACTACAGTAATAAAGCAATGGTTTCATGTTTATGACAGTGGTTACAAATGCTTTTACTGTCGGTACAGTACACACAACAAAAGTTAAACATTCTTGCTTTCGGTAAACAATGAACTAGTGGCACATCATCTTTCCCAAAAATGGTGGCTTGTTATCCATTCACTAACCAGCTAATTATCCATTTAGCCACTAGCACATCTCATCTACATTCAACATATTTCCTGTGTGAACATACACCCTTTCCTGTGTTTCCATTAGATGTGCACATTTGTTGGAAAAGGCAGAGCCCACCAGAATAAAGTCTAGCATGTGAAAGTGCTTACAGAAGTTTAATAGATTGAAGAGCTACAAAAACGCCGCTGGAAAAAGCATCAACATGAAATCTTGTGATAAACTCTAAGGTATCGGATAAACACTTCAATACAAGCCCAGCACTGTGTGGACCCCTGGAAAATTAGCAACCACTTTGTGGAAGATACTCGGGATGCAAATAGGAAAAGGATAAGAATAAAGTCTTTTCACTGCAGATAAAAATTAATTGCTGTTATCAAACTAATGCTAGAATTTTCTATAGCTGTCATTTTGTTGGAGGAACATCGGTCTCCCACACACTAATATTTCAACTTTAATTGAGTCTCTGGTGAGTTCCTTGGATGAATCTCAAGTGCTCAAATCCAAACAGATGGCACTCTATTTATTGCATACCTTATGCCACAGGTACTGACTTGTTTCCCCCCAAATGAGTAACCAAGACAAGGCTTCCCTTTATATACTCTCCTGGGCCTGCAAAATTCAAAATTCAGCCAAACAATACAGAAAAGTTTGCTTTAATTAGATCTAAAAATACAATATAGAATAAATCAAATGGCAGACAGACAATCCCTGGGCAGGCTATTTAAAGATGCACCACGGAGAACGAGAGTCAGTGTGGATGAATGAGTTTAAAATACAGTGGGTAGTCCTGTTTCAGTCATCAATCCACAGGCCTGCATGTGGCCTGATTTGAACAGCGGAGCTGCTGCCTCACAAAGTGGAAGCCCTCATGCAGCAAACAAGGGAATTGTATCTGACTGTACACATTCATCTAGACTAATGGCATGGTGATGCATCCAAGGGGATACACAAGCTCATGTTCTTTGTTCCAGATCATTTGACTCCTTCTAACTTCCACTCGGCTCTGTCACAAGTGGAATTGTGAGTGATCTGTTTAATCTCATCAAATATGATTAGGCAAAACACATCTCAAGATAATATCCTACAGCCTTCTGATTCAGCAGCGATACAGATGAGGCATGAATGTTGCAGCTATAAGTCAAAAAGGGGCTACAGGAGGCTCAGCTGTGCTCCACCTTCATTAGCTTTACATGAAAATGTGCTGTTTAAACACAGGAAAACATTTTGTTAATCTATCTGTGGATATTTTGACAAGCCCGTGATGGTCCAGGAGTGTACCGGCAGTGCTAGTTGCCATCATCACATGGGTTTTTTTCTACAATGACTCCTTTTCCAAGGTAGCACCAGTGTTGTAAACATGCTGCTATTATTCTACCCAATTCTCCATTAGAATGGGCTGTCAATCAAAGACAAAACCATTTACATAAACAATGCAACCCCAGGCTTCTAAGGGCAACAATAACTCCCAATACAAAAGACTCCCAACACAAAAGTTCTGAATAAGAAAAAAAGGAGGATATTGAAAAATTGTGAATTTTATCTTCCACTGTCTGCTCTTTGCACCTCATCTTTGGGTGCAAAGCACTGATTACAAGTAAACTCTTCCAAAGTATTTGTCTGGTCTGGCAGGCAATTTGAAACATGACACAATATAATATTAAAACATACAAACAAACAAAAAGCCCACAAAAAACATTGCTGGATGGATTTGTTTCTTGTTGGGAATGTTGTGACTATTGGCATCTGTGAATGCAGTACTGACCAACTTTGTAGGAATCATTGGGGCACTTTACACTGTCACTAATACCTATTAAATCTGTAATTAAAAACATGATCCAGAGGACATACATTTCTTCATCAATCCTCTTTCACATACTGCATTTGCTTTGCAATCCCACTCAATCTTCAAAATCCTTTTATCCCTTTACTTCCTCAGCAAATCGCCCAGTGAATTACACAAGGCAATTTACATGCTTGGATAGTGAAAACAAGTGGAATTACTGTTGCTTCTGCATAAAATGTTGTACTGTTAATCCAAAGTAAGGACCACTATTTGTGTCAGGGTTGGAGTGCTTTTCATGCACACTCTCGCTAAGGCTCCTCCAGTTGTCACTAATCTACAGCAGAACTGTGGGATGAAAAAGAAAAAAACATAGCGTGTTGTCAACAGTCTGGTCCAAGTTACTGTAAAAAAGAAGTTAACTTTCTACCAGCGTCTTGATGTTGAGACTAGAGAAAAGATATATACTCACGAAGCAGCACACTCAATCTGACTTATTTAAGTGTACATGATTGAAAATACAACTGCGAGGGCTATTAGCTCAAGAATGAATGTTCAAAATTGCAAAATCAGAATTGTGCTGTAGACACTAATATGTTTAAGTGTAATAATGTTGTTGTTTTTTAAGAGATCTGTTCATCCCTGAAGGATTTTGTCAGAGACTTCTGTTCTCCTATGATAAGAGCTTATTGTGAGCTGGAGGACTGATATGGACCCCTGCCTACAGGGTACAGTGGGGATCAGTTTCTTCAGTTTAGTAAGACTTACAAGGCCTCCTCAGAGGTCATGCTGTGATTGTTACATTGCCCAAGGTATGGTTCTCACATTTCAAGGGTAAAGAGAAAATCCATTTTCCAACTCACTATTTATGATTGCACGAGTGCCCCCCCCCCATCGATATCCAATTACTAAATTATGATGAATTCTTAGCATTATTTTCTGCCAGGCATTATTCTAGACGGTCTATCTCAATTTACATAGCTTAACGAAGCACTGAGCTTTTAATAATGCGAAGGAGTGTGATAGTGGGAGCTGATGTTTATTTGAACTGGCTGGGCTTTTGGTTGTAATGATTATGAAGTGAGCACTGGGAACTGTCTCTGTGAGAGGAGAGGGGGAGCGAGGCGTTGTGGGAAGCAGGCAGATGGTTGGCTGGACAGTGTGTTGATAATGGCAACATTAGTCTGCTGGGAAGCAACATTATGCTCAAGGTCAATGGGAGCTGAAGAATGGAGGATCATAATGACTCGGGCCCCGTGTCCTGGAACGAGATCTCCCTTTAAGGATGTCAAGATATTTAATATGAGCTCAGTAATCTCCGCAGGGCTATTATATCCATCCTCAAATTTCAAAAAAGTTCATCTCCACTGAGGCAGTGATAATGGACCATAAAGGTGCTTCTTTTTATTTTTCTAAATTGGTAGGGCTTACTGTACATGTATTATCCAGGTGACTGCTAAATGTAAGACATTATAATCAACATCAGTCAAGTGAAAGTTTGATAAGTTGCAGCTTTATAGTGCTCATCTACAGACCATTACCTTTCATGTCCATACATATGGCCTTGTTTAGGGAATGTGGATATCATGCATATTTGCGCGCCATGTTCTTGGAATATTTGCATTTTTAATCTCCCCATATGTCCTGCATATATTCATGATATTTTCATGAGCACACTACTATTTGATTTTGTATAGACTGCATTTTTATGCATACTAATCCTCTGTACTCCACATTTATCCTGCAGTAATCCTTATTTTCAGTAATTAAGAAGACATGGATGCTAGTAATGCCTACGCCAATCTATAAATTAGTGATCCACATCCGTCCACTTCCATATTTCACACCATTACAAAAACAGTTGTGCATATTTTCACTCCACAGTAGTTTCCATTTGGTTTTACTGCTGCACTTCCTTTTCTCTCTTATTTTGTCATCAATTTAGTAGATTTATTCCATTTGTCTTTTTCCCTGTTAGATGCTATTACTATTTGCTTTTTCACTGATCTAATTTCCCCACAGGCATCAACAAAGTTACATCTTAAGTGTTATCATTTCACTTCCAATTAAAGCAGTCAGCTGCATCCTAACATCCTTGACCATAATGTCAAATCACAAAGTGGTTTGCCTCCAGTTTTCCTCGCCCAGCCTACTTCTCTCTCAAGTTTGTTAAAACAAGGGCAACAGCAGCCTGCTGCGTTGACATCTGCCGGTAGTTTCATGAAGCCACTTCAAGCATATCGAACTCAGCTGCAGTTAGACAGGGAGGAATTCGGGGAGACGCAAGTCTTCCTTTTGTCACCCTGTATTAATGCACAAATCATGAGCGGAGCTGAGAGCCTCGGGCAATCTTCCTGAGGAGCTTCATGGGTTTTTAATTCTTCAACACTTTGCATATATTATTAATACTAAAGGCCGAGAAATGTTCAACAGTTTCATGGAATAACAATTACAGTGCAGCTTTGGTCATAGTCCGTCAACATATGCTTCCTTTTCACATTACTGTATACAGTGGTGCAATGCAATGGTGCTGTAATTCACAAGCAAAAAACATTACTCTTGAGTGTATTTCAAAGTACAGACCTAGTCACAACAAATGGCAGTTTTCACGTTGTTCATATTTTAATCCGCACTTTGTCTCTCTTTTTTCATCCTTTTTTTTTTTTTGTTTTTTACAGTGGTATAGTTGAAAAATGAATATTCAATACTGAGAAAAAAGCAAACCTCACACATCCCCCATAAAAAGCAAATTAATTACAGCGATTAAAACTTTGTACAAAATGAGTTATTTATAGCATCATATTGAACTAACAAAATAACATGTATGAGCATTGGCAATGTGGTTCAATGTCTTTGATACAGTGACTATGTACAGTGAGGGGATGTCTGATTCACCAATGCCTCAACATGTCATTAGTACTGTTTGCAGCAAACTCAAAGGCCATAACGGTGATCCTTGTATTGTTTTGTTTTTTTATGATAAGTTACAGAATTAAAAAATGGAAAAGTTAATGTCTGACAACTACTTTAGTAATAACAGCAATAATATCAATCAATATAGTATTATATAATAAATGTCAATCAATCATAATAATAAATACATATATTTTGACCAGATTTTTTTCTTTTTTTACATTTTAAGCAATTCATTAGAATCCCTGTTTGAAAAAAAACTTCAAAAGTGTGAAAACAATCTCATCAAAGTGACGGGAACTAATATGACCTGAAATCAAAATCTATAGCCAGTTTTTTATCCTTTACTAAAATTGAATACTTACACATTATTTACATGCCGCCTGGCAAAACAACCTCTTGTCAGATAAATGGGAAAAATTAAGACTTTTGGAATACTTTAAATACTGTATATGCTAATATACAAATTGTAATGTGTCAGGGATCTCAAGATTCAACAATATTGTTCACCAATATTCACGTTAGCAAAGTATTTTACAGCGATATGCACACATTGAGCATAGTTGTTCAATAAAATTCAACATAAATAATGAACCCCCACAAGGTTCCAATCATTCAATTTGGATCTTACATCAAATCGCCACCCAAAATTAAAGTTCCTCATCCATGATGATATCTGCAAGTTTACTGAAATCTTCATCATGTGTCTGACACCATCTCTCCATCTAGACTCATATTGAATCCTGAGACAAGAATCAGTTGATGTGTTTTCCCTCCATGTTAGTCCTCAGACTTTGTGCTTTAATTTTCTAACTTGTTCTCTGTTGGTACAAATCAACAGCATGAGCAAAAACGGAAAAGAAATCAATGGAGAAATATACAGACAGTGCTAAGAGGGACTTGATTTCATCTAGAGACAATCACATAGATTGTGCTTCAATGTTTTGTTTTGTTAAAATGTCTGGTCTGTTTCATGGTTTTTTGTATTTATGCAGCATGGCTGTGATGGGTGAACTCCACACATCATTGAAAACCACAGTTAAATCTCTAAAAAGATTCTTTTGTGTTAGTGTTTGAAAAACTGATGTATTTAACATATTTTGCTTGTACAGCAAAACAGTTTGAAAAGCTAAAACTTGTGTTGAAGCACATTTCTTGTTTCTGAATTTTAAAAAATCTGCAAAAAGTTGTATAACAGGTTAAGTAAGAGACCGTTGAGAAAAAAGTTAATGCAAGCAATGACAGTTATGCAGAAAAATGTACAGCATTTAGGCACCGTAAAACTGAAATGGAAATAATCCAATTGTACATGGTTTACATTGGTTACAAAAGGAGAAGGCTATATTGTCAGCGAATGCTTTGAAAACAAGCATATCCAAGCAGGAGCTTTCTGGAGAAGACAAAAGAATAATAAGTAAAGCAAAACAGATCATGTAATGGTGCTGAGGCAGCTTAAAATTGCATGTCTGCTGTCAAAAGGAGGCATGAAACGAAGGAAAAGAGTAACAAGTCTAAATGAAGTACTCTTTCTTTTCCTCTGCGTGCACATGGTTTCCCTCAGCATTGATGATAGCTGTGTCTGCGTCAGGAGCGTCCTCTGCTCCTTTGGCTTCGTGTGTTAGATACGTCCCTGCAGACACACACAGAGTCACAGCAAGTTATTCACCCGCTGAAAGGCGCTAGACATATACCTTTACTCCAAGAAAGAATATTATTATTCAGAGGAGCTCAAGCGACCTTCTTTACCTTTATGTCTGGCCAGATATCGTCCAAGAACTATTATCAGACACAAGGTGATGAAGACCACGACTGCGACAACACCGCCGATTAAAGCGTGGTCAGGTCCATGTTGTCCTAAAGCGTTAGGATCTGAAACAAGACAAAGACAGAGATGGAGGGAACAGAGGGAAAAGTTGAGAGACTTATTTCACAGCAAAGGAAATATTTTACTCTTACACTTAACCCGAAACAAATCCAGATGTAGCTTGAACACATAAAGCACAACAGTCCCAAATGAGCTTCTGTCATTTTTAGAGCAACCTGACATTGCTCCTTTGAAGTACTTGAATTGAGGTAAGAGATAATCATAGGAAATACCACAAATCTCTGCACAATTCAAAAATGGTAGCAACAACATGCTGCAAGAAAACTGACATCTAGCTCTGAGTGATGTTTTAGTATTTTTTGCCAAAGCCAAAGCCTCTAGCCTCCTGCTATCTTTTGTGTTTTCCCCTTGCTTGCTGCCACAGTCTGCTGCTGACAATCAGGTTTTTTAAATAAGTGTTATTTAACATGAGGCATCCTCTGGGCAGGGGCGAGCTGAAGGTTTCCCAAGCAGGAGCATGCCTTTGTGTCTGTCCTGTAATAAACTGTAAGTGTCTGTGTCTTTACTGTGCACCTAGTGTGCTCTCATTATCTCAAACTGATGAATGGCTATGGCTTGTGCTCAGTTTTGCAAAGTGACCCTGGGAAATGACGGCGGGAATGTTCCTACAAACCTTGTTATAGTCCTCTGTTAATGGAATGCAGCCCTCATTTTCAGCAACCCAAAGTGTGGGACATTAAAAAAAAGATGAAGCTGTGAAACATGCAGTTTATCTGACTCCATGCAGAATAGAACCACCACCACTGTTTTGTAACAGACTCACAAACAGGCATTTCACACTTTGAAGCAATAACTGTTTTGGTACAACAGTTAAATTAACTGAATTCTGGTTGCATGTCAATGGATATAATGATCTGTACAGGTGATTCCACTGTCAGCAAGGGGCATAAGCAATTTTCATATCACACTTGGATGGTGCACGCTGCTCACAGGAATGAGAAAAACTGAACTGCAGCTGAACTTGTCATCTCAACACAACTTCCTACTTATGCTTTTGCTGAGTGTGAGTAAATGACCATTAAATATATGAACTTGCCCAACCAGATTTTTGGAGCTTTATTTCACATGCAAATACGCCGATTAGTCTTATGCCAATTGTGGAGGATTGCGAGGCAACATTTAAACTCAAGATCGTAGAAATAATGAGAGCATCTTTCCTCAAACACTAAGATGACACTTAAACCACACATACTGTCACCAAAGGAAAATTACAGGTATTTCAGCGGCACACAGGACATCAGTGACTCGATCTATCCTGTTTCCATCCTGTCTCGCATATAAAACAACAAATACTGAAAAAAATACACATCTCACAAATAAATACCTTATCAAACTAAATTGATGTGACCACACGTTATTCACATAGATTAAATCATTGTATGTTGTATCATACCTCGAAAAAATGTGATCAGAAATGTGAAAGATAAAGCGTTCCCGCAAAGAATTTTGGGCATTCCCTTCAATTTCTGCTGTAACCACATAATCTAAAATCAAATATTTACACACCAGCACAGATACAATCTCCAGCCCAGCTCCACTCAGATAGAGCCTTCCATTTCTTTGTGCAAAGACAAACCAAACCAGAGACATACTGTGTGATAACTTATGCAGCCTGTGACATGGCTAGAGAGAAAGCAGCTGGCGTCAGAGTGAGCATCCATGCATGGTGATGGTTTGGCTCATGCTGTGCGGAGGTCGTGATGTGTCCTGACCCAGATCCAAATCCAGCATCACACACTGTAAACCTGGCTTGCAATGATCGTCTAGTGGGATATTTACCTGTTGTAGGCCCTGGAAAGTCTTTGGCTGTTGCCATGGTTGCAGACAGTGACAGCAGTGAAGGAAGACGAGGGGAACAACACCGTGATAAAAAAGGTGACCACAAAGTTCAAAGGAAACATGAGAAATAAGCATGGTCTGTTTTTCGGAGTTTCTAATTTGGCAACGTGCAAAGCTTGCTATCAGAGCCAAATGCATGCTTAACCGGAGTTACTACAAACGGTCACGGGGAGCGCAGCACAAGATACATCGACACGGACAAGATGAAGAACAAAGGCAACAAATTGCCCTAATGAGTCCGTTCACCATTACTTACAAACAAACATATTTTCTCACTTACCTCTAGCTGTGTGTAGCCATGCAGACAGTTTTAGTACTTGCCCAGGTTGAAATATATGTTTATTGATTTTTTTACAGGATAACTGTAGATTTGGGGTTTGAAATGACCTGTAAGATTCTTATTGTTTAACCAGAAAAAGCTGTTATGTCACTATCTTAGAAGCCACCAGACTCCATAGACAAAAATAATAATTTTACTTCAGACACAGAAGTTGCTGGTCTATCTGCCTTGATCTGTTTTTTCTTTCTCTTATTTCGTTATTGTGTGCAAGACAAATACTATGTTGGATCTGAAGTAACCATTTGAAACAGTCACAAACTAACAAAAATCAGGTTTTTATCTCTGTAGGGATTCTTTCTGTTATGTCAGATGCTTCAAATAACAATTTTGGCCTGTCATGACAAAAACAAACACTTTAAGTGGACATACTTTGATGATTTGAGTTGCCCCAAAGGATTACATTGAAGCCATTGTAACGCGTTTGCATCAGGCTGCTGGGTGATGTGATCTACTGAATCAATTCCAAACTTACCACCTAGGTACCTACCAGTCCTTTCAAAACAAAATATGTAGAAATACGACCCAGTACACCCTTAAGTTATCCTTTAGTACTCTGAGCTTCACAAATTAAACTTAAATTCATCTTAGAGACAAATAATCTGGGCACATAAAACCTCCATCTCCATGTCTACAACACCAGCGGTGAATGAAAAACGGTGTCCTTTGTACTTTGGAACAACCCTTTAATACTGAGACCAAACAATCCTTTTAGGACTTTCCCTAAAACATTTAGGTATCAGGTAACATGTCACTCACCTCACCAAGTATAAGTACAAGTACAAGTATAAGTATAAAGTCATAGCTTCCATTGCTTTTTTTTATTGCATTATCATGAGAAGCTAGGATTTTACCACACAATTTTGTTATGAGGGGGTTCCTGTTTCGTTTGTTCTGTGCATGTGCACAGGGACCCACATGCAAGCAGTTGACTTGATGCACATTCCTGCCGCCAGTGTCAAGCCCTTCCGCTGATCAACAACTGTGCTTACAAAGTCAGCCAGTAAAACTACAAACCAGTAAACATGGATGTAAACACTGCACAATATAAAATACTAAAACAAAAAGGCTTTGCAAATATCTTATGAGGAAGGAAATGCAAACAACATGTTTGCTAGACCTCAATGATGCACATTTTGTTGAGAAACCATCACAATACCAAAGCTATTTTGACTGTAAAGGCAAACATTTAGCATGTTCTACCAGCAAAGTGCTCTTATGCCTAAACACCCAAGACTAGTTCCATTAAGAGAGATATAGTCAGGTAAAGACATAATTATTATTTTACTTACAGTAACTACCTGATGTGGTGATTTACTCGTAGAATAATAAATCTAATCAGATACACTGATAAAAATGCTGGTGAGGTAACAGTGCTGTTCAAAAACAAAGCAGAAAAGAAAGAGCAAAAATAGACAGCGTATTGAATCCATCCAGTAAAACAGTGCTATTTTCTAGCTCAAAGCCTGGTTGTTAGCTCATCAATCACCAACCGTGTGTTCAGTGTCATGTTTGTGAGTGCATGGAGCATTGAAGCAGGGCCATGGAGGGGGTACAAGCGTACCTGCAAACGCAGCTGTGACTGCCTATGCCCGATGTGGGAATGTCAGCGTTAGCAGACTGGAAGAATAGAGGGTGGAAAGGGGGACAAGGGAGCTGAAGATGGAGGCGTTAAGATGATGACGTCTGCTAAATGAAAACAGGAACAACAGGGAGCAAAAACCAACCTCTCCGTGGGGAACAGGCTCACCATGAGAAAACTTACAGGAAATTCAAAGCACAAATCAATTACTGCATGTGGCTAGTGCAGGTGCATAACTCTGGTCTTTCACCCCGGTGAGTATAGGCAAAATAAAAATAAAAAATGATATATTCAATGATATAATATAGAAGTTGCACAAATGACTCATGCTATGAATAAGTAAATTCTCTCAGCAATATATTTGGGAAAAGGCTGAGTCATACATGAAGGACTCCTATTGCTTATATCTATTACATTTTCAAGCAAGTGATGACTGGTTGGTAAATCTGCCACACACAGAGACTTCATCAGGTGTCATGCTTGTTGAGATGAAAGTGTGCAATGAACTAATGAAATGCAAGCGTGAGGGTGAGAGGGTGATGCTGTCATTTCTCAACTGTATTCAACCAAACTACTCCCCGTTACCATCTCTCTAATGTGCCATGCGAGTAATTGTCATATACACTGTTTCCTTGCTGTATTGAATACAATGTAGTAAGGAGCATAATTGCAGATGGTGATATATTGCAGCTGAGCGATGACATTTATTGCTCCTCAGCTCTCCTGTCATTAGTAAATTAGGCTTAGAGGCTCCGATGATCCAAAGAGACCTGGTAAGTATTCATCCAGACACGGTGTAGCTCTGAAGATTGGCTGTCATCATCAGTGGAAATGAGCCCGTCTCGCACATCTTTTACCTGCTTGACTCAATTTTTCATCCTTTCACTAGTAACCAGGACCATTATATTTAGCGTGAGAGGGCTGCTGAGCTTTAAAGGTTTTTCTATTTCTTCTGTTAATTTGACAAAAAGCTCCCTGGCACGCACATATAGAACTTTAACAACCCAGGTTAATTCAACAAATTAGAATGTTTCTTTTTATTTGAAATGTAAAAGAAATCTTCCTGACCATGAAATGCGACCTTTGGTCCAGCACATTGCTACCAGATATGACAGATATAGACTAACCTGGCATCGCTGCCTATCCCTGTTCAATGAGCCTGCTGAAAGAACAGACTGAGATAACAAAAGCTGAGAGAACAAATGTGTCATCCTCCTCTTCCTTCGTTTTTTTTCTCCGTAAAAGGTTCTTTTTCTCCCTGTGCCGTTAATATCGAACAAAGAAGCTGCTGTGCATCCACTAACTGCTTGTGAGCTTGAATAAGTCCAGCGTCTGAGCTGTGATAAGTCGCTCCTAAACAAACTGCACTCTTGTGTGAGACCGTTTAATTGGCAAAAATGGAAACAAATAAATCCATGTTGAATTTTCTAACCTTGTTTTTGTATTTTTTACTTGGCTGTATTTGATAAACATTATAAACATGTGCTGCAGAGGCCTTAATGATCAGTTTTCTGCAACATGCAGTCTTTATTCTCTCAGCCGCTCCACTGTCTCAGGATTAACTTATCTTTCCTCCAGGCGGTACGCGCAAGCTAGATTCTGCATCCTTAACACTCCCCCCCCCCATTTCCTCATAGGAAGAGTCCAAAAGCTAAACCTGTGTAGTGATATGTACAGTACAGTACAGTGAGGTAAACTGAATTATCCTTCACAATGCCATGGCAAGACCTGGAAGTGAATTCTTTGTCTGCAAACTGGTGACCTGCAGGACTACAGATCATTTGTATTTTTACAAATACAAATACAAAAGTATACATACAACACTTGAAAATGACCTTATTATCCTTATTTTGATATTTGTGGTCGGTCACATACACTTCACATCACAGATAACCATTTTAAAAACCATCCACAATTCAGCATGTTTCTGAATAGGGTTATTAATTAATTAATTTTAGAGATTAGCATTTGTTTCTCTGCTCCACACAGAGAAACAGATGGTTTCCGTTCAGTTCTATGCAGTACATAAAAAATCAATTAGATGAACATCTTAACTTGCTTGAGTTGTATAATTCCTCACAGTAAGCATCAAGTCTGTATTAATTACAATCAAAGTTGCAATATTGTTGTGACACATTGCATTGGAAATGAAAAATGAAAGGAAACCAAAAGCTGCCTTGAGGGATAAGAAAAATACATCCAAAAAGACGATTTCAAAAATGGCCAGCCAAAATATCAAGTACAGATGATTTGTAGTTGAGGAGCTAAACCCTGCAAACACACTGGCAGGGTCTATCAACACCAATGTGACCCAAAGTGAAATCGCACATGACTTTATATCCAAAACAGTGAATAACATTAATCAGGTAAATTGTTAATTCTTTCAAAAATATTTATTTACATTGCATTAAAAAAACATTTGCTGATTTATGTCTTCCTTTAGCCATTCATTACGTGCATCTGCATATCCTGGAGTCTATGTCAGCTGATATTCATGAATTATTCACTAATGACTGTTAAAGGATTCAAGTCAAACGTTTTTGCCCACAATCAACTTGTAATGCAACATTGGCATTAAAAAAATGTTCCTTAATCATGTGCCCAGCAGACATTATGACAGGAACATTGTAACTCCGGCAGATGCTGACTTTGATCTTCTGCTATTTAAAAATCTTTCATATATAAGGTAGCTATTACTGCTTTGTTATAATGCTGTTTGATTTTCCTGTAGGTTAAGTCCACCAGACTGACAAACTCTTTGCTGTCTTTGTAATGAACACTAAGCACCTTTGAGTTAGCACACAATGTGCTGCGAAGCCTTGAATATGACGCGTCATCAAAACTGATCTGCCATAACAAGACTAGTTGTTACTGTACTCACCATATACAAACAGTACATATTCAGCACTGCTGGTCCCAAGGTGGTTGCTGGCCTCGCAGCGGTATGTGCCATTGTCCGTTTTGTTTAGTGTGGTGATGGTTAGTTCCCTGCCCTCCACGATCATACGCTCGATGTCTGGCAGCTCTCCTCCATCTTTTGACCACAGTACCGGTTCAGGTCTGGGAAAGATGATACAGATTAGATTTTCTTTTAATCCTTCTGCTAATGATTTCCTAAATGTAAAGAGATAATAAATAAACTGAAGAAATATTCTTGAGAAATGATATTCTATAATGAAGATGAATCACATATGCCTATAAAAACTAAATTAATTATGAATGCCAACTTACATTGGGTTGCCTATGGAAACACACTCCAATTTGAAGTATTGACCTTCTTGTGGAATAATCACTGAATGTGAGATCTCCAGATGGGGAGCGTCTGCAAAGAAGACACAAAAAAAATCCAATGCTGTGACACTATTGTGTGTTAGAGGCTCTCTAACTCGAACACTGATCGTGGTACAACAGTAGTTACTTCTTTACCCATTGGGCAGCTCTTAGCTTTAGCCAATATCCCTGTTCTGCTTTGGTACTAATCCCTTACCTGCAAACTAATCCTACACTAATCCTGAGCAAATGCAAAGCTAAACCTGCAGACATAAATGTAATCTCAATCCTTGTATTTCTTCTCAATGCTAATCTTACGCCTAATCCAGCTTTGCAGGGTGTGTATGACTGCACTCACAGTGGACCTCCAGGACCTCAGTTGTCATATAGGGGTTGGACAGAGCCACATGCTCCACACTGCAGGTGTAGGCGACGCCGTCGTCCCGTCTGTCCACCTGGAACTGGAGGGTACTCCTCACTGTGAATGATTTTCCTGTGGCATTCGCCTTCGTAGAGCCTGCAGAAAGTCAGAAAATGAACAGGGGAGGAATACGCTGGTGAATTTCTAATATTACTGGGGAACAATTCTGGATTTTGTTTTGAAAAAAGGAGCAGAGAAAAACAGAATTTGGCTCAAACATTAACTAAAACGTGAGAAACATGAAATTTTATTTCAAGATGTTTTTCTGACATAGACAGCTGCGGTGTTGTTGTTGTTGTTGTTGTTGTTGTTTTTCCTCTGCATCTCCTTTGAGGGAGAGAATCCTTGGCCTTTGAAAGTCAAGTCAAAGTAGAGTGAATGGTGGGGGGGAGAGCAGTATGAGCGTTGACTCGGTTGGTTGGGTGTGTTTGCTCCTCCAGGACCATCTCTCAAACAACCCAGTCAACACAAACAAGCACACTCTCCCCCGGCAGCGCGAGGTGGATTTCCATAGTTGTAGTCACACCTTTTCTTTCCTTTCTTTCTTCTCCTTTGTCTTAGTTTCATGCCCAAACATTCACCCTTTACACAGCTTCAGATCTTTATTTGTGTTTGTTTTCTCCCCTGCCCTGTGACGTCGTCTTCATTTAGAGATGCCTTTTAACTTATAAGTGGAAGCGTTTCTTTGTAATTTGCTGCTGCTCTCCTGTCAACGCTTTGTGTGGTAGCGTCACTTTGCTCTGGAAACAGCTGTACAAGGCTGTGCACCTGAGCAAGGTAAAAAGGACAAATGCATTATTAGACGACAGCCTCAGAAGGACTTTTCACTGGAGCTGCTCCTCTCCTCCCCCCCTTAGATCCTGCCTACGCTACAGCAAACCGTCCCCCCCTTTCTTCTCCCTCGACTTTCTGCCATCCAGTGCAAACCCTAGTCGATCAATACCTGTGTACGTACTGACTCCACTCTTTCACTTATAAATATACACATGCACATGCAGCACATGAATCCCTTGGACTCCTAAATACTACAAACCCAGATCAACCATATTATCATCATTTTGGGCTGATCTGTCCGATTTGTTCCACTCTCTCTAATTCTCTTTGATTTTGTCATGTCCAAGGAGATTCATTTTTGATCGGAACCACTACTACTAGTGCAACTGTATGAACTGCTACTGCTACAACCTGTATTTTTCCTTATGCTACTGAGGTTGGCAGATTCAATAATAGTTCTTTTCTATATACTACAGTTATTCAAGAGTCACCGTTTTTCATGAAAGGGCTTGACAAAATCCTGAAATATTCTTTTGCACAGATGATGATGATTTGGGGTTTTTTAATAACTTTGTGTCAAAAGTTTAGAAAAGATGGAAATATAAACTAATTATTAAGTTTTTTATTTAATTTCTGTTTTACTGTTACTGTTGCTAAGTTACAGCATTCACTGTAATTAAATGTTACTAAATGTACACAATTAGTAATTTATGTATTTTGTTGTAGACATGAGTTAGAAAATCTGGTTATGACACCACTGTTCGAAAGTTTGGACCTGCCTGCCACAAAAGCCTGATTCAGTACAGTCAAATGGCTAAAAGGAGTAACTATATATTTGAATGGTATTTCATGTTTTTAGGTTATAGAAAGTCCTCTTTACAGAGAGATGTTATTTTGTATGAAAGGTAACGTTTTGTACATGGAGAATAAAATGCTGTACAATGATCCAACCTGACTGACAACTGATGGAGCAGAAAGAGACATGGATACCACTGAGTAGCAGCTAAATTAGAATAAAAGAAATCACCAGTCAGTGGTGAGACAAATTGGAAGTTTGTCATCAAAATCTCTGCAGATTTGAATAGGAACAAGTTCCTGTTTCAGTGTAACATGAAGAATATAACAAGCTGGAATTAACAGGCAATTAACATAGCAAAGCTATTCTTAAAACTTCAAAATGGAAACAAAAGGTCGGTCCAGGGTCAGCACTACTGGATTCAGACAACAGAATATCAGCTCAACATACAACGAACAGACAAATCACAGTTTTAAACCTATCCAATCTAACCACAATAATAGCAAGAGGAAGAAAACAAGGAGGAAAAAATGACATCCAACTTCACCAGCCTTCAGGAAATTACACTCTTACTGATTAATGCATCGCAAATGGGATTCTTTTTGAGACCTAATTTCAAACATCACACATCATTTGAGCAGACAGGAAGTCACAGGCCTTGTATTTGAGAGTCAAAGGCCCCGCATTTTGCCCTGAACTGCCGAGGAGGGATAGTAAGTACCTCTGTGGTGTCTAACACAAATCTCTCCAGTGTTTCCTCTTGCTCATCAAGTCGCCTGCAGCATCGGAGGTGCCATAGAGAGGCTGTCAGTCTGTTTGAAGGCGGCTGCAAGCATCGCCAGAGAGCACGCTGTGGCAGCTTTCATAAAAATGAGAATGTGCCCAGGTGCACCTGCTTTGAACCAGAACCCCAAGAGGCAAGCAGATCTATATTCAGGCAACTGGGGGCGCTCCTGTAATCACCACCCCTGTGTCTTTTTTTAATAAGGTGGAACCTCAGTAGCAGGATTAGATTTTTCAAAAGTGTAGGCCAATTAGATTAATTAGAGTAATATTAGGGTTGGTCAGGTATAGTTTGGAAGATTTAAGTTTTGGCTGCCCTTCAGATGATTAATTTTTTGTGTTCATTGGGTCAGCTTTGAAGAAATCACTGCAAAACAATTTGAGCCTTTGTTTATTTCATGAAGGCATCAGAGGCATGCTAATAGCGCATTCATTTTTTACAACTATTTCAGACCGTGCTTCTTTTAATGCCAGGACCTCCTGCTCAGGCAGGTTTGCCTGTCTGCTGACCAATAATTATCAAAATGTCTGTCTGTCCCTCCTTCCTTCCTGTTCTCTCTTTCTTTGATATCATTTCTCAATTAATTTGTTGTAGGAAGCCTCTACAGTAAACTCATATCCACAAGAAATAAATGGCTCATTTAGCAGTAGTTGGGATCTTTGATTTTACATTGGACCTTGTTTATCCTTAATGACCAATCTTGCACAATCAGTGTTTTGGTGTTTGGTAGCTGGAGGGTAAAGAGGCATTGAGACAAGCTAGCAACTGCTCTGCTGGAAAATTTGTGTTGGATTCCGGTGTGAAAAGGCAACCATTGCTGTTTTTCTACCAGTTTAAATCAATTTGATCTTGTGTATTGTAATGCTTAAAAATGCTCACACAGTAACATACAACACTTTATCCAAGCCAGCAGGCCTTAATGCACTCATCGGCACTAATTTTCTATGATACTGTATTTTTTGATGCAAGTTAAGCTTTGATTCCACGTTTGTAACTTTTTTTCTTCTTTTTTTCATTTATTTTAGAATGCAACAGCAAATGGCTTCTTGGCTTATTCCCAGAAGCTTTTATACTTCAGTGTTTACTTAAACTAAACATCAAACACTTTGGGCAAACAAAAAAGGCCCAGGGAGAAACTATTACAACTTGATACAAATACAAGTGAAATGAAAAACTCATAAAAATAAATTTCTTTAGACTACATGAATCTGATATTTCATCATTTATAATATTTCAGCTACAATAGAAGATGAAACCAGCAACGGTTTGCATGTCTCAGCACTATATTGTACATTACTCCCTGCGCACAGGCTCCCAGGCTGAGTAGTGTAGCTGTAGTTTTGTAACTATTGGCTGAAAATGTGAAGTCGCGAATGATTGAAATCAGAGTATTTTTTACTTTTTGTTGTTGTTTTTAAAGTGATTCTATTACAAATGAGGAATTTTGCTTCAGTGTCATGGTTTATTTATAACTTCCTCCAATATTTCCAGGCCCTGTGTAAATAGATGTTTTAATGATTAGTGTGCTCTGAAGTTGCTTCACTTGCTGTAGAAAATCAAGTGTAAATCGTCCAAAAATAGCTCAAAACTACCATCTAAGGCAATAAATGTAGAACACTTTCTGCAACATATGCTGGTGTATTGAAATAATGTCAAGTTTAAACCCAGAGCAAATAAATGTGTTAACTCTGATTGATGCTGTTGCTGTCTGTGGCAGCACCACAGTGAGCTCCTGTACGAATGAGGCACTTGATCTCGATGCAGGGATCATGGCCTTGATGAGGATGAGAATATCAAGCCTGAAGAAGTGAAGTAAAAGAAGGCAACCTTCTCAGAAATAGAGGACGAAGAAATAAATAAACAGACCATAATACTGAAAGTGATCCAGTCACCTTATACTAAAAAAATCAACAGATGGAGAGGAACCTACTCACAGTAACTTTACACCGGACACCGTCAACACTATCACAAACTGCATCTCATGAAAACAAACAAACACACACACACACACACACACACACACACACACACACACACACACACACACACACACACACACACACACACACACGTAAAAAACAAATAAAAAAAACATTATTCTACAATTAGAGTGGAGATTTATCACCAGTCATGCTGTGATACTGTGTTTTGTGTCTAAACTATGGCATTTACTGTACCAGTTCCCTTGGCAGTTAAATTAGGCAATTAATTGAGAGTTGTGATTATTAATTAAAGCATCGTGGTTACACATCACTGAAATAAGACCTGTTTGAATTATGTCCATAAACAGCACATGCACAGAGCTTGTAATATATATTTAAAATGAATGAAGATATGTTAATGATTCAAAGATTTAAAGCAAAATTTGAAAAATATCATGCTGTCAGTCTTGTACAGTAATACAAAATTTCAAAATATATTTCAGATTCAACATTAAGGCCTGAAGTTGAGTGCACTCATTTGCATATGAAAATATTCAGCACAACCCTCGCTCTTTGCTATAGTAGATGCTGGATATATGGAAAACGCTGTGATCATCAGACCTCTTTATATAACAGGGGCATGCACAGTAGCACAAACACAAACCGGCTGGATAACTTTGATTCTTCGGTAGTAAACACATCATGTTTTTCTACAGAAAAACGGGCAAAGAAATTGGAGAAAGCTGCTGCTTCTGTGGCTGTACACGTTTGACAATTAAAAGTTGCAACAAAGTCAACATATTGGGGAAAAGTCAATGTGAGTGATCGCAAACAGCAGGGTGCAACAGATGTTATACTGCTGTACAATCTAAGAATGCAAATTGTTAAGAAATTAAAGGCATATAAAACAAAGTTATATATCATTTTTGCTCTGCTTGATCTTCAATTCAAAATGAAGAATCACAAACATTTATTATAACAACAATAATAGTAACATTAATAATAATGATACATGTATTTATTGTTTAGACTCAAATGTCTTGATTTCTTGTCTGCCTGAAAATAAACATGTTGTGTGGCTTATTTGAGTGTGCCATATCTCTGGGAATGGTATATATAGACCACTTCATGTATGCAAAGAGAGTGACAGTGGGTGGGATTTTTTCCTCAATAAGATTAAAATTTAAAGGCTATAGCTGTCATTCAGCGACACAAGTAATTTGTATGGCTGTATACTCTGCAAACAAATTATTTGACACTGGGTGACAGTTGCATTTGAGGTTTGTAATGCTGTGTGCTTCTAATATAAATTGTTGAAAAACAAATCATCAGAGCATGAAATAAATATGACATGCTTTTGCTATTATACCTGCTGTCATCTTGGAGCTTTGTAGACTGGTCTCCCAGTGGGGATGGATTTGACTGACAGCAGACACTGGTGGCAATGATCTACCACAGAAGAACCAATGGCAAAACATGCTGTTCCCAGCACATACCTGCTAAAGAAAGCTTTAAAGCAGCACCTATAAAAGACTTGGATCCAGAGCACTGATTGACATTTCTCCTCTTTGACACTTTGACATGGAAATGAAGTTTTTAAGTCAAGCCCTCCAGTCTTGGCTTTGTTCTTTATCTCTCTTTGACTTGGAGATGCATCACACCAGGTCTGTTTGCCCAAGTGGCTTAATAAAACCCACCGTGCACTGGTAAAACTAATAGAAGCACATTTGTATACAAGACGCTAGTTTGGGGCAGACTTGGGGCACATGAAGTTTCTTTCAGAGATATACAATACACACTCATATAAATGTAGGGAACCACTCTTTTGTTTTAATTTTGTGATGCCTGCTGACCTATAAATGGAATAAAAGTATTACATTTTTATTTGTATCCACAAAGGACAGACATGGAAGCTATAGGTATATCTGTGGCATCCCTTGATCTTACATTTTGGCATTTGTTTTAAGTGTTTATGTCCACTTAAGTTAACTTTTGAGCGGTAAAGCTGTATTTTAAAGTATATCTCATGACAGAAAGTATAAAAAGAGATCATCTCAGTGCCTCTTGAGATGGACAGCAAGCCTGGTTGTGATGCTGTGTGCCAGCTTTCCACTGGCCTTTCAGGAATCTACGTGCATGTCATTTCAACAAGAACACTTCATATCCTAGCCCCTCTCCCATCAATCATCATGCCATGTTGGGCAGACACAGACAGAACCACCAAGAAAAACCTCTCTAGTGCAAATCTTCAATAAAGAGCAACTGTCACACTGAGTCTCCGCAGCAGGCTCCATTACATTAAAGAGCTTCACACAGCTTACCTCTGCCATCAAATTGAGGAAAAACATTCTATTTCTATTTTTTAATGTTTTTGTCTTTTTGGGGCTTTTTTTTTTTGAAGCTGAAATAAGACAGTGATAAAAGATATAAAAAATACAAAGTGCAGAGCTTCTGATACTTTGCAAAGAGGTATACAAGAAAGAGGAAGCTTGTAAGACACACAGCATGAAACCGCAGAAAACTTCTGCTGGTTTAGTGTGATCAGCACACATTACACTGCACCATCTGCTGCCTAATGCATTGCCTCTTTCACAGTTTTTTTCCAGTCTGGGTGAAGTTAGATAAGTGGCCTTTCTGAGTTTGTGTGTTCTTGCATCCTCCTTGACTCATTTAACCAATCGCTGCTGTTTGAAAAAAATAAAGCACCTTGGAGCCACCTACGGAACAAATGGGACGCCTGACGAGATCAGCTCATAACATTCAGATAGCGCTTTGGTAGGTATTACAGAGAGTTTGAAAGCATGGAATGAATTAACATCCGTTTGTCCTTTTAACTCAACACCAAACATGAAGCACAAACCTGTAAGCATGAGATTTTGGCGCTCATAATCTTCAGAGGCTCTAAAGACAGTTTTGGAGGGACAGCTTTTCTCTAAAACATGATTCTTGATCAACAGAAAATTGATCTACAACATTTTGAGTTATTTGATCAAAATCATTTCATCAAGCAACAATGTTTGAGGCTTCAAAAATGTGAGGATTTGCTACTTTTCTCTTATTGTAAACTGAAAACAAGTACACTTAACTTTATAATTAGAATCAACAAGAGGGACTCCTATATGTCTTCACCTTGGTCAGGTAGTGACATGTGGACTGATCCGCCACAGTCCAGCAACATTTGGACAGTTTCCAATGACAGCAGCAACGCTGGCTGTGAGCCAGGCAAATCATAGCACCACCAAACCCCGGCCAGTGGAACAATGCAAGAATATGAGCACAAAGGAGTGCAGCAGCTGAATGACTTGACAGTAATGATGCCTCCAAGAGGGTACAAGTGGGAAAAGAGGATACAACACTCTGTGAAATCCACACCACATGCTTACCTTGGACCTCCTTGTCATTTCGGAACCACCGGATGTTGGCAGCTGGTTTGCTGCCTGATGTGGTGCACGTCAGGGTGATTATGTCCCCCTCCATGGCAGGCTTGGTGAATCCTGTAATTTCCGGTCGTGATGGCACTCCTGTGGTGCATGGATACATGAATATAAATAACATCCTGAATACATGTATATGATGAGCGAAGTAATCCACCATTTTTTTAAGGCAAAAAAATGTAGTAGGTCGTAAACAAAACAATAGGTATTCTATAAAATGATGTGATGGCTCACAATAAATGCAAAACTAAATTTAAGTTTGTGGTTAACAACATTGTTAATTACCTGATATCTATTCTTGAAGTTTGCTATGACTACTTTCTTATCTGCTGTAACATGCCTGACATGGGTCATCTTACAGATACATCAGTAAAAAAATATATTGTAAGTCGACAGTGGGGGAGTTAACTCCTATCCTTCTACATACCTGTCTGTCTTACACAGGTGCCAAAAGATTGCGTTTTTATAGTTGTCCTGCCTGGCAGAAAATTAAACCTAGTGACATTAGCAGATTACAAGCTCAACTGTTCCTTCGTCTAGTAGATAAAGGTAAAATGTAATGCAGATATGTTATATTCCTACAAAGTAACAAGTGTGTGGAAAAGAAAAACAAAGTGTGCAGGTATTCATGCCGTCAGAATGTGAAGAATTAGCAACAAGTAATTGGACTGTGGGGACTGGACCAAAACAGGCACGCTCACCCAGAACAGTGAGAAAGGCCTTGGTCGTCTTGACAGGCATGGTGAAGAGCGAACAGGTGTACTGGCCCTCGTCTGACAGGCTGACGTCACCGATTTTGATGGTGAGCTCCTGCCACGAGGCTCGCACAAGCTCGATTCTGTGGTCCCTCAGAGCTGTATAAAGAAGAAACATGATGCAGAGAATCACAGAGCGCACCAAACAAAATACAGAATCAGAGTTCACTATTGGGCAAATCAATGCTGATTTCAGTGATGGCAATTAACTTGAAGAAATGTCATTTGTAGTTCAGATGACCTTTAGAGAACAAGGACAAATGCACTGTACTCACTTATTTCAAGTATCTGTCAATTGCTTCAAACACATACTTTGGCCAATGGTTTGAAACATTTTCTTTACATTTGCATTCTAGTCTAACAGTCTTATTCACAGGCAGTGAGAATACAAAAGGCATCAGCAGGATGTACTGAAGCATAGTAGCAGAAAAAGCTACGGTCCTAGATTAAAATATCTATTTAGGTAATCACTTACATTCCAGGTATTGATTTACACTCACTTTAACGCTTTTAGCAACTGACTCTGCCGGTGACATTTTTCACCTAGAACATTGATACCAAAAACTTTAACCTGTCCTTGTACAGAACCAGGTAGTCTACAGTTTCTGTGAAAAAGAAAAAGTAATTCAATTAGTACCAACAGAATTTAGTGCAGATAATGGCTGACCAATAATTCACTGCAGCGTTTATTAACTGCCATTGCCACTGGATCAGGATAATTATATTCCAGCATTGTTTACAAGATATCTGTTGTCCACATTACAGAATTTAAGCAAAGTATAATGATGAAATTAAAGGTGTAATTCTTAACAGTGGAACACACTTTCCTGTTCTGAACATCACCATTTGATTATTGTAAATTTGATTTATTTAATGTATTTGCATTTGCTTTGTATTTAAAACATTCTTGTTGATATTATACATATATTGAGATAGATTCCACCCAAATCACCCAACACCTTGCATACCACTAATAGTCATTCAAAAATAGCTGCTACAGGACAATACACATTAACCATTACTACTAGTAAGATTCATAATCACAGCTTGTAATAAAACCACACAGTGTTCTCTAGATTATGAACACCTTCACCGCTGCTCATTCAGATGAGACTACACCCTCAGAAACCTGAAGAAAAAAAAAAAACAGCGGAAAAAGGTCATCTCGCACCTGTCATCTCTTACACAATTTCAAATTTAGAATCACCTGCTTGTACAAGCGACCAATCACAGAGGGCAGGAGGGAAAGTGCTCTGCATTGAATAAATTACACATTCTTAATCCTCACTCCCTTTAGGCCTGGACAGCTCTCTCCCTGGACACTCTTTCATCTGAAGTAATTTGAACTCTATTTGATTGTACTACATAGGCCAAATCTGGCAAAATGCAGCAGAAGTAGGTGTTGATTAGGATTTAATCACCGTGGCAAATGTAAAATGGTGTCAGATAAAGAAGACATCTCTATGAAAATCTTTAACCACCTGCTCGGCTTCCATTTATTTGATTTCAGCGATACGCGCACACAGCAGACATGTGATACACAATTAAATTAGATTGGCTGAAATGATTATTAGATTTACACAGACATAGGTCGTTATCAACGACGCAGTTCTTCAGCTTCAATTACAACGTATCATTTGATGATCATTATCTTATAATCACACACAAACTAAAAAGAGAAAAATAAAGATTGGCTATAAAGATATTGATGGCCCTAAGAAGTTACTTATTAGAGAGTCTTTGTTATCCAAGAATAAAGAGTAGCATAAATAAAAACAATCTTCAAGTCAGAATTAAAATTTAATAACAAGCTGCGCCATTAGAGAACCACTTTTTTATGTGCTACAGGGCTTAATACAAACATTTGATAGTCTTATTGTAGCAAACCGCATCCTGAAACAAAGCTGTCTGATGTTCTTTGTAGTTAAGCATCCTCACTACAGAGCTTGAAAATGCCCAGAGGCCCTGGCAGACAACAGCAAACCCTTTGGTGGATGGATGCATTGGAGAGGTGATGGAGTCTAAGCAAACATCGTGCAGGAACTAAAAAGATATGGA
This sequence comes from Pempheris klunzingeri, assembly GCF_042242105.1. NCBI lineage: Eukaryota > Metazoa > Chordata > Actinopteri > Acropomatiformes > Pempheridae > Pempheris > Pempheris klunzingeri. Next base: position 6,557,431 of record NC_092015.1, on the reverse strand, counting down.
AGTACAGGCTGAAAGGATCAAAGCTTTGGACAAGATGACATACTGTACTTCCCCTGGCCCTTATCCCTCTATCTCTGCAACGCACAGAAAAGACAGAGAGAAACAGGCCCACTTCTCTTCATCTTCACCCCCTGTTCCTCAAAGCACAAAGACCTCTGAGATGCTGATAAATGTTCTGGCTGGATTCTAAGAAGGATTTGTTAGGGAAAGAAGACAGTTTTTGTTTAATGCGATATTCCACTCAAAATCTGTGGGCGGAAAAGTGAAAATGTTGTAGTTTGTACAGCAACTGTGTTCATGACCGTTACAACAGATTTAGTTCCGTTTTTTCTGTGAGAAAAATGAACAAAGAATCAAATAAAATGTCCATAGAAACCTTCCAAACTACTGCAGCATGATGCACTTCTCCGTCGTCCATCTGCACGGTCAGTTTGATCCAAACTGTCATCGTTTTGGCAAAATAGGACTGGAGCTTCCATGTTGCACCATTGCCACCCAGCTCCATCGTAGCGTATTCAGCCATATTTCACGATAATTATGAGTGTTTGGAACACATTGAACATTTTGTTGGACAACAGAGAAGTGGACTATGCTGCAGGAGTGGCCCTAGAGATTTTCTTTGGACTTTCTTTAAATTTCTTTGCTGAAATTCATTGTCTTTGTAATCCATAGAAACTAAAATAAACTCAACCAGACAACAGCTGCTGTAAAACACCTTTTAACATTGTGTGTTACTCTGAAGATGTAAACTATCACTATAAATATAATAAATGGTGACCAAACACAGCACAGACTTCTGATAATTCCAAGTGACATTAAAAGTACCAAGTAAGTTATGCCTTATTTTTTTCTTTCTATCCACTGAACAATATCACATTAGCATCAAAACAGAAGTGACTCTAAATGTCAGAAGCTGAAATACAGATTTACTTTGAACCCAAGTAGTGGCTGAGAAACAACTTACAGTTAAACAAAAGATGGACCTGAGTGATGCATTTTGGTTAGACAGCCACTGGCACTACATAGCACGTAAATCAATGACATATTGATAGAATGAGATGTACAAAGGTTTGAATAACCCAAAGACAAGTGTTATCTATTACTCAAACAGCATATGGCCGGGAAGCCATACTACTAGAATCCAATCCAGGCTAGAGGCCCAGATTGTGGGCAGATCTGTCACAATCAGACCCAAATGCCAGCGGCTGACAAAGCTTTTTTCCAGGTGCTTTAGGAAATCAATGTGATGAAAAGGTTCATTTCCCCCAAACCCTAGATAGCTCCTGTGCTGTTCATTCTGCTTAGGAGGAAGCATAAATCTGCACCCTGACCTTGTGTATGCTACAGCCTTGCAGCATGGCAGCTTAATGCGCAGTACATCTCCCGTGATGGAGGCCTTACCAAGGCTGTCTCAAATCAGTAAAACTGACACCCCGGTTCCCCCTCAGGGCAAGGAATACTGTTGCTATGGCCC